>NC_081182.1:49451287-49777635 GCF_029867415.1 Vicia villosa | reverse complement strand
ATTCTTTGATATGGGCTTGTCATAGAGCTGGGTGCCAAGAGCTTGCGTTAGAGCAGTTCTGTTGCATGAGAGCTGCTGAGATGTTACCTGATCAGTTTACGTGTTCGATGTTGATGAGTGTTTGTTCCAGCTTGCGAGATTTGGAAAAGGGTAAGCAAGTTTTTGCCTTTTGTTTCAAGGTGGGATTTGTTTATAATAGCATTGTGTCTGGTGCTGCTATTGACCTCTTTTCCAAATGCAACAGATTGGAGGATGCTGTGCGGTGCTTTAAAGAACAAGAACAATGGGATTCGGCTCTGTGCAATTCCATGATTTCTTGTTATGCTAGACATGGTTTGGGAGAAGATGCTCTTCAGCTCTTTGTGTTGACCTTGAGGAAGAATATCAGACCAACGGAATATACCGTTAGCTGTCTTCTGAGTTCTGTTTCTATTTTCTTGCCAGTAGAACTGGGTAATCAAATACATGCTTTGGTTCCTAAGTTGGGTTTCGAGTCAGATGCGGTTGTTGCCAATTCACTTGTTGATATGTATGCTAAATTTGGATTTATTGATGATGCCTTGAATATCTTCAACAAAATACAAGCAAAAGATTTGGTATCATGGAACACTATAATGATGGGACTGTCTTACAATGCCAGAGTGTCTGTGACCATGGACCTCTTCAAGGAATTGATTAGAGAAGGAATGCTACCTGATCGAATAACATTTGCGGCAGTTCTACTAGCATGCAACTATGGGAGTTTAGTTGATGAAGGAACTAAGATACTTTCTCTAATGGAGATGGAATTTGGAGTAAAACCAGAGGAAGAACATTATTCATATGTTGTAGAGATGTTATGTAGAGCTGGTAAAGTCAAAGAAGCCATTGACATTGTGGAAAAAATGTCGTGTCGAACTACCCCTGACATTTGGAGGTCAATTATTTCTGCGTGTGCAAGATATGGAGACTTGCAAGCTATTGAAATAGTTGCAACAAAGATAATGGAGAGGTCACCACAAACATCCTTACCGTACTTGGTGTTGGCTCAGGTATATCAGATGAGAGGCCGCTGGGAGAGCACGGTTCGAGTGAGGAAGGCTATGAAAAATAGAGGTAGTAGAGAGCTCATTGGATACAGTTGGTTGGGAATAAAAAACCATGTATATACTTTTGGATCAAACCAATTACAGCACTATGGTGGCAAAGATATTTATATGCTACTGAATTTACTGGCATGGGAGATGGAGACTAATTGTAATGTCTAGAAATTGTACGAAGTTGGAGGGGAATATGGATATTTGAATTGAAGTGGATTACAATTTATAAACTTTGATTCTGAATTCTGGGGATCATGTAATCGGAGTTACGGGCTTGGATTATTAATGCTGGAAACGGGATGAAATTTATAATGAAGCAGATACAAAGTAAAGATAGCATGATTTTTTATAAGCAAACATTAGTACATAACTTGTTAGGGAAATGAGGAAATGTTAGTAGCAGATATCATCATACTCTGAACCTCCTTCATAATGGTTTTTCGAAGCCCCAACTTGAACAATTGGACTAATCATTCGGGGGCATCAACTTTCTTATATATAGTTGTTGAGGTATTTATATTTATTGTAATATCATTTGTTAGTATCTTTTAGAATTATGATAGGATCACATTCCTATTTAGATTATATCTCTCATGTACATAAATAGTGGTTTCTACTTTCACAATATGATGAGAAATATTCACATTCAAGTTGGTATAAGAGCATGGTTCCGAAATCCTAGTTTGGGTTCTGCCGCCATGAAGGCTATGGCCTAGATTTGTTTTCTCAGTTTAGTTGCTGGATGTCCAAGGGGCACCATCAGCTGACCCATAGCAGTCACAAGCCTGACTGAAATCCTAGTTGTATCTTTGATCTCTTGATAGTATCCTCTGGTTTCAAATGTTGCTTGCAATTTGTGTTACTTCTGTTCATTGTGTTGGTCTGTCCAAGTTATCCATTTTTTATAATTGACACATTCGCTTTCTCTTAATTGTTGTCTGCATGATTATTGTAATGTGTTTTTAAGACTGCATACAAAATCACAAGATTTACAATAGAAGCACTTCATTTACATGGTATTATTTCTGGACTGTGAAATTGCTAATTATAATTTTACTCATCTTAGTTTAATTGCGTCTTACTATGGTATTGTTTTTGGATCATCATTCCCTACATGTCGCGTTTAGTCAACAGGTTGTATTTCTATATTTTTTTAGAAGCTTATTTTCAATTTTAGTGATGATTTCAATCCAAATTGAGTTGTTTGTAATTTTAATGATTTTATTCACTCATCTTTTGTTTATTTGCTGAACATCGGACAATATATGGTATTAAAGTCAATTGATTCGGGTCATCTTCAGGCCATCTACCATTTATATGTGCACAAAGTCCAATTGTACTGGACATTTATATGTGCACAAAGCCCAATAGTACTTGGTGGAAGGGGGTATGCTTGTGTGTATGGTGTAAATACTTTTTGGTAAAAAATTGCAGAATGTTTTATAATTGTCAATAAAAGTAATGAAAAACTTATTTTCTTCATGGGTTAAGAAACTATTAAACTCACGTAAATTCGAATATATAAAAGCGAGCAAGTTGGTATTTCTTTTTATACTAGGAAAATGTTTCTTAATTATTTTTTTGATTTACCATATTTTTCAAAATTATTTACATCACATGAAGTTAAACAAGATTTAATTAATCTATTCTTAGTGCTAATACCAACAAGAGATAATCTAATATGCCATAAATAAACGGATTCAATCCTATAAGTGGAAATAGAAATTTTATTAATAATGTTCTCAATATTACAAAACTTAACCACTCCCTCAATGAAATAACCCTTTCACCCCAAATACACCATTATGTGTCAAGATTAACGTGACCGATTCATACAGAGATTTAATACTTAGTTTTCTCAAAAGATCTCCACCAACAAGGTCCATTTTCATGTCGGGAACATGAAGAATATTAATAGGAATAATTTTATTCCCAAAAGTGAAGTTAATTTCCATGGTTCTCATTTCAACGACCATCGAACATCCTTCATTTCTCATTTGAACCTCTTGTCCATCAGTGATTTCAGAATAGGTTTTGAATGTCATTTTATCGTAGGAAACATGGACAGTAGCACAAGTATTATACCACCATCTTTGTACCTTACTTTTGATCTCCATAATTTTGCTCACATTAGAAATTATGTTATCATCGGCTTGAACAACATTTGCCTCATTTTGGGACTTCTTATTCTTGCAATCTCGAGCATAATGGTCGTGTTTCCAACACATATAATATTCGTCTTTGCAGCCCTTTGATCTGCCATAATTCTTGAACTTATTTTGATCTTTCTTTGGACCAAGATAGTTCTACTTATTTGTTTCTTCTTGCCTTTTACGCTCACCACATTGACCTTAGAATATCCAATAGCCTACATTTTTTCTCCATCTTCCAATTTCTCTTTGTTTCGAAGATGTTTCTGGATTTGATCTAGTGAGAAATCCTGAAAATTATGAAGTAACATTTTTGTTACAGCTTTTCCAAGAATATGGCAATTTTGCAATAATTGCACAAACTTGAAAAACTTAAAGAATATCGATCTTCACAATCCTTAATTTATTTACAAGAACTTGTAACTCATGCACTTGTGCAATTATAGGTTTAGAATCCAACATTTTAAAATCCAAATACTTTGAAATCAGAAATTTTAAGTACATTCCTCCTCAGCAAGAAATTTGAACTCGAGTGCCTTCCAAATTTCCCTTGCCGATTGGTTGTCTCTGTAGAGATCGTAGAGATGGTTGGATAGTGCTTTCAAAATATGCCCATGACACAATAGTTCATCCTCCTTTCGTTTCTCACGTTCCTCTTTGAGCACCTCGAAATCATTTCTTGTAGTTTTGAAATCAGTGTCAATTGAGGATCCAAGACATATGAGACCTTCTAGGCAGTCAGAAAGAAGATCATATTGTTTTTCCAATGAATGAAGTTTGTCTATTCAAAATGGTCTAACTTCACAAGGTCTTGGTTCATCACTTTGATACTTGAAACAAAAGTCTCAGTTGCCACTATTTGAGATACTATTAGATTGTTAAATATTGATTTTAAATTAAATGGTTCAAAGCTAGAATTGTGCATATGAGCACTTTCCTAATAGTATTTCAAGTTCTCTCTAAATTCTTAGAGTTTACACGCATGAATACTTAGGATATTTTTAGCCTATTTTAAGTTTGAACGAGACAAATGATAAAACACTTTTCTACTAAATATTGCAACTCTTTCCATTAAGTGTTTCATCTCTTTACTAAATATTATAACTATTTGAAATAAAAAATAACGAACTAAAGGAATGAACAATGCCACGTGTGGTGGTTTGCCGCCACTAGCCAACATGTTGTGTCTAAGTGCTCAAGTGTTCAATGTAAGTCGCCACTAATGCGTCACGCCCACAGTATAAGTGTGAAGGTCACAATTGTCATATAGACTTTGGAACATCACATTCATCCATGCCAAAGCCAGAGCTGGACTGATGACACCGGTAAAAAAGAGTGTCACGGTGACAAATGACATATAAATTTTATGAGTACCTTACTCATGTGACACTCTACTCTTTTGTTCCTAAATGCGTTCAAAAGTGCAATTCTATATAAATAGTATAAAAGTAAGTTAAACTTTCAATATGGGATATTTTCATGTATGTTGACTTACTCACTAAAGTATCAAAGACAACAATTAATATCCATTCAAGTAATCTATTTACTAATTAATACTTGCAACATTTTGAACCTATACACTAAGTCCTTAGTACATGGCATTGGTGACAGAAGTAAAAGCAAGAATGGCTCATGTTAATCCTTGAATAAAAACAGTGTTACAGTACATAAGTTGATAATAAGTGGTAGGTGAAAAAGAGCTACCCCACCTGATAATACGACACACTGACGCTATCTGAGGACTCCTCCCCCAAAGTTTTTGAAAGTAAAGATAACAACAATAACTGGGTCTGACGTGGTCCCACCCATGGCATGGCATGGTATGAGATGTGATGATAATTATGAACTAGATACCCGTGCTCCCGCACGGGTGAATTTTATTTTAATTTTGACGTAATAATTATTTTAGATATACATATGAAAAATTCATTTTTATTGGAAAAGTATAATGAAAAATTATGAAATCAAAATATTACAACAAATAATATGATTATACAAAATATAATGGTAAGTTTGACAAATGATTTATTTAGATACACATGTAAATTTAAATAGAATTACATAATTCTAAAATAAACAATTACTATATAAACTCAATTGTATTAAATAATAATCAAAAACTTGTGACATGGAGAAGAAAAAAATTGACATTTGAAAATAAAAATTTTATCTTCAAATAAAGATAATAATTTGATAATGACCCGTAAGAAAAAATTACTTGTTTGAATGACTATGTAGCATTATTATTTAATTTGATAAAATATATTTTTAATTTTATTGAAGTTAAAAAATAAATTAAATAGTATTTTTAATGATAATAAACAAAAAATATAATAAAAAATATTGAATTATTTTACATTTTAAAATACTGTTTATAAAGGATTGCTCATGTGGTTACACTTCTAAAATTGAATACTTTCCCTAGTCAATTGGATACAAGTAATATGTTTGCGTAATATGTTTACAACCAATGTGTAATGCACATTGATCATAATTGATAATAATAAATGAATAGTATATTAAAATTTTAAAATATTATATGTCAAAAGAGGATGACGGCCCTTTAAGAGTCCCAGCTCCACTGCTGCGAACCACTGCATATTCATACCAAAATAGCACATGTAAAATATACTCATACCTCACAAAACTCAACAAAAGAAAAAAGAAAGTCAAATGACCCTCCAATTCATTACTCAAACCTCACAAAACTCAACAAAAGAAAAAAGAAAGTCAAATGACCCTCCAATTCATTAAAAATATCCAAGTAAACATTAAGAAATATCTAAGTATACATTGAGATATCATCAAAGAATATGACAATATTTGTATTCTGTACCCAAAACAGAAGGAACATGATTAGCACCCCAAACATTTGAAGGAGTCATAGCTTGCTTATTGACATTGGAAAGGAAACCTTAACAGGTTCTCCAAGATGAAAGTGTTTTTATCAATAAAAGTGTTTTTATCAATAATCCCACCGCCCCAAGCAGTTTTAAGCGTATGCACTGCCAGTGGCCCTCGTGTCGGACCCAGCCGATCCTTATAGAACCATACATCATTCCTCATGATAACTAATCAAATAGAAAATAGAAAACAATGTTATACACAATGAAACAAAGCAAAAACACTGAGAAGATACATGAACTAATGTAATAGTTATATTCATCAAGAGTTTAATATTTTATCAAAGAACCTTCAAGGCTTCAACAAACAAAGATAATATGGATTGGATATCGCAAATTTGATTCACGTGTCATAGTAATTAATTAGTTATATAATCACATAGTCTATACAGCCATCCTTTCTAAATTATTCTAAATAAATTTTTCATTTTTTTCAAAGGAAAAACAAAAAGAAGTGGCAGATACGTTGTTCCACGACCAATGTCGGGTCATTTGAGTTAGTGGCTATCTACCAATGAAAGATCGCCAACAGAAATGAACCCAAGCAGGACCTTCTTATGAAAGTTATTCTTTCCTAAAAATTAGTTAACATCACTCCCATGGCATAGTAGATTGTGTGTTTCAGAATACACAGTTGAACTCTTGAGTTACTTGTTCAATCTTAAGCATCCTGCCAGGTAAGTCTGGCCCTTATTGGCAAGCTATTTAGATTACCTTATTTTGTGTTTAAAAGAGCTTGTAATCAAATCTTCCTAAGAAAGCTTTTATCAGAAACTTCAAATAAAAGAGAAAAACTAAAATAAACCCTTAAGCCCAATTTAAATGCCTGGTCAGTTGGTGACAATAGATGTAGACCGCGACACCGACATTAACTGTAATGAAAGAAATTTGAAAGTTCTAATTCTGGAATTGCAACTCAAGAGAAACTCATACCTAATCTCCACATTGAAGAATTAATCTCACAACCATGCACATGGTCATCCAAAGAAAGACAGGAAAACTTTGATTAATTTAATCATACACATGGCAGCCAAAGAAAGACACCAGAAAGTCTTGCACATTGAAAAATCTCCCAACTTACCAAAGATGCTTTCCAAAAATTAAAATAAGATAGCATTTAGTAATAAACTAATATATAGGTTAGATCAGGACAAAAGAAAATATATGACATTTGTTCTACATTTTGTGCATATTCAAAGTAGAACTATAAGTACTGTTTGATTTCACCCAAATATGTGGCAAAGACAGAAAACAGAAAAGAATAAACACATAAAAGAATGAAAGAGGTAGTTCTATTTAATTCTGCCCTTATGCGGTTGTGCCATACGATTGGCATTCAATTAGGAGCAGGCCAGATGTTCTGTTTGTTTTTATTTAGTTCCACCCATTCAATGGGATAAAAAAATGTACCATTTTTGTTCTGTTCTACAAAGTTTTGTCAAATAGAGTAAGAATTTGAACAATTTGTCTCTATAATTGAACCAAATTCTCGTGTTCCGATTGTTTCAAATTTCAATCTGTCTGCAAAGCTAAGAAGTAAAAAGCTGATACATAGAGCTACTATCTAGCACACTAATTATTTGTAAACAAAGTGACATCACTCCCAGTATTAGGATTAAACTGTTTGAATCATATAACAGACACTTTTGGGTAACCTATTGAGTAAAGTAAGTAATCTAAGCAATTGATTTTATTCATTAATACCATGTGCTTATGAATAACAAATCATGAGTGTGTTGGAATATCTGGGTGAGTGGGTGACAAACAATAGGAAAAATATATACTAATCAAACATATGACACATATACATTACCTTAACATCGGCTTCACTACATAGTACATACTCTCAGAGCATCTTTGACATCAGGGTGACAAAGATCCTGAAGACACGGATTAGTTTTAATTCAGAAGAAGGAATTTATGTTTAGCTTGAAAGCATAAGGGCCAAAAATCAGAAACAAACTAAATCATTTAAAACCATTTGAATAATTCTACCATTCAGAAACAAACAAACTAACTCACTCAAACCATACATTATATTACCTCAAGTTTTGAAAGCTTTCCTTCATCCAACACTTTGAAAAGTGCAAACCCAGCGGCAGTTTCGAACATCAGAAGCATTTTATCATGTTAAATAAACCTGAAAAATAATAAATTAGCATTTTATCATGTCTCCCAAGAACCGAAGTTTCAAAAACACCAAATTAACTTTAACAAAACTAAGAAGAAGATCTACAGAAGAGCAAAAACAAATATGGTGGAAAAAACAGTGTTGGTGGCAAGATGAGATGGTGAAAAGAAACGAACCCTAATTTTTGTAAGACCTTTTCTCCAATTTCCAGCCATTGTTTTGCATCTTTGCTTCCTAACATAAACCCTAAAATCAGAATAAGAAAAAAAAGTAACAACATCACGATTCCAGAAAAAAAAAAAACATGTAAAACAGTTAAAAAAACAGCAACAACAACATCTTTTTCGATGAATGAAAATGGGTTGAGTGTGTTGAAGAAGAGCAGTCGGTAAGGAGACGAGAGGGAGAGTGCGAAAATTGCTTTCGGAGAGAGAAATGGAGGTGACAAATGAGAGATGGAAGTGTAATGAGAAGTAGTGGAAGTAGGGTTTGATGGAGATTGAAATGGTAGTGGAAATGAGGTTTCTGCTAGGGTTTCTCTAGTCCCCGAGAGAGAAGACGGATAGAAGAGAGTACATCTAAGGATGTTATGGAGGGAAGAGAAAAAAATGAAATTGGACCAATGAGAGAACAACAAATGGCACATGTTTAGTGAAAAGTTGGAAAAGTTGTAAGGTATTTTGTTAGTTACAGGAATGCCCTTTTTTGTTTGGGAATAAATTTTTTGTCAGGGGTAATTTAGTCAGTTTGGTCAATCTATTAGTATTGGATAGATAGTAGATTTTAGAATGTGAATTTCTATCTACTAAATTTAAAAAGTCGGATAAAGTTATTTATCGTATAAAATGATGTAAAAAACCAAAAAATTATATTATTTAATAAATATTTTAATATATTAAAATTAAATAATATTATATAATTGATTGAATGTACAATATAATAGATAAAAAAGTTAGATAGTGAAAAGGGAAAAAAAAATTTAAATAACAAGGTTTAAAAAAAAAATTACCAAAAAAACAAGTTTTTCAAAAAATTTACCAAAGTGTCTAGGTTTTGAAGACCCCCTGGAGTATGCGCCAAATGAATTGGCGCATTAGTATAAAAATTAGGAGTATGCGCCAAATGGTTTGGCGTAAATGTGAAATTTTTTTTTTTTTTTTTTAACTTTTCAACATTTAAGCCAAATGAATTGGCTAACTCAAAAAATTTTATACTAATGCGCCAAATGGTTTGGCGCATACTCTAGGGGGTCCTGCAAAACCTAGATATTTTGGTAAATTTTTTGAAAACCTTGTTTTTTATGTAATTTTTTTTATAAACATTGCTATTTAAATTTTTTCATCGTGAAAAGGTTTTCTATAAACTCACGACACGCCTCCACGTCTTTGGTGCCAACTCAGTACTACACTTTGTCATTTTCTCATCCCACTTCCATCACGTGTATCATCGTCATCGTCATTATCATTATCATTGATTTCCCTTATTAGAAAGATAGCTAGCCTCTTCATTGTTCAATTCAATCATATACTCATGGCAACCTTGTTATTTAGAAAATCTAGGACCATATTACTTCACCAACATCTTCAAAATAACCTACCCTTCTTGTTAGGAACAGGAACACGATCACGATTACCATTTTCTTCTCACCCATTTCTTCCATCATCATCGCGTTATGAATCTACAGAGGCTCAGCCACAATTGGAGGATTTGCAGCCTCATGTCACTCACCATGATGATCAGGTACACCTACTATGTTTCCATTCTTTCAAAGGTTTTAAATAACCATTGCAGTTGCATAAAAACTTTCATAATTTTAATCAGTACAAGTGTTACGATAATTAATCACAATTTATTTTTTATTATAATAACAATATCGAGATTAATGATTTTTGATACATTTTACCGAGGCCGTTTTCGGTAAAAGCTTACCAAAAAAAATTACAAACATTAATAATTATTTAAAGCTAAATTTGGTCTATCTAAGCGGTTAAAAAGGAAGTGAAACAATAACAAGTGCATGTCCAGTAATGAAATAAGTATGACATTTATTTTTAAACAAAAATAACTATAATTCACATTTATACCAAATTATAATTTTTTTGGGTAATGAAGGGCACATGTTAAAATTTTTTCTTAGAAATTGTGTATTATTTTCCTTAAAAGTTAATAATTAATGTGTTTTTTATAATTTTTAATATAAATTTTTTATATTTAGATTTATTAACATGTGCATTTGGAGCACATGTTAGCTTTATCTAATTTTTAAATCTATTTTTATTCTTAATATATCTCTTAATATCACACCTTCTCTTAGTTATTTTTAACAAGGGGAGATAAATTGAGATTAGTACTATTAGGAGTACTATATATAGAGAGAGAAAAGAGAAAAACAAAATGAAGAACAGGTGTTATATTTTGGACGCACGTAAAATATCATCCCGTCCATGTTAAGAAAAATATAACTAAGCAGTTATTATGTCTAGGGAACCACAATATTTTACCATTTAATCATTTATTAAACATTTTATTTTATTTTCCTCTCTCTTTTCGTACTACACACACTTATTATATCTATTAAATTATTTTCTTTATTTTTTTTCTGTCATGATGTATATGGAGTCAACACAAATATTTTTTAATAATTTAATTTACATGCACAAGTACATGGGAATTATTCTATTTCTTTTATTTGATATAAATTGTCTAACATATTTTTTTTTACCGACATACTATAAGGTACTAATATTAAATTAATAATTTACTGACAGGCTATAAGGTACTAATGTTAATACTGACATACTATAAGGTACTAATATTAAATAAAATCACGTGGGGGTGTTTAATATTTTTATATATGATAAGTTTTGAGTACAGTACTTCTAAACCCTTTTTTTGGACTTTCTAGATTTTGACTTTACGTATAGGATTTGTTCTAATCTTTTTTAGTGTTAGAATACATTTGTTTTACTCCCTCCGTCTCATAATAAGTGTCCCATTTGAGTAATGTGCGGTTTTTAAGAAAATGATTGGATGTGTTGGTTTTAGTAAAAAAGTTAATGTCATTTACTAGAATACCCCTATTAATAGTAGTTGAATATAGTGAAAGTTAATAAATAGGGGTATAATAGTGGAAAAATAATAATGATTGATGCATTGGAATTGTAAATGGACAATTAATTTAAGACAAGTAAAAACTGCAAATAGGACACTTATTATGAGACGGAGGGAGTAATCCTTTACAACGCATCATTCTTCATTGTATTATATTATATATTCAATTCAATAATTCTTCTCTAGATAGGACTCCCATACCTAATCAAACACCACCTTCTTTTTGTAACAAATATTTTATAATTAAATATGTTTTCTTTCTTTCAAAAGTCACAAACTTTGTTATCAAAATTTAATTGAAATTTTAATTTTCCACAGTTTGTAAAATAATTATTTTTTTATTATTATTTTTTAAATAGACACCTTTAGTTTCTAAATAGTAGTCTTTATGAAATATGTGAATGAGATCAACAAAATTACTAGGTTCTAAAAATATGTTGGCTTGAATTCACTATGCCTTGTCTCACTGTGTACAGATGCTTGATTTTCCTGGAGGGAAAGTTGGATTCACTTCTGAAATGAGGTTCATTTCTGATACTTCTCACATAAGGGTTCCTTGCTATCGTGTCCTTAACGACGATGGCGAGCTCATGAACCACACCAATCATGTTCCGGTATGTCATATCTTATCATATCATATCATATCTCTGTATCAGTATCAATGTCGTGTCATAATATGTATCCGAGCTTAGAATTTTATCTAAGAAACTTATGGACCATATTTCAACAGGTTAGCAAAGAATTGGCAGTGAGAATGCATTCTGAGATGGTCACTCTCCAAACAATGGATAGCATATTCTATGAGCTGCAGAGGCAAGGAAGAATTTCCTTCTACCTCACTACATCAGGAGAAGAAGCTGTTAACATTGCATCAGCAGCTGCACTTTCTTCTCATGATGTTATCTTGCCTCAGGTTTGCTTCTTCCCCAAGGCATTGAAATTCTTTCATGCTTCTTTTCGAATTCAACTCCCTTTTTATTCTTGGCTCACATTGTGATTGCTAGTACCGGGAGCCTGGAGTTCTGTTATGGCGTGGTTTCACTCTGCAACAATTTGCTCACCAATGCTATGGAAACACAAATGATTTTGGTAAAGGAAGACAAATGCCAATACACTATGGTTCTAACAAACACAATTACTTCACAGTTTCATCGCCTATTGCGTAAGACATATATATAACAAACTGTAATAAACATGTTAAAATAACTGTAATTGTTAATTTCTGTTGTGACATTTATTCTGAAAAAAATTCATGTTGTTTGGCAAGGAATTCAGAACACAACTTCCTCAAGCTGTAGGCGCTGCTTATTCGCTTAAAATGGACGGAAAAAGTGCTTGTGCAGTAACTTTTTGTGGAGATGGAAGTACTAGTGAGGTTAGTAATCATGAGCCAACAATCTCTCTTAAGAAAGTAATTATAGAACAACATATCACTATGCTTCTAGCTGATATTTGAAATATTGTAGGGAGATTTTCATGCTGCTATGAACTTTGCAGCAGTAATGGACGCACCAGTTGTTTTCATATGTCGTAACAACGGATGGGCCATTAGTACCCCTGTCGAAGAACAATTTCGAAGTACTCTATACAAACTCTTCCTACTTAAGTTGCTTATTCAAACAAGCTCTATAAAATTCTCAAATCTATATGATTAACTTTGGTGTTTTGGTTAGGTGATGGTATTGTGGTGAAAGGTCAAGCTTATGGGATATGGAGTATCAGAGTAGATGGAAATGATGCTCTTGCTGTTTATAGTGCAGTTCATACTGCACGCGAAATTGCTATCAAAGAACAAAGACCAGTTTTAATTGAGGTACATATGATTGATCTACTAATGTCATTTCATGCCAAGACGAGTTGATCCTTATTAATCGAATGTTTAATGAATGATGTTCAGGCTCTTACTTATAGAGTAGGACACCATTCTACATCTGACGATTCAACTAAGTATCGATCAACCGGTGAAATCGAATACTGGAAGATGGAAAGGAATCCAGTGAACAGATTCAAAAGATGGGTTGAAAAGAACGGTTGGTCGAGTGAAAAGGATGAATTGGAGCTTAGAAGCAGTGTTAGGAAGCAAGTGAGTTCAATTTGTTTATTTATTGAAATTTATTTAGTCCATATATATTTTGGTATGAGGCAGTAACATGCTTTGAGTTTTGATATTACAGTTAATGCATGCAATTCAAGTGGCAGAGAAAGCACAAAAACCTCCACTTGAGGACATGTTTACTGATGTCTATGACCAAGTTTCATCAAACCTTGAAGAGCAAGAAAGAGAACTTAGAAAAACTATTGAGAAGCATCCCAAAGATTATCCTTCTGATGTTCCTTTGTAGATATATTTATTGGCAACTCAAATAACCATCTGTACTGTGAATTTGAATGTCAAAATGTAAAATAAAGTTGGGTGTTGCATTGCATATTCTTCTGATATTATTTTATTTTGAAGCACTAGAAAGAGAGATAAGGTTATGGGACCATCACCATTATTGAAGATAAGGTTTCCATTCATGAAGAAGCTGATAAGATGGGTTCCATCATGTTATCTATCTTATATCTTATATATTTTAATCTAATAATCTCTCATTAGGATTATGACATCAAAATTATGTTAGGTGTGTGAAGGTGCATAAGTAAATAACTGACACAATAATAACTAACCTTTAAGAATTATACAGTCTAGTCTCCCTTGATCAAATCATAATTAACATAGATCTGATGACCACTAATTATCATCCTTATTCTATTTGAAACACATTGAATAGCATAAATTGGTAAATTGGGTCTAATTACTTGGACATTTGGCTTCAAGCCTAGTATAGACAAACTAAATAGGAGGCCTACTAACCATCCTCCCCTTTCCCTCCCAAAAAAAGTTTCAACTTGTCTGCAAGGTGAGAAGCAGAGAATTTCAAATTAACTAAATTTCCGGTATGTTATACCGGAAATTTTTAGTATTTTGTACCGGAAATTTTAGAGTGCATATCGGAAATTTGTTTCAGAAATTCTCTATTTCTCAACTTTTTTTCAACAAGGGTAAAATTGAGTTTAAAAAAAAATGAAGGGTGCCAAATATAAAAAAGAGGGTGGCATATAGATTTCTCAAACAAACTTGATAGGAAGCCTACTAATGCAATGCAATTCAAACACAATTCAAAACAACTAATTGATTAAATTTCTCAAAAAAGTATATAATAAGAGTAATAATTCTTTTATTTATTGAATTAAGTCCTATAGTTTATTTCTCATTTGTTGAAAACTATTCAAATTTGAACTCTGAGTAAAATAATTCTTTATCAGATTTTAATTGAACTCCGAAATATCCGCATATATTTCCTCAGATCCAGAGAGTTAAGACCAAAAAAAATCATGTGATGAAAACTTGTATACATTTGTTGTTTTTCTGGAATTAAAGCTGACTTTGCATACTTCAAGAGGGGATGATAATATTGAATTGAATGGTTTATAGCTGAAAAAGACAGATTGAATAGTTTAATAGTTAAATATAGAATAGAATCTGGTATATTGAAAAGCATGTACGATCAAGCAGTGACCAAAACCTGTCTTCAAGTTACTCGTACTCTTCCCTTGATACCTTGTCCTAGGCGGCACATGTATATCACACAAATTTTGTGCCAAGAATATTCTAAGCATATTTTCTTGATGTTGTCACACTGAGAAACATGATCAGTGTTGGTCACAGGAAAGATGAAATTTCTATCATTGAATCATTGGTCTATCTTTTCATTGATCAATGATCAATGCCACTGCCATTTATCATAAGCACATTATCTACTTTTCTGCATCGCCCCGTTTCGTGTAAACCGTTCGACCCTTAACTTCGAACTTCATCATAGTGGTGCATAGATACATTGATTTGAAGATATATGGATACTCCTCATTCTTCTTCTTGCATCATTGTTGCTTGTGATGCCACAAGGGACCGCAATGAGCACGAGATGAAGATCGTTATCGATCATGTTCGAGCCAGGGATATCATGCTCACTTCTGGTGACAGGTTGCTTGTGCTATGCATCTTGCATAAGGTGTCTCATCCCAGTAAGTGTTGGATAGTACTCATCATCTTGTATTTTTATGTTGACATGATATATACAAGATCATTCTGATTACATGTATCTTTTCTGTTCCTTTCTTTTTGGATTAACAGTGGGGTACCAGACATTAGCATCTCCTGAGGCTTTTGCCGGCACCAACTTTCGAGCAATGGAGGGAGAAGTCAGAAAAAAAGTGCATGGTTATGCGAATGTGCTTTTATCTACTCTTGAAGATTTTGATATCCAAGGGGTATATATTAGATTCTAATAAAGCTTTTTATCAAATGCTACTTACATGCTTAATTATGCAGATGGAAAACCATTATAGTAACTCCACTACATGTTTATAATGTCCAGGTTACTGTTGACATTCAAGTCACCGCGGGTTTTCCAATCAGACAGGTTATTTTACAAGAGATTAAGAACTATAATGGATCTTGGATTGTACTTGATAGGTATAATTAGTAACTATAATTTCATACTTTCCTTCTTAGTTACCTTGTTATTTTTATCTAATGACTTTCAATTTGAACAGACACCTTCGGCGCGACATGAGATACCATCTTAACAAGATACCATGTAAGGTAGCATTGGTTAAAGATGATTTGTCCGTGGATATATGGAGATCTCACAATGCTCATGACACAAATGTCACAGCAACCAAGCCGGTCTTTTCTTTGTCCAAGTTTGTATCATTATCAGATTGCCATAGTATACAAGATATTGAGCAGTCTATTATCTCTTGCAAAAGTTATCCACATTCCTTAGCTTCTTCTGATAGCTCTGGTACTATTAAGAGCTATTCAACGCATTCTTATGCCAACAGTTCATTACATTCTGGATCTTCTTCTAAACATGAAAGATCAGGTCAGGATCCCTCACTACAAATTTAAACCTTCATAGAGCATTTTATCAGAGCAGTCTTTGAGGGCGTGCAAGACAGGCTACCGCACAAGACCCAAATATTTTTACGGTTAAACCATGGCTAAAAAGGACTTCATATAATGTTTGTGTTAAATCATAATAAAATAGGTCTCCTATTTGTTTTTCTACTGTTAAACCATGATAAACCTCCACATGGTCTCCGAAAACTTAAGACGGCCTTGCATTTTATGTGAACTATATATTCGCAATCATTCTATTTCAATGTAAGTTGTAAATTCTAATTGTCATCCAGGTACAAGCATCAAAGGAGAGTATAGACATCTCATTACATCTCAGATTGGTCAAAAGCAAAACCAAAGTGGTTTTCTACCAAAATCTTCAGATGCACCAATTCTATGTGTAGGCTGTGGAATAAGGACAGAGTTATCTATCAAAGAGTCCAACAGGTTCAGCTACTCTGAAATACAGGTTGCAACAAATGACTTTTCAAAGGATAACTTAATAGGTGAAGGTGGATATGGCCATGTATATAAGGGTGTGCTTAAAGACGGGCAGCAAATTGCTGCAAAAGTAAGGAAAGAAGAAAGTGCACAAGGATTTTCTGAATTCCATTCGGAGGTTTATATCTTGAGTTTTGCTAGACACAAGAATATAGTGATGCTGTTGGGTTACTGTTGCAAAGAAAATAAAAATATTCTCATATATGAATATATTTGTAATAAGTCTCTTCATTGGCATTTATTCGGTAAGTATCTTATGCTCCAAGCCTAAGAAATATATCTTCAATCAATAACTATAAAGTTTTTTCTATAACTTTTTTGTAGAAAATAATGATGCGGTTCTTGATTGGCCTCAAAGATACGGCATTGCACTCGGGACTGCAAAGGGGTTGCGATTTTTACACGAAGAATGTAGAGGTGGTCCTATTATTCATAGGGACATGCGACCGAGCAATATACTTCTCACTCATGATTTTGTTCCCATGGTAAGAAAGTTCATATATGTATATATAATAGGTTAATTGTCCTAGGAGATTCATTGCTATGCAACGTTTGAACTCTTGGTAAAAGATTCACTGCTTCTGATGCTGGAAAACCAAAAGTGTTAAAAGCAAATGGTAAATTAAATGATGTTTTATATATGTGACTACATTATGCATGGTGCAGCTAGGTGATTTTGGCCTTGCGAAATGGATTACAAGTGGCGATCCTCTTGAAACAAGGATAATGGGCACATTAGGGTGAGAATTTATCGGTTCAAACTTTTTATAATTACCAACAACTGGCCTGATTAGACATACATCCTTCAAAAATAGCAAAAACAAACAAGTTTTAATGTTGTTAATGTTTATATTAGATACCTTGCTCCCGAGTATGCTGAAGATGGCATAGTTTCTGAAGGGACAGATGTGTATTCTTATGGCGTTACTTTGTTACAATTGATATCAGGGCGTCAAGTGGGTAATCCAGATCAGCAACAACAATCTCTTCGACAATGGGTAATATATAAATATGAATTTAATCTTACACTGTCAGTGTGTGACAATGGGTAATATATAAATATGAATTTAATCTTACACTGTCAGTGTGTAACAATTAATTTCTATAGATATCTGATCGTTTATTATACATTTAGGCTGAACCAATGATTGAGAAATTGGCTTTACAAGAACTGATTGATCCGCGTTTGGGAGAATCTTATGACACATATGAACTATACCTTATGGCTAAAGCAGCAAATTTCTGCATGCAAAGGAACCCCGAGATGCGTCCGTCAATGAGAGAGGTATCTTCATTTCATTACTTTGGCCTTAATTCTACATCAAGGGAAATTTATACTAATGATTAATTTACAGGTTGTGCGGTTTCTTGAGGGAGAAAGTTACCATTTCAATACCTAGAAGATCAATTTATATCAAACCATAAAACTTGATCAAGGAGTTTTTGTCTACTCATCAATATATATGTTGATATATTGGTTAAGTTTGTGAGTGCTATAGCTTATTTGTAAACATGAATAATATTTTATCTTTAGGGCAATTTTGTGGTAAGAAAAGACTAAAATGATTGACGATAAATTGATTTGTCGACCAATCTTTGATCTGACCTTAAACAAGTAGAGCAGCATTGATGCAGCCATCATTATCATTTTCTGTGTCGATGGTAACCTTTGCTCGGCTAGTGTTGTCACAATCGAGAACATATGCAGGAACAGCTCCCTCCTTAACATCATTATCAGCCTTGTGCCTAGATGTCGGCTCCTCTTCATGTATGGCCAAACTGTTCCCAAACAAGATTGAAATCATTCTCTCTTACAGTTGATGGAACCAACAATAGATGTCGGCTCTTCTCCATGTATGGCCAAACTGTTCCCATACAAGATTGAAATCATTCTCTCTTACAGTTGATGGAACCAACAAAACCATATACTGTGCTAATTATCGGCATAAACACATGCTGTATAACAAGAGCGAAATTAAAAATGTTGATAATTTATCACATGCACTCACGGCTTCTTCATCTGTCCCTTCTCGACATAATTTTTCTTGGTAACCTTCTTACTCTTCCGAGGCTTATTGCTGCATATGCACACATAATGGCTACCCTTCTCGACATAATTTTTCTTGGTAATCATCCAGATTTCTTCATAGTGTTTTGGTGAGTCCGGAGATGCATATTCGGCCGGACTCACTCCATTTTAATTGTTAAAAAAACAAAACATGAGATTTTACGGATGTGCATCTCCGTAAACACCCTTATTTTGTAAAGAATGAGGCGTGTTCGAATATGCATATCTGAAATATGTCCCGATGAAAGGATATGGTTACTAAGGTCGAAATTGATCTAAAACTTGTATAAATATAATCTTTCATTCCATTTTCTTTATAAAAACCATAATGAATATATATCCTCTTCTTGCATTTGTGTATTTCAATGGTGAAAATCTATCACTTCAATTTAGGGTCTCCACGGACATACTTCTCGTCGATCTGAACCCCAAACTAAATACTCTCCTACAATATCCAGAAAATTGGAGAGTTGTCAAGCTCAAGTATCGTTCACTCTCGATTGAAAACAAAGGGAAGATACGATTCGCCATGCTTAAACTGAAGACGGATGAGGATTTAAAGCTTATGTGGAGTACATTATATCGTTACTCAAAAAAGGGTCTGATTGAAGTGGATGCAACGATTGCAAGATCGACCGGGTACATTTTAAGGATGTTGCAACGTCCTGAACCACCCGTTTGTAATGAAATGTAAAGTTAAATTTATGTTAACTTAACAATTATTTATGTAATGTTTATTTTGATGTTAATTTATCTTGTTTTTTCATTATTCTGCCAATGTTTCTGGTTGTTTCTAGTTTGACCTTTCAGGGGATTTTCTGGAGATGCATTTTCGGAAAACTCATTAAATTCTACATTAAGGGTTGTTACGAAGTTGCATCTTCGAACTCAATCTAATCTTGATACAAAGATGCAACTCCGGACTAAGTTTTAACAAAATAAGAGTGTCTCAGCAATTTGATCTGACATGTGTGTGTGAAAAGGGTGCATCCGGAGATGCACCTCCGGATTCTAGGGGCTGTTGTTGTTGGAGGCAATTTGGGGGTCAACACGAGAGAGCATTTTACACTTGGGACACACCTTTGTGAAAGACACATCACATATTCACCCAAAACCTTAAGGCGATAGGTGTGTGGGTTCTGTCACTTATAAAGTGCTCAACCTTCCTTTACCTAATTAATGGGGACTTCTTCCTCACACACAACGCTCCACCTTCCACATACACTTGTACCACCATTAACACTCTATAACGGGATGGAGGCAACAATCGGGAGGTCAGAGAAGGAGCATTTTTAACTTGGGACACACCTTTGTGAGAGACACACCACATATTCACCCAAAACCTTAAGGTGATAGCTGTGTGAGTTTTGTCATTTATAAAGTGTTCAATCTTCCCTTTTCTAATCAATGCGGGACTTCTTCCTCACACTTGATTCTCAACAGTTGTGACTTTTCACTGTGATGTGGAAGTACTCTATGGAGTGTGATGAGTAGGAGAAAACTTAGATACAATTCCTTAGGTGTAATTTTTACTATTTTTCAATAAAAATATGACAAGTGTACTTATATACGGTCCTTGTATCTAAGTTGTGTCCGGATGAGTATCCCCCAAGATTAGATTATTCATACATCTTGTTTTCTGACTCAATATTTTAGTTTGTGTCAAGGCCCAATATATTTAACACTATAACACTAGAAATGTTTTAAAATCTCGCTATCTAAACACCAGTCTAGGGTCGTCGGATCTTGGCAACTATCTTCCATTACTTGAAGAACGATCTAAAACTATGAGAACATAGGATGGTCACGCCATAGCATCGTATCAGGTTGAGGTTTCCTAAGCACACAAGGACCGTCAAATAAGATGGACAATTAGATTTAGTGACATCATGCTTTTGAGACAACTGTTAAAGAAGGTTCTAGTACTTTAAAAATCTTGAGATAGCCCTCTAGTAATACAAATGACTAAGTTGACCGGTTCATAATGACCGTCATATGGTAATTTCCTGAATTTTTGACAACGGTCCTCGAGACAGTTGTCCCTAAAAAATTTTGGGCCTTTTTAAACCCCACTATAAAAGACTCAAGTACACATTATTCTAAAATCTTACATCCCTCACTTAGAGTTGTCACTGACTTGATCATAGAGTGTTGACAACTCCCTACCACTTATTGTATTATCCTACCGGAGTTTGTTAGCACACTCATCATCATTAGCAATACTTGAAGAAAGGTCTTAACAGATCAGAATGTACTCTTTCAATCAATATGGAATAGCAACATTGAAATACATGTGATGAAATTTCAAAATTCATTTGCTTTTTCTCATGGGGTATGAGTAGTGTTGCACTTAGGATGTACCATTATAAACATTTTCTATAGCATCAAGATACATCAAAACTAGTAAAAATGTTTCTTGAACATTCATGGAGGATTTTGGCAGTGCATAGTTGAAGAGTATTTGGGCACAACGAAAGAAACAGTCAAACAAGGCTATGCTAAACTCAACTTTAAAGCACTTTTAAAGATATTTTTAGAGTTATTATGAATTATGATGTGAACCATCAACTTAATTTGCTCTATGATAACTTGATAACATTATGTTGTGAAGCATGAGTTCTTTAAAAGTAACAGTTTTTCATAACATATTCTAAAATCAATGATGACTTGATGATATTTTGAAGTAGATTCAACTATAAATAAGATCTTCATTTATAATGCTTAATTTGTGAGTTACTCAAGCAAAAGACTAAAATCATTGCGAATAAATTGAGACAGATGGAACAGTAATACCTACGAAACTACAAAAAGAAACATAAGAATGTGACTTGACCTCCAATCTTTGATCAAACCTTAAACAAGTAAAACAGCATTAATACAGCCATCATTTTCTGGGTTGTTGGTAACCTGAGCATATTTACCTGTATTCATAGCAAACAAAAATCCGATGCATCAATATCAGTTAAAACTTCAGCCACGAAAACCAAAATATAACAAATAATCTTACCCCACACAACTTTCCCTGCAGGTGTAACCAGACCAAGTTCGCTAACATTCACCTGATATTACAGTCAACTTAGATACCTTAAACGTAAAGTAACCCTCAATTAGAAGAGTTAAAAAATATAAATACCTCGATTATAGATCCTCTGGTCATGACACCAAGAGAAGTGTACATAGGGCCATTGGGGTTTTTCTTGACTCCAATAATTTCTAGATTGAATGTGCATTTAAGTTCTGGATGAGTGACATGAGCTTTAGTGAACCGCAATCCAGTAGGACGAATGAACCGCTCATACTTTGGAGGTTTTCTGGTAAAATCAGGCCCAACAAAAGTAGTTTTGGTAACCATCCTCTTCCATTGCTTCGCTGCAAAATAGCAAACCATATACCATAATACATGCTTCTGAAAATGAGCACTATAGATTATGTCTGTCTAATACCCCTTAACATAATAACAATAAACTAAGAGACTATTGAAACAAAAACAGCATGACGCCTTTACAAACCCATCATTCGACAAAATCAAAACGCCGTGATAATCATGTGGCAACAAGATCATGTTACCGGAAACAATAAATGTAATACTTACTCTTTCTTTTACCAGTGCGGACTACTTTGAACATTTCTTCTTCAGCCACAGGACGTACCTAGCAAAACGAAAAAATCCACACATACACATTATAACTCATAAAAACAACAACACCCTAATGAGAACCAAAAGCAACTTAAAGTTTTGAATGCAATCTCACCTTTGGTAGAGGAACATCCCATTTCCCAGCCTTCTCCTTCCTCTTTTGCTTAATAGTGTTGCTGAGAATCTAAAATTAGAAAAATACACAAATCACTTTCAAGTGTCAAAATTGTTTCTCATTACTGCATAATTGCAAGCATACCTTTGCTCGGTTCGTGTTATCACGATCTAAAAGATACGCGGGAACAGCTCCATCCCGAACATTATCATCAGCCTTGCGCCTAATTGTTGACTCTTCATGCATGGCCAAACTGCTCACATACAATATTGAAATAAACCTCTCATACATTTCACCAACAAAACCATATCAATGAAAACCTAGTGCACTAATTATTATCTAACATCGAAAATGTGACCAACACAATGAACATAACAACAATGAAACTCACGTCTTCCTCATCTGCGCTTTCTGCGCATAATTTTTCTTGGCAATCTTCTTACCCTCAAGACCCAAACTCTGTTGCATTCAAATTAAACAGAAACATAGTTAGAATTGTGCAACATGCAATTACAAATACATAACTTGTTTGAATAAAAGTAATTTGAATTAAACCTTCTGGGCCTTTTTAGAGTGCTTGTGAGCTTGACGAGCCTTTAACTTGCGCTGTTTCACATCGTGATCGAAACGGAGGCCATAATCTCGTTTGTTCCGTTCCATATAATTTCCTTGAGCCTAGACATAAACAGAAGAAGGATAAAGCAAAAACAAGAATCAGAAAATGCATGTGAAAATCATAGTAATGAAATACGAAACAGAAGATTAAAGGGAAATTAAACGCACCATTGTGTTTGTTGAAACTCAACTCCAATTAGCCGTCACTAAAGAAAAAAACAACTGGGGTTTCGGTCTATAAGGGTAACACAAGAAAAACAAATTAATAAAAACTCACAAACATGGGAAACTTGCAAGGCAAGTTTGACAAATTAAAATATCTTTTTTTGTTTTTTCTTTCTTTATTTTATCATTCTAACCAATTTTTTTTTTTACTTATTTAAAATTAATGACCTTTTAAACTCTTAATTAAGGGTGAGAATAGTTCACGCCCAAACTAAGAGCATCTTCAATGGTGGTATTTTCTTTTGAGTTCTCCACCTAGACATGCCACATCATAGTACCATTGCATTGCAATGCAACTATGAAAAAATTGTGGTACCCAATCAAATTAGTTTATGAGGTAAAGTTGTGGGCCCAATAATAACTTTTTATATTTATACAATTAAAATAAAAATTATAAAAATTATTTTAGGATGATGTGGCTAGTGGGACCCATAAAGAACCCAAAAATGGGTTACACCATTGGAGATGCTCTAACATAGGTATATGGATATCCGCCCAGAAGTGTAATGCTAACATGTGTCCTAAGGGTATACGTTAAGAATTAAATATAAATTTTTTTATTGAAAATTGTGTAATATTTTAATTAAAAAAATTTATAATTAATGTTTTTATTGCTTTATTTCAAGAAAAACTTTTTATTAATGTGTTTTTTAACATGTGTTCTTAGGGCACATGTTAGCTTTACCCTTACAAGAAAACCACTAGACCATCATTGAGTCCAAAAGATTTTGACACCATAAATAATAATTTGTGGGACCTTTTGCTTTTAGCCTGATAATCCGCCAAAACCATGAAAAATATCTAATTTGATCGAATACATCTTCAACATCAACCTCTTCGTTTATAAATATTACCGGGTTGTTTTTCTAAGATCTTTCAAAAAAATAATATAAAAAACTTATGTTAATAGGTAAACTCGAATGAGTCGAAAATAAATATTTAATCTCATTGATCTCTTAATTCATTAGTCTATTTAACATTAGTTGAATTTATTATTTAGAAATATACAAATGAAGTAGGATTTTAAGTAGGCTAGTTGGCCAATTAGGCATTCAAAAAAGTCAAGCCAAAAATTAAGTCTATGATAGACCATATATAAGTCAGACTTAAATTTTAAAATTTTTAATAAACAAGACTCAAACTTGGCAAAGTCTAATTAAGCCCAACTTATTCTTACCCCTACTCTTAATGAGTGCATCGTTAGCATTTTTCTTAAAATTATTATCTTCTCGTAATGAATTATAATTCTACAATTTTTCTTCTATTTTTTCCTTTAAAATCTTTTAGATTAAACTTGATGTTTTAGCCCTACCACTATTAATTTTTTTGGCTTAATTGTAACTTTAGTCCCCATATTTCGTCTTTTTCTTGATTTTGATCTTTCTATTTTAAAAATCACTATTTTAGTCTTCTTTTAAGTTTTTTGTGCAATTTTTGTCCCCCTATTTTACTTTTTTCCTGCAAAATTAGTCCCTATTTTTTCCCCTCTTCAATAGAAAACTCAAAAGGGGACCAAAATTGTGGTTTTAAAAATAGAAAGAACAAAATCGAAAAAATGATAAAATAAATGGACCAAAGTTACAATTAAGTCTTTTTTTCTAACTCAACGACTGAACTTTTTTTTTATTTCTCTTTATAACCAATAACTCTAATATTTTTTATTTTAAACTTCTATCACTATTAGTTTATTTTATTTTACTTTATTTATATTATTATATTTTACTCTATATATTTCCCTATTTTCTAAATTATATTGAAAATATATTATTATTATTATTATTATTATTATTATTTTCGTTAAATATAAATTATCAAATTGTTGTTAGTTTTTTTGTTAAAAATATAATTAAGATAAAAAAATTTAATTGATATATATTAACCGTGTAAAGATATTTTACAAGTGACATAACGACTGATCTGGTTAAAATATTTGACTTTTATTTTCATTTTCTTTAAAATAATACATTTGAGTTATCACGATGTAGAAATTTTTTTCATGTAACAATTAAACTCTATAAAAAAACAATACCAACATATTATAAAATGTTTTTTTAACATTAATACATGTTTTGGACCGGTCCAATCGCTCTAATTAGCCCAATCCACCCTTTAGCCAAATAGATATTGAGCCAATACGCGTTGTCCACAGGCAAGGGCATTCCCCTTCTCTACCGGACAAAACCGACTTCCAACCGAGCATGTGGATATCCCGTGCTCAGCAACGACTAGTTCCTCTGGGCAGACTTAACAAGACCTAATCTAGCGATCTCCTACATTCTAGGCCGCTAATAGCGTCCAAGCCCACGAAAATAGGGGATCCGTTCCCAAAGACCATTATAAATAGCCCTCTGCCTCTAGAGGGCAAGGTAATTTATTTCTCTCACCCAAAATCTTATACTTTCGGTTGTACCTCCTTGTTCCTTTACTTACTTTGGCATCAGAGTGCCTTGCGGGTACAACCCCCCTTTTTTTCCTCTCGACCATCACCGAAGATCAAGCCTACCGTTGTTGGCCACCCGTTCAATCGGAAAGAACAGTGGCGCCGTCTGTGGGAAAATACTAAGTCTCCCCGTTCCTCTTTCTTGCATTTCTTGATCGCTCCTCGCGTCATCAAGAACTCAGGAACCAAAAGCTTACACACTTCATTCATCATGGCCAGCGACAGAGAAGATCTCTCCACCTGTGACGCTACGCTGCTAGGAAAAGACGGAGTTGGATTCATCATACCTCCCAACAACACCGTCTCCCAGCTACGTGACGGTCACACAACATCCCCCTAGTCGAAAGACGGTCGCGATAACGCCACCTTCCATCACGGAGATACTAGCGCAAAGGACCAATAAGTCTTTCTTGAAAACCCTTTCTTGGCAACGGAGCCAACCCCGGCCGATCCAACGATGGCCGCCACTTTTGCTGCTCTGAATCAGACGGCGCTCTGATCCGGCAGCAGAATAACCGGATTGGAGCCTTGGAGCATTAGCACCACTCCAACAGAGACCGGCGTCCCAAGCCCGACGCTTCAGCGGCCAAGAAAAGACAACACTCTCTGTCAAGAAGAGACCAGCCTTCCACTATAGCCAAGAGAAGCAAAGAAGATCATCGCTCTCGTCAGCGCTCACCCTCTCCATGTTAAAAAGACGATCAAGATCGTCGTCCCCGAAACCGACGGATCACCGTCGCCATCACAAACAGAGTCGCAGCTGTTCCCCGACTTCGATCCCCAGTGACGAGGAGGAAGAGCGCCGCGGTTCCTTATCTCAAGCCATACTGGAGGCTCCCTTACCTGCAGAAATACCTATTCTCTAATCTCCTTCAACCATTCTTCTTCTTCAACCTTTTTAATTTCAATCCCCTTCAACCTTTCCTTCAATACCTTACAAAAAAAATTAACCTAAAATTAATAATAGAAAATATTAAAACATTTAAAAATATTAATAAAACGAAATTGTCAAAAAAAATATTGAATCAAACTTACCTTGATACAAGATTTGAAGTTATTTGAATGAAAAAATGGAAGAGAAGCAAGGAATTGGAATGGAAGAGAAGAGGGGAAAAAAAATCTGAAGATAAGTGTTATGTAGAAAGAGAGCGAATCGGCAATTATATAAGTCATATAGTGACGTGAATATCACGTCGCAACCTTGCCACGTGATATTCACGTCGCAAAAAACTAACGGTAACATCATTCAATGCGCCTGCCTGCTGTAACACCCGTATTTAGTTAATTATTTAATTATATACATTCAAATTACTTAGAATTTAATTATTGAATTTGTGGAGTGTTGAGAATTGTTGACATGGGTTTTTATGATTAATTAGTCGATTAATTAATTAATTGATTAAGTTGTAGAAATAGTATTGAAGAAATACTAAATTTACTATATGGACTTAATTAAGTGATGGTGGTAGTAAAAGGTGGGGTGTGAATGTTAGGCCCAATAGATTTAATGAAATTAAGTTAAGATAAGGATTAGGTTAATTAGAAGAGAAAAGGTCTTGGGGAATTGGACATGAGAAGTTGTAGAGAAGAGAGAAAATAGGAGAGAAATTCATTCCCGTTTTTCTTGCAGCAGTCTCACTAAATCGAAGATCCCCGATTCGTTAACCGTTGGATCGCCACCAAATTTTGTGGGTAGGTTCGCAACACCTATATCTAACTTTTGACCGTTGGGATCTTCAAAATAAGGTCTGAGTTGTGAGATATCATCATCGCACTGTAGCTGCATATTTGGGAAAATTTTCAGCTTTTGATTCTGATTAAAAGAGGCAATGGTTGGGAGCTAAGGCTAGATGGCTTCGATCGGTAGAATTGTAGAACGGACTCCGAATACAAGGTAAGGGGTGGGGTTCTAACTCTATAACCGAATTCATGATGAATGATATGTGGGGGTTAAATTTGTAGGAAATTATTCCTGATTATTTGTTGTGATTCTGTCGTGTTGATTCGATGAAATTAGTTGTTGTTGTGGTGATAATTGTTGTTGTTTTATGTGAAGTTGAAGGATGTTTCAGTGACGATGTATACCTCTATTTATTAGTATAGCGACGATATAGGCTTATGCCTTGTGACGATGATGTTGTTTGTTGTGTGTGTTTGTTGCATTCATATACATATGCATTTTTGGCGACGGCCTGGATTGGCAAATTAGTGACGAAGGCTTATGCCTTGATGCCTCTGTTTAACTGGCAATTAGCGATGGGGGCTGAAGCCCTGGGTACCACATGCATGTGCAGTTGTAGAGTCTCATTGTATGTGGCATGAGTGTGATTTAATTGTGATGTGATGTGACTTGAGTTGTTGTTAAATTGTGATAATATGGAGTTGTAATTATAAATTGTTATACTAATGACGTGTTGTGACAGGTATTGTCTGGAAGATGAGAAATAGTTGTTATAACTATTAATATGTTGTTGTTATTTATTTTTGTTAATTATAACTGTTCAGGTTAATTGTTATTATAAATGTAGTCTGAAAGCTGTAACGTGATAATTTCGTATGATTAAATTCTAATATATTGTTTATCATGCGTTTGTTTATATTGGTAGATATCTCACCCTTTCTGAATGATGTTTCCCTACCATGGGAAACGGACAGGTACTCAAGATAGCGGTGAAAGTTTGAAGTGATTTTATGAAGTCTTTAGTTGCTGTTATTCGAGTTGGTGTCTTGCTCTGATACGTAGCACTCGGGGGGAATAAAACGATTGTTTTATTTATTATTTTGTTTGCTGAATTTTTAAGTGAATTATGTTTTAAATTGCAACTTAAAGTTACTATGCAATGATGCTACGACTTGATTTGAATATTTATGAAGTTTGATGATTCCACTGTGAGTTAATTATTTAATTTGAAACAAAGTGATTTTTGAATAATGATTTAATTGTCCGTTTTAAATTCCTGTGCTATGTATCTATATGAAGGCAAATAAGCCGTAATTATTTTTGAAATGACGAATATGTGATACCTCAAATGAACTTGTTTGGAATTTATACTCTGATTTTTAATTATAATTTCGGGTAGAATTTGGGGTGTTACATTAGTGGTATCAGAGCAGGTCGGTCCGTCCGGCCAGAGTCGTCTAATTATTGTTTATCCTTTTGTATGCGACAAGTGTGTACAACACTGTCGGTACTTGTTGCTTTCTGGTTGTTGCAAGAATTAGTTTGAGCGAAGTGGGGGAGAAGCTTTGCTTCTCGGATGTGGTTCAGTTGTAAGTTTGCAAAGAGGATTGTTGTCTGGGTGTTTCGAAAACTGAATTTCGGCGAAAGAATGTGTCTCTCGAGTTATAAAAAGTTTGGAAGTGAGGAGATATGTTAAGAGTTGTTTGAAATATGTTTAAGTTGAAGAAAAATGAGTTTTGGAGTGGAAATTCCGTAAGCAAAACGCAGGAAATTGCTGAATGTTTTGTGAAACTTCAAAAATTCATAACTTGAGTTCTGGACATCCGATTTGAGTCCCGTTTGAAGGGTTGGAAAGCTAACGAGATGAAATTTATTTTAAAAATGGTTCCATCAGCTTTAATAGAATTATTTGTAACAAGATGATGTTGGAAAGAGATGAAGTTTGCGTTTACGCTTGTCCTTGGGACCAGACTTGTGCGTTGGTGTCGTGCTGAACGTTAGTGTCAGAGTTGAGTGAATTGAAGGAGTAATTAAAGGGTTTGTTTAGAAGAAATTTTAAGAATTAGGTGTACCATTTGAGAAGTTTTGGAGATACTGTAAAGAGTGTCGCCGCATGGCGTCGATGTTCGCACTTTCGAATGGCGTTGGAATAGTTAACAAGTTAGTAACGGTTATGTTGAAGAAGTACCAGAATGGTCGACATATGTGTAGTCGATTTTAGATGTGTCAATGGGTTGTTATGTTTGATGGTTGGACGTGGAAGTGAAGTTGAAGATGGGTGTATCGGATAAATTTTCGAGGACGAAAATATTCTAAGTGGGGGAGAGTTGTAACACCCGTATTTAGTTAATTATTTAATTATATACATTCAAATTACTTAGAATTTAATTATTGAATTTGTGGAGTGTTGAGAATTGTTGACATGGGTTTTTATGATTAATTAGTCGATTAATTAATTAATTGATTAAGTTGTAGAAATAGTATTGAAGAAATACTAAATTTACTATATGGACTTAATTAAGTGATGGTGGTAGTAAAAGGTGGGGTGTGAATGTTAGGCCCAATAGATTTAATGAAATTAAGTTAAGATAAGGATTAGGTTAATTAGAAGAGAAAAGGTCTTGGGGAATTGGACATGAGAAGTTGTAGAGAAGAGAGAAAATAGGAGAGAAATTCATTCCCGTTTTTCTTGCAGCAGTCTCACTAAATCGAAGATCCCCGATTCGTTAACCGTTGGATCGCCACCAAATTTTGTGGGTAGGTTCGCAACACCTATATCTAACTTTTGACCGTTGGGATCTTCAAAATAAGGTCTGAGTTGTGAGATATCATCATCGCACTGTAGCTGCATATTTGGGAAAATTTTCAGCTTTTGATTCTGATTAAAAGAGGCAATGGTTGGGAGCTAAGGCTAGATGGCTTCGATCGGTAGAATTGTAGAACGGACTCCGAATACAAGGTAAGGGGTGGGGTTCTAACTCTATAACCGAATTCATGATGAATGATATGTGGGGGTTAAATTTGTAGGAAATTATTCCTGATTATTTGTTGTGATTCTGTCGTGTTGATTCGATGAAATTAGTTGTTGTTGTGGTGATAATTGTTGTTGTTTTATGTGAAGTTGAAGGATGTTTCAGTGACGATGTATACCTCTATTTATTAGTATAGCGACGATATAGGCTTATGCCTTGTGACGATGATGTTGTTTGTTGTGTGTGTTTGTTGCATTCATATACATATGCATTTTTGGCGACGGCCTGGATTGGCAAATTAGTGACGAAGGCTTATGCCTTGATGCCTCTGTTTAACTGGCAATTAGCGATGGGGGCTGAAGCCCTGGGTACCACATGCATGTGCAGTTGTAGAGTCTCATTGTATGTGGCATGAGTGTGATTTAATTGTGATGTGATGTGACTTGAGTTGTTGTTAAATTGTGATAATATGGAGTTGTAATTATAAATTGTTATACTAATGACGTGTTGTGACAGGTATTGTCTGGAAGATGAGAAATAGTTGTTATAACTATTAATATGTTGTTGTTATTTATTTTTGTTAATTATAACTGTTCAGGTTAATTGTTATTATAAATGTAGTCTGAAAGCTGTAACGTGATAATTTCGTATGATTAAATTCTAATATATTGTTTATCATGCGTTTGTTTATATTGGTAGATATCTCAACCTTTCTGAATGATGTTTCCCTACCATGGGAAACGGACAGGTACTCAAGATAGCGGTGAAAGTTTGAAGTGATTTTATGAAGTCTTTAGTTGCTGTTATTCGAGTTGGTGTCTTGCTCTGATACGTAGCACTCGGGGGGAATAAAACGATTGTTTTATTTATTATTTTGTTTGCTGAATTTTTAAGTGAATTATGTTTTAAATTGCAACTTAAAGTTACTATGCAATGATGCTACGACTTGATTTGAATATTTATGAAGTTTGATGATTCCGCTGTGAGTTAATTATTTAATTTGAAACAAAGTGATTTTTGAATAATGATTTAATTGTCCGTTTTAAATTCCTGTGCTATGTATCTATATGAAGGCAAATAAGCCGTAATTATTTTTGAAATGACGAATATGTGATACCTCAAATGAACTTGTTTGGAATTTATACTCTGATTTTTAATTATAATTTCGGGTAGAATTTGGGGTGTTACATTAGTGGTATCAGAGCAGGTCGGTCCGTCCGGCCAGAGTCGTCTAATTATTGTTTATCCTTTTGTATGCGACAAGTGTGTACAACACTGTCGGTACTTGTTGCTTTCTGGTTGTTGCAAGAATTAGTTTGAGCGAAGTGGGGGAGAAGCTTTGCTTCTCGGATGTGGTTCAGTTGTAAGTTTGCAAAGAGGATTGTTGTCTGGGTGTTTCGAAAACTGAATTTCGGCGAAAGAATGTGTCTCTCGAGTTATAAAAAGTTTGGAAGTGAGGAGATATGTTAAGAGTTGTTTGAAATATGTTTAAGTTGAAGAAAAATGAGTTTTGGAGTGGAAATTCCGTAAGCAAAACGCAGGAAATTGCTGAATGTTTTGTGAAACTTCAAAAATTCATAACTTGAGTTCTGGACATCCGATTTGAGTCCCGTTTGAAGGGTTGGAAAGCTAACGAGATGAAATTTATTTTAAAAATGGTTCCATCAGCTTTAATAGAATTATTTGTAACAAGATGATGTTGGAAAGAGATGAAGTTTGCGTTTACGCTTGTCCTTGGGACCAGACTTGTGCGTTGGTGTCGTGCTGAACGTTAGTGTCAGAGTTGAGTGAATTGAAGGAGTAATTAAAGGGTTTGTTTAGAAGAAATTTTAAGAATTAGGTGTACCATTTGAGAAGTTTTGGAGATACTGTAAAGAGTGTCGCCGCATGGCGTCGATGTTCGCACTTTCGAATGGCGTTGGAATAGTTAACAAGTTAGTAACGGTTATGTTGAAGAAGTACCAGAATGGTCGACATATGTGTAGTCGATTTTAGATGTGTCAATGGGTTGTTATGTTTGATGGTTGGACGTGGAAGTGAAGTTGAAGATGGGTGTATCGGATAAATTTTCGAGGACGAAAATATTCTAAGTGGGGGAGAGTTGTAACACCCGTATTTAGTTAATTATTTAATTATATACATTCAAATTACTTAGAATTTAATTATTGAATTTGTGGAGTGTTGAGAATTGTTGACATGGGTTTTTATGATTAATTAGTCGATTAATTAATTAATTGATTAAGTTGTAGAAATAGTATTGAAGAAATACTAAATTTACTATATGGACTTAATTAAGTGATGGTGGTAGTAAAAGGTGGGGTGTGAATGTTAGGCCCAATAGATTTAATGAAATTAAGTTAAGATAAGGATTAGGTTAATTAGAAGAGAAAAGGTCTTGGGGAATTGGACATGAGAAGTTGTAGAGAAGAGAGAAAATAGGAGAGAAATTCATTCCCGTTTTTCTTGCAGCAGTCTCACTAAATCGAAGATCCCCGATTCGTTAACCGTTGGATCGCCACCAAATTTTGTGGGTAGGTTCGCAACACCTATATCTAACTTTTGACCGTTGGGATCTTCAAAATAAGGTCTGAGTTGTGAGATATCATCATCGCACTGTAGCTGCATATTTGGGAAAATTTTCAGCTTTTGATTCTGATTAAAAGAGGCAATGGTTGGGAGCTAAGGCTAGATGGCTTCGATCGGTAGAATTGTAGAACGGACTCCGAATACAAGGTAAGGGGTGGGGTTCTAACTCTATAACCGAATTCATGATGAATGATATGTGGGGGTTAAATTTGTAGGAAATTATTCCTGATTATTTGTTGTGATTCTGTCGTGTTGATTCGATGAAATTAGTTGTTGTTGTGGTGATAATTGTTGTTGTTTTATGTGAAGTTGAAGGATGTTTCAGTGACGATGTATACCTCTATTTATTAGTATAGCGACGATATAGGCTTATGCCTTGTGACGATGATGTTGTTTGTTGTGTGTGTTTGTTGCATTCATATACATATGCATTTTTGGCGACGGCCTGGATTGGCAAATTAGTGACGAAGGCTTATGCCTTGATGCCTCTGTTTAACTGGCAATTAGCGATGGGGGCTGAAGCCCTGGGTACCACATGCATGTGCAGTTGTAGAGTCTCATTGTATGTGGCATGAGTGTGATTTAATTGTGATGTGATGTGACTTGAGTTGTTGTTAAATTGTGATAATATGGAGTTGTAATTATAAATTGTTATACTAATGACGTGTTGTGACAGGTATTGTCTGGAAGATGAGAAATAGTTGTTATAACTATTAATATGTTGTTGTTATTTATTTTTGTTAATTATAACTGTTCAGGTTAATTGTTATTATAAATGTAGTCTGAAAGCTGTAACGTGATAATTTCGTATGATTAAATTCTAATATATTGTTTATCATGCGTTTGTTTATATTGGTAGATATCTCACCCTTTCTGAATGATGTTTCCCTACCATGGGAAACGGACAGGTACTCAAGATAGCGGTGAAAGTTTGAAGTGATTTTATGAAGTCTTTAGTTGCTGTTATTCGAGTTGGTGTCTTGCTCTGATACGTAGCACTCGGGGGGAATAAAACGATTGTTTTATTTATTATTTTGTTTGCTGAATTTTTAAGTGAATTATGTTTTAAATTGCAACTTAAAGTTACTATGCAATGATGCTACGACTTGATTTGAATATTTATGAAGTTTGATGATTCCGCTGTGAGTTAATTATTTAATTTGAAACAAAGTGATTTTTGAATAATGATTTAATTGTCCGTTTTAAATTCCTGTGCTATGTATCTATATGAAGGCAAATAAGCCGTAATTATTTTTGAAATGACGAATATGTGATACCTCAAATGAACTTGTTTGGAATTTATACTCTGATTTTTAATTATAATTTCGGGTAGAATTTGGGGTGTTACACCTGCAAAGCCTACCACCAATCTCTTATAATTTTCCCTCTTAAATTTTGCGACGTGTTTAACGCGTCATAACTAATTTTTTGAAATTTTGAATATTCCCCCATTTGAATCGTTACAACATTTTTTGTTTTTTAATTTTACTTTTTGGTAGTGACGTGTTTCCTAAATCGCAACATTTTTTTTTTCAAAAATCAGCGTCTGACTCCTACAGACTTTAGATTATTTATATTATTTAGAGGTAGTGACGTGATTATCACGTCTCAACAAACAATTTTTTGACACATGATAATCACATCACAAAAATACTTCGCATGGGAGCTTTATTTTTGTAGTGTCCTTCTTACTACTGACGAGTCTAGGTGACAAAATAAAAAAATGCTGAATTGTTTTGGTGGGGGTCAAACAAGCAAAACAAAAAAGAAATAAACTAGTTAAGGTGGGAGAAAATTTCCATTCAAGAGGAACACGGTGGAATTGGTTTCAGAAACATATAAGGCTTCAATTTTGCAAGGTTGGAGCCTAGAAACCAACCAAGATAGTATCGTTGCTCGAGTATTTAAAGCTAGATATTTCCCAATGGGGAATTTTGTGAGCACAAGCCTGAGTCATAACTCGAGTTTTGTCTGGTGTAGTATCCACGTTTCACAGGTAGTGTTCAGAGAAGAACTTAGATAGAGAGTAAGGGATGGATCAACGATAAAGGTCTGGTCTGATTCATGGCATCGTGACGATGAAAATGGTACAATCAAGAGTCCAGTGGTTATGCAGACTGAAACATATGTGAGTAAGTAATCTTATAGGCCCTGTGAATAACACATGGAAACACGACATATCAACCATATGTTCAATTAAAAGGGCGCACAACAAATATATGCTTTACCAATCATAGAAGAAGTAACAAGAGACAAACGATTTTGGCGTTTCACTCCTCACGATGATTATAGTGTGAGCTCAGCTTATTAGTACATCATGGAGGACATAATGGAGAACAACAACATACATTCTAATGGGAATTGGAAGCAGCTTTGGAACATCAAAATTTCCTAAAAGGTGAAAGTGTTTCTACAGAGGGATGTACGCGGGTATCTTCCAACACGATACTGACTGCAAAGTCGATGGGTGCAGTGTGGAGATCGATGTGTGTTATGCGAGAGATCTTATAAAAATGACTGGCATTTTTTCTTCGAGTGTGATAAAGTAAAATTGGTGTGAGAAGCAGCAGGTCTGTGAAATATCATTAACATTAAGTTGGAAGTGGTAGGTGATTTTATGGCTTTATTTTTCTAGCTCACAGAACAATTAACAAACAACTAAACACTCTTTTTCGTTATGACCCTATGGGGTATATGGAAGAGGGGGAATGAAAAGCTATGGAATGATTCTAGGTGAATGCATGCATGACAGTGTACATGGCATGTGGATCGCTTCTACAATGGCAACAAACTCACAAAAAAGGAGACACCAGAAATCATACCACACATCAAGGAACAAGGTTGTTATTGAGTAGGAATTTGTCTTTGAGGGCAGCACGACGAATACATAAAATCTAAGACAATTTGGTATCGAGGATTACCAAAACCTCATGAGGCAGAAACGAAGGGACTAAACAAAGCGGTCAAATGGCTAGGCATCATAGGACTATCTAACGTGTCTATGGAACTTGACTGCAAGCAAGTGGTTAACGACATTGCTAGAAGTTTCAAAGCCAACACCACTTTTGGCGCTATCATGGAGATTTGTAAAATTTCTCTTAGGCTATGTTTGGGAGTTTTGAGGGAAAGGGAGGGGAGAACTTTGGAAAATAGGAAGGATTGGGTGAAATGAATAGAAAGATTTTGGATAGGAGGGTTTAAAGGATAGAAAAACACTTAGAAAGGGGGGGGGGGGTTGAATAAGTGTGGCTTTAAAAACTCTTAAGATAAAAACAATGAACACAATATTTTTATCCTGGTTCGTTGTTAACGAAACTACTCCAGTCCACCCCCTTAGAGTGATTTACCTCACCTGAGGATTTAATCCACTAATCACACAAGATTACAATGGTTTTCCACTTAGATACCCTCTAAGTCTTCTAGAGTATTCTGATTACAGCCTGATCACTCTAGGAACACAATGCTTAGATACCCTCTAAGACTTTCTAGAGAATCCGATCACAACTTGATCTCCTCTAGTTCTTTACAAATGAATGTAAACAAATTCTTACAAGAGTTATACAATGCTTCTTAAAAGCTATAATCACAACTGTGATATTTCTCTTAAAGTTTAAGCTTAATCTCACAAAGGTATTACAACAGTAATGAAGTGAGGTTGAAGATGAAGTTTGAGAGCTTTTGAATTTGACAACGTTTCTGTATGTTTGCGTAAAGTGTTGTATTCAGCTTCCCATCAGAACTTCTATTTATAGGCGTTTGAGAAGATGACTGTTGGGAGCATTTAATGCGTTGCGTGATCCGTACAGCATTCCATTTAATGTTTCACTCTTTTGTCAACTACCTCGAGCCTTGTTTTTCCTGCTATTACTGACTTTGCCGTTAATAGCTTCTAACGTTCCTTTTGTCAGTCAGCGTAGCCTGCTATCTTGTACTTGCTTCTGATCTAATCTTTGTAGATACAACGTTTGAATATATCATAGTCATAACAGCTTGGTGCAGAGCATCTTCTTGTTTTCTGACCTTGAAGTGCTTCTAGCGTGATACCATGAGAACTTCAGTGCTTCTGCTTCTGATCTCAAGTTCTTCTGATGCTTCAATAGACCATGTTCTGATTCTGCTTGACCATCTTCTGATGTCTTGCCAGAGCATGTTCTGATGTTGCATGCTGAACCTTCTGAGTCAGTGCTTCTTGCGCTGATTTTGTGCATACTCTTTATATATTTCCTGAAATGGAAATTGCATAGGATTAGAGTACCACATTATCTCAAGCAAAATTCATATACATTGTTATCATCAAAACTAAGAATATTGATCAAAACAATTCTTGTTCTAACAGGGTTTTGGAGGGTTTGATTTTATTTATAACATCAAAAACCCCATAAAATGGGGAAACTCAAAAATTGTATTGAGTGAGGGTTTTGGAGAGCTTACATAAAGTTTCCAAATATCTTTTAGGTTGTTATAGTATTATAAAAATTAAAAATTTAGTAATGTTAACAACTCTTTTATCATTTTAAACAAAATCATATTTTCAAAAAATGTCAAATATTTTTCTATATTTTTTTAAATTTTTTTTTCAAAAGCCTTTCCCTCACCTTCAAACTCGAAAAAACACATTAGTTTCTATAAAAAAAAAAACTTTAGGATAAGTTTAAGTAGGATACAATGTTGCCCACATGTTAGTCTCTATGTAGAAATTTTTTAATAAAAAGATATTGATTATATAATGAATGCATTTAAAAAAAGTTACCACAATATATAGCTCTCATTCCTAACTTAACGTTGAACCAGAAGCTAGTGTGCAAAATTTTTGCAACCTTTTCCATTCTCCTCCATCTTTGTTCTCCATGAATTTTGCAGCAACCATGAACATTGATGTTCCATTGCACCTTTTCCGGTGAATAGAATCATGCATGGTAAAAACCAATAAATTAACAAATCAAAATAAAAAATGAATAGAGAAATACAACAATTCCCAGTCTCATCTTCATCACATTTCCACCAACGTTTTCCAAAATCATTCTCTCTTCGTAGAAAAGTGCCATGGTGGTACCAAATACAACATCCACGTTCACCTTTCCTTGCAAAATGGAACGTAATATTCCTCTACTCTTGCCTCTTTGCTCTCTTTCTAGACCCTCTTTATTTCTATATTCCCATCACAGGAGACAAAGCATGCTTGGAAACCGATTTAGTCCTCGGTGTTTTCGTCACGCTATTACGTACCGTCGCTGATCTCTTCTTCTTCTTTCATATAATTCTTAAGTTTCGCACCGCGTTCAATTCTCCTACCTCTCGCGTATATGGCCGCAAAGAGCTTATCACCGATCCTGGTATGATTACCCGTCGATACCTCAGGCATGATTTCATCATTGATCTTCTTGCCTGCCTTCCTTTGCCTCAGGTTAGTTGGTGATATTAAACCATTTATAGTAGCTGTAATTCAGTTAGTTATTATTTAGGGTTTGGTTTGTTTTGTTACTTGAGTCTCAAGTAATCCACCTTGTTATATTTTATCTATAGTTAACTATAACATTGAAGTAAGATCAATACGCAATGTAACATAATAACCTCTAACAACATTTAGTTGTAACATTTGAATATGTGATGCTTCAATTTCAGATAGTTATATGGATTGTGATTCCGGCGACAAAAAACTCGACCGCGGCTCATTCAAACCACACACTGTCCCTAATAGTACTAATTCAGTACATTCCAAGACTGTTTCAGATTTTTCCTTTACAACGCAGAATATTGAAGACTAGTGGGCTTATAGCGAAAACTGCTTTGGCAGGTGCATTGTACAATCTCGGTTTCTACATGCTCGCCAGCCATGTAATTAATCAACTATTTCAAAATTAACAATAGAAATCAAACTTATAATGTTTTGATAATAGTTAACTTGTGTGTTAAGTTATGTGTTGTGTTTGTCAGTGCAGGTTTTAGGAGCAACGTGGTATGTGACGTCGATTCAGAGACAATACGAGTGTTGGAGAATAATGTGCAAGAAGGAAATGAACAGAACACATTCACCTTCTTGTAATCCTTCTTTTCTTGATTGTAATACTCTTAATACCCGCGAACGACAAGTTTGGTTTAGACGCACTCGAGTCCTCTCTGCTTGCGATGCACTCAATGATAGAAACCACTTTCAGTTCGGAATGTTTGCTGATGCTTTTACTGATCACGTCTCTTCCTCAAGATTCTTTCAAAAGTATTTCTATTGCCTCTGGTGGGGTTTGAAAAATCTCAGGTAATTTGATGTCATAACTTAGCGCAAATTTGCGTGTTTTTCTTAATTTATTAAGCAGACACTTCATAACTTATTATTTAAAATTATTTCGATAATGTACAGTTCGTATGGACAAAATCTTCAGACTAGTACTTACAGCGGCGAAACGTTATTTTCAAGTTTCATATGCATAGCAGGCCTTATCCTCTTTGCACATCTCATTGGTAACATGCAGGTATTGTAAAAAAATTTGAAAAGTAACCTATAGTTTTTTACGATAAAGTACTTATAATGTTTCTTGATTTGATTTTTTTTATATGAAATTAAAGAATTATCTGCAATCTTCGACTGCGAGACTTGAAGAGTGGAGACTTAAACAAAAAGACACAGAAGAATGGATGAACCATCGCCAACTTCCACCAGAGCTACAAGAGCGCGTTCGTCGCTTTGTTCAATACAAATGGCTTGCCACGAGAGGTGTTGACGAAGAAGCCATTTTGAAAGCCTTGCCTATCGATCTTCGCCGCCAGATTCAGAGGCATCTCTGTCTTGACATTGTTCGCCGAGTAAGTCTATGGTTATCAGTTCAAAATTTGTATACATCATTTTACATAGCCGATGAGAACAACTAATTTTTATAGTTATCGTATTCAGGTGCCTTTTTTTGGCCAAATGGATGATCAACTTCTCGATGCTATATGCGAGCGTCTAGTTTCATCGCTGAACACGAAAAATTCATATCTAGCTAGAGAAGGTGATCCAGTTCGAGAGATGCTTTTCATCATCCGAGGAAGTATAGAGAGTTCTACAACAGATGGTGGTAGATCAGGATTCTTCAATTCAATCACCCTAAAACCAGGTGACTTCTGCGGCGAAGAATTGCTAACATGGGCTTTAACGCCCGACCCTAGTCTTAACCTTCCAGATTCTACAAGAACTGTCAAGACAATAACCGAAGTAGAAGCATTTGCACTTCGAGCAGACGATCTCAAATTCGTGTCGAGCCAATTTAAGCGTCTGCACAGCAAGAAACTGCAGCACGCTTTCAGATACTATTCGCATCAGTGGAGAGCTTGGGGTGCGTCGTTTATACAAGCCGCTTGGAGGCGTCACCGGAAGAGAGAATTGGCAATGGAATTAATGGAAAAAGAGAATCTGTATTATGAAAATGTTATGGAGATTGAGGGTTATGAAGGGAGTGGCGCAGGAGAGAGTTCTAATGCTAATCAGGGACAGAATTTCGGTGCTACATTTTTGGCTTCGAGATTCGCTGCAAACACGAAGAAAGGCGCAGTTAAGAAGGTTACAATAATCCCTGATGATACCAGTTTGAAAATGCCTAAGATGTTCAAGCCAACTGAGCCTGATTTCTCAACATTTCAAGAAGATTAATTGATTAATTAGATCAAGTCTCATGAGCCAAAAGCAATTATTGGTTTGTGTTTCTTAATTTGTAATTGTATCTAACTAACTAGTTGTATTGTACAATAGTGTATCAAAGTTATATATTACATATTAAAGAAACTTTGTAACATATCTTTGTCAATCCCTAAACATAGTCATAAAATGAAAAAATTTCTGTTTGTTCTTCCAAAATTAGAGCATGTGATTGGTTATGTACTTGATATGATAATCACACCTTGCCAACTTCTATAGAGTACTATAGTACCGTATAAGTATAATAACAGCCGTCTTAAGTTTTTGGAAATTCTGTATAGATTAGTATTAATACAGCCGTCTTAAGTTTTTGGAAATTCTATATAGATTAGTCACAAACTCATAGTTTAACCGACAAAACAAATAGAGGTTCTATTTAATCACAGGTTAACTGCAACAAACATTTTATAAGATCCTATTTACCTGTAACAAATTTTAGGCCACTTATAGTAACCAATCTTGCACGCCTTCAAAGACGATTCTGATTCTGCAATATGTTACATCCTTCCAACGAATACGACAACACCCAACTCACATGCTGCTACACAACCGCAGAGACATCACAATCCTAAAAAAACAAAAAAGTATTATGTTTTATGGTCAGTGGTCACCTATTCTTTTTAATGTTATTATTGACTCAATAATGGTTTTCTAGCATCAACCCCACGCCCTCACCACTAAACAACATTAATTTTTTTTCTTTTGCTCAAAGGTGAGTGAGAGAGAGAGAGAGAGGGAAGAAAAACAAACTACACAAGAGACAGAGAGACCGTGTTGAAGTGAGTGGTATTCCAACGTCGAAAGCAGATAGAGAATCTGCACCCGAGACACAGAGGTTTCTTTTTTCATCTGACAAAACAAATTTGACAGCTGTATGTACATAAACCTTGTACGGTTAGTGGGGTTGGAACATTGCAATTTGCAACAACCTATGTTATATGTTTCTTCAACTCCTTGTTGTTCAGAATTTTCATTTTCATTCATATTTCGGAACTTGCTTTTTGTTTTGGAAAGTGTTGTATTTCTATCTTCTTCAGTAAAAGACATGTAAGTTTTTCAGTTTACAATATTATAGCTAGAGTTTTGTTTAATGAGTAAAATATGTTCAAGTGGATACAACTATACAAGAACAAAACATTGATTTGAGAGTTTTGAATTTTTAGTGCGTCATAACAGTACAAGCCACTTTTTAATTAATTATAAAAAATTCACCTAACTCATTCTTATTTAAATAATGAAAAAATAAAAATAAAAATTGTATTGAATGTCAACGATTTATTGTATATTCTTGTTGTGACTACTTGTTGTGCATAATTATTAGAATGTTGCTTTTGTTTTTTCTTTTTTTATTCTTGATGAATGAGAGGATATAATTATATGGTGTGTTTCTAAGTGGTAACTTTGCTTGAAGAAACTCATTCAGAAGAGAAGGTGTGTTAGAATGAGTGCAGTTTGTTGGCCATATTTTGATCCTGAGTATGAGAATTTCAGCAACAGAATCAACCCTCCAAGGTTTGTTTTTACTATCTTTTCTTTGAATTGTGTTTTTGTTTTTGAAGGCAAAGTTAATAGCTTATTTGAAGCTTTTGCTTGATTATATTTTTGAAGTTTTGTTACTTTAATAGGGGTGATAAATGTTATCCACTAATTGCATATCCATAAAAATGTTATCCACTGATTTGTATCATCCCAATCATTATTCAAGTAATCCACTTAACTACATATTAAATTTAATGGATGAGATTCAATCCAGAGAAATACTTGCATGGATAGAAACCTAAATCTATATTTTTAGGCACAACCAAAGAAAAGAGAGAGAATATAAATTTATTTAAATTTTAATTTCGTTTTTAATTGGCGGGTGGTTGAGATAAAAGAGGAGAGAGACAATTTTATTTTTAATTTTTAATTAATAAAAAAATGTGATTGATTTTGTGTAAGTACAGGTGTTATGGCGGTGTCCATCTAAGTATTTTCCTTCGATCTATTCATTTATAAATTAAATTATAATTCATTCTTTTTCTTAAAAAAATTAATAGTTTATCTTAAATGATAATACAAATTTATTGAATAAAAGCTAAATATAAAGTAATTTTTTAAAATTTATTAAATATTTTAAATATTTTTTGGTAAAGTTAACTTACAATATATCACCCATTGTCAAAATCTGATAGCCGCGACCACCGCGTATAGTCCTCGCTAGTATGAAGTTTTATGCGTGCGGCTGCCACTGTTATTAAGTAATTTATTGTTTTGAAAATAAACTAATTAATTATTTAAAATATAATTCTAATCATTAGTCAATAAATATTTTGAGAGATTTAATAATATTTTTTTAGGCATTATTAATTTAATAATTAAAATTTTTATATTATTCACTTTTTTAAATCATTAAAATGAATAAATAAATGGATGGATAAATACTCATTGGAGATGGTTTAATGATTTCTGTGTTTAATGAATTTAGTCAAATTTTTTAAAAAAATTAGTGGTTAAATTTGATTTAATGTTTTTTAATATATTAAATAAAATTCTAATTTTTTTAAAATTAATTACTATACCATAAAATCATTACCATTTGATTATTTTTTAAGGGATTTAATATTTAATTTTTATCGAATATAGTTTACGATTAGAAGATGGTAAAATTTTGATATTTTTAATTTTTTTTTTTTATTGTTTTAACTGAAATTTGATTTTTTTTTTTAATTTGCACTTTTCACAGGGTAACAGTGGACAATGCTAGTTGCCGTAACTGTACACTAATCAAGGTATTATTTCTCAAAACCTTAACAATTTTCTAATTTTTTAGGTTTTTCACAAATTATACTCCATTTTCAAACTTACAGGTTCAATGATCATTGTTTTTCAATGTTTGCTAAAGAGTTAGTATATGCAATTTTCTACTGATGCATTTTAATTGTACATTTCAAAAATTGCAGTTTGATAGTGTTAACAAACCTGGAATTCTGCTGGAAGTTGTGCAAATTTTGACAGACCTTGATTTTATAATTACCAAAGCTTACATATCTTCTGATGGAGGATGGTTCATGGATGGTATGTTCCTGATTAATTGAACTGTCATTTCAAATGAATTTGCTACTAAGATATGTGTAGGTAATGTAGCAGTAACACCTCTGAAAAAATGTGTCTCTATCCTTGTCCGACACTTACCCTAACACTTATGATTACGTATAATTTATTCATTTTTTCAAATTATTACGGATGGTTTTGATGTGTAGTTAGTGTTGGTGTTGTGTTTTAGTGTCGTGTTTCTAGTGTCCATTCTTATGTTATTAGCCTAGTTACAAGTATGAATGAGTATCAAGTAATTCCTATTCGTGTTGAGTATGATTCATAATGCGGCTCGATTCAGGGGTAGTATTTTACTTGTTCATTGAATGATATGCAGTATTTCATGTCACGGATCAGCATGGAAAAAAGATAACAGATGACAAAACCATTGACCTCATTGAAAAGGTATATATATCTGATATATTCTTATATTAAGATATGGTTTCTATTTAGCCACCATGTGACAGACTCAAAATCAATTTTGCAAGGGAATAATTGCTATCTGTTAACAGTTTTTCATACAATAGGCTCTAGGACCGAAAAGCCAGAGTAAAGAAGGAGTGAAGAATTGGGCAGGAAAACGGGTTGGGGTGCATTCTGTGGGTGATCATATAGCCATTGAGCTAATCGGGAGAGACCGCCCCGGTCTCTTGTCTGAGATATCAGCTGTACTTGCCAGCCTCCATTTTAATGTTACCGTAGCTGAAGTTTGGACTCATAACAGGAGAATAGCTTGCGTCCTTTATGTCAATGATGGTACGAGACAAGCGGTGGATGATCCTAAAAGACTGTCTCTTGTGGAGGAACAACTCAACAACATCTTACGCGGATGTGAGGACGGTGATAAAGTTGCTAGTAGAACTAGTCTCTCCATGAGTTTCACCCATATCGATAGACGGCTCCACCAGATGTTGTTTGCTGATCGGGATTATGAAAGTTCTGGAGTAACGACGACAGAAAGTGAAAGTCCTCCCTCTTTCCGGCCAAAAATAACAATAGAATGTTGCAAGGAAAAAGGCTACTCAGTGGTTAGTGTCAGGTGCAAAGATCGCGCAAAACTCATGTTTGACATTGTTTGCACTCTTACTGATATGGAATATGTTGTTTCCCATGCCACAATCTCATCAGACGTCCCTTACGCATCCCAGGTACACCACATTAATACTCATTTTCGCATCTTCATTTATCTGCCACACATAGGACTTAAATGGTTCAAATATGTGGACTAAAACTGTTGATCTTTTACCTTCAGGAATATTTTATTCGACACATGGACGGATGCACGCTTGATACAGAAGGAGAGAAAGAAAGGGTCATCAAATGCATCGAAGCTGCTATTCAAAGAAGAGTAAGCGAGGTAACTTACAGGTTTAAACTGATTTCTGCTAGCAACTCTTCCGCGTTAAGTTAAAGAATTTGATTTTTTTTGTTCTAAAGTTTTCTCGGGTAATCTTTGTTCACAGGGTGTAAGCTTAGAATTGTGTGCAAAGGATAGAGTGGGATTGTTGTCTGAAGTAACAAGGATTCTAAGAGAGAATGGCCTGACAGTATGTAGGGCAGGTATATCAACTAGAGGGGAGCAAGCACTGAATGTGTTCTATGTGAGGGATGCATCAGGGAACTCAGTGGACATGAAAACTATAGAAGCACTTCGTAAAGAAATAGGCAAGACAATGATGGTGGATGTTAAGAAGGTACCAACATATGACAAAGAACCAGAGACAAAAGGATGGGCTAAAACTAGCTTCTTCTTTGGTAACTTGTTGGAAAGGTTCTTGGCTTAACAATCATGCATGTAGGTTTGGTTATTTTATTAATAAAGAGGCATCATGATGTATAGAAGAATAAATTTGTTTGTCTCAAACATAGGCAGTGCTTCGAATTTGGCACCTTTTCATACCAGAATAATGCTTGTAACTTATATTTCGCCTTCTATATCTTCCTGTTTCTGATTAAAAATTTTAGGGTTAATAGTAATTCACCCCTTGTAATGTTAGCGAATTTTGCTTTTTCCCCCTCCCTACCTTTTGACAACAGTTTTTTCAAAATAACCGTTGCCAAAACCTGCCTTTGGCAACAGTGGGGGTAAACCGAAACACGCTCATATTACAGAGGGTAAACTACTATTAACCCACAATTTTATAGCCCTGTTTGTGTCATTGAATTATTATTGTCTTTGTAGAGAGTGAAACTAGTTAGACATCTTGGAATGTGCATGCGTGTGTGCCCAGGTGTCCGATACGTGTCAGGTGTTCGATAAAAAATACTTGTATAGAAATAAACATAACATGTCACTTTACAAACAACCGATCATAATTTTTTATTAATTAAAAATTTAAAATAAAATTTTTTTTCTCTTTCATAATCACTACCACCCCATGATTTCAATTAAAAAAAGTTAAATTTAAAATAAATTTAAAACTTTTCCCTTTTCTTATTGGTTGTTTCTAAGAATATGAATATAAGTGTGTTTATATGCAAGTATTTCTCGGTTTCCGATACGTGTCAGGTGTCTGATACTTGTCTGAACACTCGTATGACACACATTCTATGTGTGATACACATGTAAGATAGGATGGTGGGACAAGTGTCACCAACAATTAAAATTAAAAGAGATTGAGAGACACATAATGGACTTTGCTTGACATTGTTGGTTCTAGTAGATCGGGCCGAACTAACGATGTTCATAATGATCCAATAGGAAAATTCAACTTAGCACCTCCAAAATTAATTCTGACATCCCATGCAGATAATTTGATCAAAATGGCATATGAAAAAAAAAAGTGAAATTGTAAAGGTAAAACTGATTATTTCGGATTTTTCAAAACATATCATAATATTTTGGTTTTTTCAAAAAATTCGGTGGAATTCATATGGTTTATATCGACATTTTCAAAAAATCCAATGATTACTCATATGCAATTGGATATTTGAAAATTTCGGTATGTTGGATTTTCTTTAAAAGTTCTGATACAAAAGTTTCAATACAATCCAAATCAATGTGACTTTTTAATTTCGTTTTTACAATGTCATATACGTCTCATATATGTTGTTTCCCATACTCTTGCACATTTGATACAATTCTCTATCCAACGGCGAGTAACAGGAGATAATGGATAATCATACTTCGACTTCAACTGAGTCCAATGACTGTTGTTAAAAAAAATCAATTGCAATAAGTTTATGTTTATTCGTAAACTTAGATAGAGATAACACAAGTGGGAAGAATGTGATGTTGAGGTTACAAGACAACAAGACCAATGTCACATTGTATCTATAAGTAATTTGATAACCCATATTAGGAATTGTCATATCCATCTCTCACGCCCTTGAACACCCAAGTTAGAGATTCTTAAAGAACTCCTAACTTTTGAAATTGTGTCATAGAACACATTGGAATTCAAATCATTGTTGTGAAAACTTTATCATCTAACTCCGTACGAACCAAGGACTGTGACTTTTCATCCCATCCAAGTAAATCTCCAATAGTTTGGAAACCACAATTTCCTTCAGTCTCCACATCTGTGATATCTTAAATATAGTCATGCATGAATAAGAAGTTGAGACAAATATAGGTGTCTTGAAGACTTTCTTGACAATTGACTTAAGGGAGCCTTAATAGATGATCTATTAGACTTTAACTTCCTTATGAGGCATCAATATACTCCCAATGTGAAGGATCCCATATGATCCCCTGTTACTCTTCTTGCCTCCCTTTTTAGGCCTGAACTTCATGGAAGACAGTCACATATAGTTGTACATTGATATGCAAGTTTACATACCTTTTTCTTCATCGTTCTCTGGTTAACAATATTTAATGTGCTGAATACTTCTTCAACTCTTCACATTCATCATTTTAGTCTAGTTGTGCCTCACTTCCTTCTTCAATCACTTCATACTCTTCAATGTGTAATTTTCTCCAAAATACATGAATGGAATTCAATGGAACATGTTTGAATATGTGCAAGTCCACATACATAAGGTAACTCATGTGTTGTCTTAATGAAGCATCCACATGCACATTTTTCAACACCAACTCTTTTCATACATTCGAACTCTTTCGCAATGTGATATTTACATTGTCTTGAGACGAAGTCATGCAATCTCGAATAAAAAGGAGTGTTATGTAGATGCCAATGTTCATAATACTTTTTTGAAATGATACTTTAATTTAACCTATATGAAGCTTCGACATTGCGTTTACATCATTCCAACTTCTGCATAAATCTCATATACTAGTACTCAACGTGTTTTTGAGTCTCCAATGAGCAGACTTAACCCTATAATATAATATTACAGAAACATTTAATAAATAAAATATTTGTGTAATAATGTTAAACTCATAATAATGTATATACATGTTTGTTGTTGTGTTCCCTGAGTTAGTGACTTGGTTAGTCCATGGAGCAATAAATTTCTCCTTATTCGATTAACATAATCAACAAAGAAAGGGAGATCAACACATAATAGCTCAAAATTTTGCAATTGTTGCTCATACTCAAACACTCTATTTGAATACATGACTTTATCCTATAGTTCTATCACATGCTTTTATCTATTACACTCGACAAATTCCCTGCACTTTGAACCTACATTTTTCGCAACATAAAATATAAAGAAGAAGTTAACAGAGAATTGGAAAATAACTACTATGACATTCATTAGGGCAAGTTTTCGATCAATCACCATGACCTTGGTAAACAAGCTCTCGGATGTGAACAACCCCTTCAACTTCTCTATTTTCCTCGAAAATTACCCTCCCTTTCATGTTATGTAACTGCTGGTTTTGTACGTGTAATCAAAGATCAAGGTCAGATGAAATATATTCAAAAACTTCACTTAATTAGGTTATATTTAGAATATATCACCCACAACATCTGATTTCTCCCTGTTTTTTGTCCAACACATATACTTCTCTTTATAAATTAATCTCAACAAATGTTGCATTTACGTAAATGGATCTTTAATAGCAGACCATTATGTTTTTCTTGTCTTATATAATTGTCTAAAACTTGTCACATTATCAACATTTATATCTTTCAACGCACCCATTATGAACCTCAACCCCATGTTGTATGTTGTCATGTCATTCACAAATTGTCTTTATTTAGGTTTTAGACGTCCAAGTATGTCATGAAGTCTAAATCATTAGCAAGACAATGGTTGTGAATAACACATCTAACCTTTATGTTCCAACCACAATAGATAACATATATCTCAACCAAAAAGGGCACACGACTCTTCTACTACAAGTAACTTCTGGCATTCCTTTGTTCTTGTAATTTCCTCCCCTTTTACAATTAAGAATCAATTTTTCTTTCCTACCTCTTAGCCTATTTGTTGCATCAAAACAAATGGTAACCACAATAATATCGTGTTTTGTCTCCCAATATATTGTGTCATTGATAACACTTATGTTCATAAGGGAAATCTTTGTCATTTATAACATGAAATAAATTACTCATAGATACCATCAGTTAATTAACAAATTCAAAAGTTTCGATAAAAGTTGTAAGTAAAACATATCAAATCAGTAGCAAAATCTTCGGCCATTTATAGATGTAAATTATGAGAGAGACATTATTGACATTTAGAAATTATTGGAAGTTTTAGATTTATTTGAGGGTGTCAGATTGAATCCTCTCAAAATAATAAGAAATATTACTTATTTATATTAATATAAATTGTTTGGTTTATTAGGCTAAAAGACTTTTATTTACACTTCCAGAACATCATTTATTCTAACAAACTAGAAATAATTTTTGAAAAAACCGCATACTTTCACATTATTAAAGAAGTTCTTTGTCAAGATGAGTTTCGGATGTAAAGAGGTCTCGTCAAGATGACCCACTGTCTCCTTTTCTCCTTTTGATAGCAGCAAAAGGGTTACACATTTTGGTGAATGATGTGGTGGAAAAATGAATGTATTTAGGATATGGGGTAGGGGTGCAAAATGTTGTTACTGTTTCTCATTTACAATTTTCTAATGACACGCTATTGGTGGGAGCTAAAAGTTAGGCAAATGTCCGACCTTTGAAGGCGGTGTGGATTCTTTTTTAAGCTATATCCTGATTAAGATTTAAATTTCATAAAAGCATGTTCTTTGGGGTCAACATCCTAGATTCTTGGTTGCATGAGGCAACGATGGTTATGAACTGTAAGCATGGTCGACTGCCTTTTTGTATTTAGGGTTGTTTATTAGTGGAGATTTTAGGAAGCTTAATTTTTTGTATCCTCTGATTGATTGTATCAAAAGAAGATTGTCGGGGTAGAAGAGTAGCTTTCTCTTAATGTGGGGTCGTTGATTCTTATTAAGCATGTCATGTCCTCCATTCCAGTCTACTTTCTTTCCTTCTTCAAGGCGCCCTCAAGTACCATATCTTCTCCTGAATCTATTTTTAATGCTTTTTTCTGGAGACGGAGTGAGGAAGTGAGAAAATTTTCATGGATTAAACGAAATACTATTTGTTCGAAAAAAGAAAATGGAGGTCTGGGGGTTAGGAGGTTGAAGGAGTTTAACTTAGCCTTACTTGGTAAATGGTGTTTGAGGATTCTAAATGAGACAGAAAGTCTTTGGTATAGAGTTTTGTGTGCTCGGTATTGTAACACCCTTATTCCCCAACGATAATTTTATAAAATAAATAGAAGGAATTAAAAAAATTAGACAATTAGGATGTCACCTTCATTCATCACATATGCTCATATAACAAGATACGCAACACATAATTATATATTCATCATATCTAAACTTCATTTCATTTACTCGCAGCGGAAAAACATCAACAATATTTACTCTTAACTCTTCAACATAAGTTATAGTCATCATAATTTAATATTCAACAAACATCATCAAATAAATACAATAAAGTGGAGTTCTGCAAGGGTTTTACTCCCAACATAACAAAACAAACACAATTAACCCCAATGTTACATATCAGAGCTGACACTGGCTCATTCTACTCACTATGAGACAATCTCCCCCGGCTAACCTCAATCTCAAGCGACTTCAGGTTACCTGCGCGTTACCAACATAAGGATAACATTCAAACAGAAGGGGTGAAATATCATAACAATATAAGAAAGCGTATGATAACAAGTATATGATAATAGAGTCATACGTGATTCACCACTTCACAACACCTCCACGTCATTTATTAACAAGTAGTATACAATTATTTACAACATATAATCCATCATCACATCATCGATTATACAAGTATTCATCACCAAAAAGCTCATCACCATTCATCATTATGTAGAATACAACTAAACCAATGACTATGCGAATGCATGTGGTATCAATAGGACATACACCCTCATCACAAAATTGCTAATAAATAGAGGCATCAACAAGGCATACACCTTTATCACAATATGCACTCAATCCATACGATGGGATTGAGGCCATCATAATTTTGCCAATCCAGTCCAACTTATTTTTGCCAATCCAGGCCAACGTGTTTTGCCAATACAGGCCAACGTGTTTGCCAATCCAGGCCATCATAAAAATTCAATGTATGCGACAACAATTATGCAACCACAAGGCATAAGCCTTCATCAAACGCCAATATAGGCCATCAGTTCTTCGTCATCGCAAAACATCATCATACAAACGTACACAACAACAACAACATCAAAATTCATGCAATATAAGTTCTACATCACATATACAACACATATCAACAAGAATCATCACTTACATACATCAATTTCATAGAATTCCCCTTCAAAACCTATGTTATCAATAAAACCTCAAAACTCATTCCTACATACAAACCATCATACCCAGTCTTATAGAGTCAGAACCACACTATTACCTTGGATTGAAGGTTCTCTACTCTTTCAATGGAATCCTTTACCTAGCCTCTTTGTGCCTCTTCTCCTCTTTCACGAAAACCTTCTATTTTCACGTTCTCTCCAAATTCTCTATTTTCCATTCAATTTTCTTTCTTATTTTTATTTAACTCCTTACTAACTTATAACTTCACTAATGGGCTTAATAAACACACCCCCACTATGCCTCTTGATAACACAACATAGGCCCACTAACTATTTACTCATTTACTCTCTTATTATTATTATTATTATTATTAAACCTCAATAATAATTCTTATTCCAATTATATATTTTTTTTGAAAAAGCTTATTCCAATTATATTAAATCATCCAATTTTCTAATAAATTAAATCAAATGAATAATTAGAACTAATTATATTTATTTAACTCCGCAATTTTTAATTCAAAGGCATTACCCTCTATTCTATGGATACATACCCTCTGATACCACAATCATCATATGACATCAAAGAAAATTCATCCAATAAATTAACAATATATCAAAATAACATAAATTATTGGATAGCAAAAACCGGGGTGTTATAGGTGTGGTGAGGAAGGGGAGATTATATTTTGGGGGTAATGGTGGTTCTGTTTGGTGGATGAATTTGAAAAACATAAGGGAGGGTGTTAGGTGCCAAATTGTGTTAATATTTAGTTTAATTAATGGCACCTTTCGACCGTTTTTATCGTATATTCGTACAATTCCCTGAAGTTTTAGATAATTATTTATAGTTTATAATTTTAAGCTTTCTTTTAATGATAATATGTGTTTTAGTTGTGATTTTGTAGTTTTTAGCCATTTTTTGAGAAGTTTGGAGCTTGTTTTGACCATGATAAGAGAGTGCTGGGCAGAAGTATGCGCGCGTCGCGCGGAGATGTGGGCGCGTCGCGCCCTGGGCAAGATATTTTGGAGCTTCAAAGCAGAGAGTTGCGCGCGTCACGCGCATGGGCGGTTTATATTTCTTAAGTGTAATGGCGCGAAGCGCGCTGGAGGGCGCGACGCGCCCTGGACAGAAAATTGTTTTACTATATAAAGAGTAATTCTGATTTTTGGAAAGAGACTTGACATTCTTAAGAGCTCATAAACCCTAAACACTGTACCAAACTAAGAGTTGAAGATTAGAAGCCTTGATCGTCGATTAATCGCCTTTGATGCTTGTTGATCTTCATTCTTTACTTCTTGAGCAAGCTACCATTCTCATGGATAGCTAAATCTCTTTTGTATCAAGATAAGATGTAATCTTCCTAGCTTTTTGTATGTGTTCTTGTGAATATATTATGTATGAACATGTGATGATCAATATAGATGGTTTAGTTTGTTAAGTAAAGATTTTCTTTGGTATAAGTGTTTGAGACATCAATATTTGTATCTAGATCTAACTTTATCATCTATCAAACTATAAATTGCAGACATGGATTTAGCGTTTGATGTTTACTTAGTATCGGTTTTAAAACGTTATTTGTATTGTTTAAAGGATGGAGAAATCGTCGATTAAACAATACGGTAAATCTAACTATATCATTGCGGACACGGATGATATAGGCGTCGATACGTAATTATGTTGATCGTTACCATGTTCATATACGTATATTTATAAGGAGACATACAAATTTAGGTCGATGAAATCGAATCTTGATACATTTTCTTTAACTTAGAACTTTCATTACTTTACTCTTTGCTACTAAAAGTGTTGAATGATCTTTTGCAAACCCAAACTTAAAGTAACATTAACTCACGACAAAATAGGCTATAGAACGGCGGTGATATCGCAATAATCCCTGTGGATACGATATAAACGAAAAGTACACCACAATACTCTTTCAACAAAATGGCGCCGTTGCCGGGGATTGTTGTTTAGATATTGCAAGCATTGCAATAGTTTGTTTTGTATTGAGTCTTATAATTAATATCTTGTTTCTAAATTTATTTTCCTTGTGTTTGTTAATTTGCTTGGTTAGTTTTTCAGATTACAGTTTATGCGAGGACGTATACCTGCAGATCAACTCATTTTTGATCCTGAGATTGAGAGGACTGCTCGTAGAGAGAATAGCAAAACTCGTAGGAGGAGACAACTAGCTAGGGAAAGAAGACAACAACAAGAAGCATCTTCTTCTTCAACTCCGGTTGAAAATTTGGTTGAGGAAGAAATGGCTGCGGATCCTCCACCTCGAGGGCCATGTGTTAACAGCCCTCGTCTCAATGCACAATTTGCTCGTGATCAGGCCAATGGAAGAAACTCCAAAATGAAGACGGGGTTGCTTCAATTATTATACCAAAATCCGTTCACAGGGGCAGATCACGAGGATCCATTTACTCATCTAACAAAGTTCTACGAGATCGCCGGAACAATTAGTGCTCCGGAAGACCAAGAAGAACAGGTGTTCAGGAGACTCTTTCCTCATTCCTTAATTGGAAACGCTAAGGAATGGTACCTTGATCAACCAAATAATGTCATGACAAATTGGAACGAGTTAGAAGAGAAGTTCTTGGATCGGTTTTTTCCTCACAATAGGTTCATGGAAGCGAAAACTTCTATTGCGGTGTTCTCTCAAGGTTCGAATGAATCTCTCAATGAAGCATGGGAGAGGTTCAAGTCCATGGTTAGAAAATGCAAAGGTCATGGGTTTGATGAATTGTCTCAAATCCATATCTTTAGGAATGGACTCCAACCTCAACCAAAAACTCTTTTAGATGCTACCGCGGGTGGTTCGTTGATGTCAAAAACAGTTGCTGAAGCAATTGCTATCATTGATAGGATGGCTTTGAATGATCATCAAGGGCAACACAACCGTAGTGCATCGCAAAGAAAACCAGGAGTTCTTGAATTGAATACTAGTGATGCAATACTTGCTCAAAACAAGTTATTGACACAACAAGTAGAATTGCTCACTCAACAAATGTCAAAACTCCCTCAACAAATCAAAGAGATAAATGGGAGCCCTTCTAAAAATCAACATGTGATGTATTGTGAATTGTGTAGGGGTGACCATCAAACAGGTTTTTGTCCTCCACCGGGTGAAGAGGTGAATTATGTGTCTAATCCTAATCAAGGATATGGTGGGAGACAACAACAACCTTACAACAATAACCAAGATTACCAACAAAGAGGTAATCAAGGTTATCAACAAGGATGGAGGCCGGATGCGGGACCATCGAATCGTCAAAATCCTTACCAAGGTGGTTACAATCAACAACCTCAACAAACAAAGCTTTCAATCGAGGACACTCTTAGCCAATTCATGCAATTGCAAATTGCAAGCCAAAAGAGTACGGATGCCGCAATAAAGAACCTTGAAACTCAAGTCGGGCAATTGTCAAAGTAACTTGCCGATCAAAACAAAGGTCCTTTTCCGGCTACTACACAAGAAAATCCTCGTGAGCATTGTAAGTCAATTCTAACTCGTAGCGGTAGAAATATTGATATGGGTGTAGGAGAGATAGTTAGAGAGGAAATTGTTGAGAGTGAAAAAGATAGGGTGATTGAAGTAGAAAAAAATGTTGAGGGTGATTTAGTTGAAAATGAGAAAGAGAAAGAATTAGTGGAAAAAGAAACTCTTGAGAAAGTTGTAGAAAAAGAGAGAAAAAAATTGAGTGTGAGTGAGAAGGGAAAGAAGAAGGTGGATGATTCTATACAAGTGAAGAAATTACCTTACCCTCCCGGTCCGTCAAAGAAAGAAGATGCAAAGCACTATGCTCGGTTCTTGGACATCTTTAGCAAGTTACAAATCAATGTTCCCTTTTCCGAGGCATTAGAGCAAATGCCGATGTATGCAAAATTCATCAAAGACATCATCACTAAGAAGAGAAGATTCTTGGATCCGGAGGTAGTAACGATGAGCTCTTGTTGTAATGCGTTAATTCAACGCACTACTCCGATAAAATCAAATGATCCTGGGCGGGTAACCTTACCGGTGTCTATTGGAAATGTTCACATAGGCAAAGGTTTGGTAGATACCGGATCTAGCATTAATTTGATCCCATTGTCTATGGTGAGAAGATTAGGAATCAACGATTTGAAGCCGACAAGAATGACGTTATCATTAGCGGATAAATCCACAGCTCATCCTCATGGAGTTGCGGAAGACTTGCTTGTCAAGGTTGACAAATTTTGGTATCCTGTTGATTTTATTGTCATAGACATGGAAGAAGATCCTGAGATTCCATTGATCTTAGGAAGGCCTTTTATGAAGACGGCCCGAATGATGATAGATATTGATGATGGCTTAATGAAATTAAGGTACCAAGATGAAGAATTATGTCTTGATCTCTTTGAAGCCATCAAGCATCCGAGTGATGAGGATGATTGTTTTAGAATCGATGCTACCGAAAGGGCTATTATGAAAGTGGAGAATCAAATGCACTTGTCGAATCCTCTTGAGAAGACTTTAATGGAAGCTCTTGAAGTTCTCACCAAAGATCAAGAGATGGAAATTGAAGATTGCTTGAGAAATTTAGAGGCTTGTGATGAGATGAATCCATTTGAAACTCAAATTGAAGAGTTGAAGGATGAACCTAAAGTTGAAGAGCAAAAGGTGGAGTTGAATGTGTTACCGTCTCACTTGAAATATGTGTTTCTCGGTGACAATTCTACTAAGCCGGTTATCATTAATAGTGGTTTGTCTAACAAGGAAGAGCATCGATTGAAGGAAGTGTTGACAAAGAATCAAGAAGCAATAGGATGGGTTTTATCCGACTTGAAGGGTATTAGTCCGGCCTATTGTATGCATAAGATTATGTTAGAAGATGATCTTCGACCCGTGGCACAACCTCAAAGGCGATTAAATCCAACCATGAAAGAAGTTGTTAGAAAAGAGGTTGTGAAGTTATTAGAGGCGGGGATGATTTATCCCATCTCCGATAGCGAATGGGTGAGCCCGGTGCATGTGGTTCCTAAGAAGGGTGGATTGACAGTTGTGAGAAATGAGAAGAACGAGTTGATTCCTCCGAGAGCGGTGACCGGGTGGCGTATGTGTATTGATTATAGGAGGTTGAACCAAGCAACAAGAAAAGATCATTTTCCATTACCTTTTATGGATCAAATGTTAGAGGTTAGCCGGAAGAAATTTCTATTGTTTCTTGGATGGTTATTCGGGATACAATCAAATATCAGTGAATCTGGCGGACCATGAGAAAACTGCCTTTACATGTCCTTTTGGCGTTTTTGCATACCGAAGAATGCCATTTGGACTATGTAATGCTCCCGCAACATTTCAAAGGTGCATGCAGGCTATCTTCTCAGATTTGATCGAGAAAAGCATCGAGGTGTTCATGGATGATTTTTCTGTGTACGGGTCGTCATTTGACTTGTGCTTGAAAAACCTTGATGTGGTGATGGAAAGATGTATTGAAACAAATTTGGTTCTCAACTGGGAGAAGTGCACTTTCATGGTAACGGATGGGATTTTTCTTGGCCACAAGGTATCTTCAAAGGGGCTTGAGGTCGATCCGGCAAAAATCGAGGTTATTGAAAAGCTTCCCCCTCCGGTGAATGTGAAAGGCATAAGGAGCTTTTTGGGACATGCTGGGTTCTATAGAAGATTCATCAAGGATTTCTCCAAGGTCGCAAAGCCTTTGAGTAATTTGCTCAACAAAGGTATGGAATTTAATTTTGATGAATCATGTCTAAAAGCTTTCCTAGAACTTAAAGAAAATTTGACCACCACACCCATAATTGTCGCTCTTAATTGGTCACTTGAGTTTGAACTCATGTGCGATGCTAGTGACTATGCGGTTGGTGCGGTCTTAGGCCAAAGGAAGAACAAACAATTTCATGCTATACATTATGCGAACAAATTTTTAAATGAGGCACAGGTTAACTATGCCACTACCGAAAAAGAATTGCTCGCAATTGTATTTGCATTGGAAAAGTTTCGTTCTTACCTCATTGGTTCTAAAGTGGTGTGTTATACAGATCATGCCGCAATCAAATATCTTCTCACCAAGCCTGATTCAAAACAGAGGCTTATTCGGTGGATTCTTTTGCTTCAAGAATTTGATCTTGAAGTGAGAGATAAGAAAGGTACCGAAAATTTGATTGCGGATCATTTATCTCGGTTAGTGAATACCGAGGTGACAAACAATGAAAAAGAGGTGAGGGAAGAATTCCCAGATGAAAAACTGTACATGGTACAAGAAGTTAGACCCTGGTTCGCAGATATGGCTAATCACAAAGCATCTGGCTGGATACCGGAGGATCTAACTTGGAATCAAAGAAAAAAGTTTTTAAACGATGCTAATTTTTATGTTTGGGATGATCCTCACTTGTTTAAGTTGAGTAGTGACAATCTTTTGAGAAGATGTGTCGCGGATGAGGAGACAAAAAGCATTTTGTGGCATTGCCACAATTCGCCTTATGGTGGTCATTTTAATGGTTTGCGTACGGCCACTAAAGTCCTTCAATCGGGATTTTGGTGGCCTACTTTGTTCAAAGATGCTTACCACCATGTTGCCTCATGCGACAGTTGTCAAAGAACTGGTGGAATTGGGAAAAGAGAGGAAATGCCCCTCCGAAGTATTGTAGAAGTAGAGGTATTTGATTGTTGGGGCATTGACTTTGTCGGACCATTCCCTTCCTCTATGTCAAATGAATACATCTTGGTAGCTGTGGATTACGTGTCTAAGTGGGTGGAAGCGATTGCTTCACCCAAAGCGGATGGTAAGACCGTGATAAAATTTTTGAAGAAAAATATATTTTCGCGGTTTGGCACACCAAGAGTGTTAATTAGTGATGGTGGATCTCATTTCTGTAATGCCCCGCTTGAAAAAGTGTTGGAGCAATATGGAGTAAAACACAAGGTAGCTACTCCATATCATCCACAAACTAATGGGCAAGTTGAGAGGACCAATAGAGAAATTAAGAGAATTCTTGAGAAAACTGTGTCTAGCTCTAGGAAGGATTGGTCAATGAAGCTTGATGAAACCTTGTGGGCATATCGGACCGCTTTCAAAGCACCGATCGGTCTTACACCATTCCAAATGGTGTATGGTAAAAGTTGCCACCTTCCCGTAGAATTAGAACATAAGGCATATTGGGCCTTGAAGCTTTTAAATTTTGACCACAAGTTGTGTGGAGAGAGAAGAAAAATCCAATTAAATGAGTTGGAAGAGATGAGATTGCATGCTTATAAGTCTAATTCAATTTACAAGGAAAAGACCAAATTCTATCATGATAGTAAGGTTAGAATGAAGGACTTTAAGGTAGGGCAATTAGTTTTACTCTTCAATTCCCGGTTAAGACTTTTTCCGGGAAAGTTGAAGTCGAAGTGGTCCGGACCGTTTTTGGTCAAAGAAGTGAGAAGCCAAGGGGCTATTGTGATAGAGGACCAAAAATCAAACCAAGAGTGGGTAGTTAATGGCCAGAGGTTGAAGGTTTATCGAGGAAGCGATTTTAATCGTGAAACTTGTGTTTTATCGTTTGGCGATCCTTGATTGCCTTTGACCGTCGAGCTGACCGACGTTAAACAAAGCGCTCTTGGGAGGCACCCCAAGTTGTATATATTCACTTGTATTTGTGTTCTTTGTGCAGGTGGGATTTTTGAGTTGTCGTCGAGCCAGAAACGATCTACCGGTATTTTTGGGCGTGCTGAAACAATGCAGTTTTTCTGCTGTTTCTGGTGTAGCGCGCGTCGCACCCATATGCGCGCGTCGCGCGCTATGTGAACTCAAGGACCCCTTCCAGGCAGAGATGAGGGCGCGTCGCGCCGAGTCTTCGCGCGTCGCGCGCTGTGTATATTTTTGAAAAAAAAAATTTGATTTGGGCCCACCCATGCTGGGCCCGACCCGGTTTCGTTGGCAGAAGGTTTAGTTAGGGTTTTGGAGGTTTTTGCCTCCATTCCACCCTTTCTCCTCTTTGTTCCAAGAAAAGAAAAAAACACAACACACACTTGTTCATTTAGATTGTTGCATTTCCTCACTATTTTTGTCTCTCTACCATCATCAATCATCAAGATATGTTCTATCTTCTTCTCTATTTCCATTAACTTAAGTTTTAGAACTTTAGGTTTTTAGATTTAGGAATTTTTGATAGATTTTGAAAAACTAGGGTAGAAAACAACCTTTTGTTGTATCTTTAGCCTGCTGGAACCCTTAAAGGGGGGGAGAAGCAAGTTCTTCTCTTCTGTTTTGCAGAAAAATGAAGTTCTTTTCTGGGTTTCGCAGAGCGCGCGTCGCGCCCTGTTCAGCGCGCGTCGCGCCCTGGGTTAAACTTTGAATTTTTTTTATGCATTCTGTGAAGTTGTATAGGGTCTGTTTTTTTTTATTGATGATGAATGTGATTGATGTAGGCTATTAAAATAGAGGTTATGCTAACTTTGTTTCAATTTGTGTGTGTTTTGTTTGATTTGAAATTGTGCAGGAATGGCACCCTTTTTAAAGAGAAAGAAGACTGGTTCTGGTGAGGGATCTTCCTCACAAGCTGGCAGGTTTGATCGGACGAAGTTTCAAGGTCCGGAGCAAGAGGCGAGGTACCATGAGCTCGAAAGCCGAGTTGTGTGGAGTGAACGCACTGTGGTTCCTATTGACCACGGCCTCTTCCAAAGGGCGTGGACTGCTTTGTCTGAAACATGCTGGCACAAGTTGTTCACTCCACCAAAATTCTATCAGGTGGAGATTGTCAGAGAATTCTACGCAAATGCCTTGCCTCCGAGCAGTTGGTTAGGTACTGAAGCTTACCCATTTAGAACGTGGGTGAGAGGTAAGACCATTGACTTTAGCAAAGAAGCAATTTTTGATTTTCTGGATAACCCTCTTGCTTTGGTAGAAGAGTGCCAGTACCATCCCAGGTTGAATAGAGGAAACTGGGACGTGGAGAGTATTAGGGAGAGGATTTGCAGGGCTGGTTTCACCTATACTCTGACTAAAGCTGGGCTGCCAAAGACTTTTACTCGTAGTCAGTTGACGGAGGAGGCTCAGTTGGTGACTTCGGTGGTCCTTTACAACATTAGGCCACGGAGTCACACTTCCTCCCTCACCATTGATACTGCAGGTTTGGTTCAGGGTATTTTGAATGGTGATAACATTGATGTGTCCAGGATTGTGGCGAACGAGCTGAAAAGAGTCGCCCTGAATGGGACTCTTCATGGTGATGGGGTCAAATGTAGGTTGATTTTTCCTGGATTAATTATGGGTTTATGCAGGAAGGCTGGTGTCCGGTTTCCATCTGGTGGTATGATTCCCATGGATGGTGTTATAGATGATATTTTTGCTAACAGGTACTGTTTGCCTGAAGGTCGTCCTTTTGGTGTTGCTGCTAATACATCTGACCTTCCCGATGCTTCTCAAGCTTCTCAAGCTGTTTCGGTTGCTGCTGCACCGCCTGCTGGTCCTCAGTATGGTGATGCAAGTGATTGGAACTATCAGATGCATATGGCGCATCAGAGAGCGTTTATGTTTTTGCAGGATTCTATCCGGCAGCTTTCTCTGCAGCAGCCTGTTGGTTCCAGAGATGATTTATCTGCTTATGCTTCATGGCCTGAGGGCAGGCCAGATCCTGAGGAGGGGATGGCTGATGATGATGAGGATACTTCTGATGAGGAGTAGTTTTGCTTTACTGCTTTATTGTTATTTTTATTGTTTTTAGTTTTATGTTAGAACAATTTTTACTTTGTTTTTAATTTTGTTCCATCCTGTTGGATGAGGTACTTTGAAAGGCTAGGTTTAAGCCTTTCAGTTTACTTTATTTATCGCATTTTTTTTTTTTTAGTATTTATATTTAAGATATAATTAATTTTGATAAGTTGTCCTGATGATTAATTAGTTGGAACATGAATTTTTGTGTCACGATGAATTTAGGCGATGCAACGCAATTTGAGTGGTGATGATATAAGTTGAAAATTGTACGTGCAAGATACATCCTTTATCGTTTTGTTTATCAAGTACCGTTGATTCTGATGCTTTTAAATTGTACAAATTAGTTGTCATTAATTTCTGTTGATAAAATTAGTTCAATTGTGAATCATTTTAGCCTAGCTGTAGTTGTGAGGAGACTTTCCACTGTGTAGATATATAATAAATTGTGCTGGATACCAGCAATGTGCGTTTTAACTCGTTTTTATTATGATTAATCTTGCATTTATTATTAAATTGTGTTAAGCATGAAAGTGATCAAGGCGTTTTGTTCTGCATTACGAGTATAACTTCTCTACCATATATAACCTACCCGGTGAGTGTGTGTGCATTTGATAACCATTTTGAGCCATTTTTGCCAAGATTCAATCGGTATCAATTCCTTGTCTATATTTGCCGATTTTTGATATGAATCTTGATGATTTTCTTTCAACCTTGAAGAGCACCATTAATTGTGGTTAGGAATGATTCCTTTTCGCCTTAGAATAGAGAGCATTCGTGATTATGTGGTGGTAATATTCAAGTTGGGGAGAATAAAAAATTTTGGTTGTATTGGTAATGAGAAGTAAATAAGTGATTGCTCAAGAAAAAAAAAAGAAAGAGAAAAAGAAAAAGAAAAAGAAAAAAGCTTTGTATATAGCTAGTCCTTTAAAATAAAAAGGTGAACTCTTGAGCAATAATGTTGTATGATCTGTTGATAAAGAGGTGTGGATGTAAGTGTATTTAAATGCTCTCTTAGGTATTGACCCTTTCGATTCAATGGCCGTGAGATATGACACTTCGTTGTTAACCAAGCCAAGCTACAACCAGAAAGTCCTTAGTGATTCATGCTTATATACTTTTTTATTTATTTTGTGCTTAGATGAGTTCATAATTAATTCGGTATGTTTGCGTCATTGTCTGGTGAGTGTTAGGATCCTCCATTTTTTGTTCTCTCAAGAGGGAAGTGTGTAGGTGTGATTCATTTTTGAACTTCTTTTGCTTGTGGAATTTTTGACATAAAATTTGTATATAGGATTAGCATTGTTATCATGGTGCTTTGATGAAAACTGGTAAGGATTGATCTTTGTGTGTTGTGGGAATTTGAACCACTCAATTGTTCTTGTTCTGCCTGGTTGTTTCATTTGTGAAATTTTGTGTTCCCGGTAATTTATCATTGTTTTGTTTGAGGACAAACAAGAGTTTAAGTTGGGGAGAGTTGTTAGGTGCCAAATTGTGTTAATATTTAGTTTAATTAATGGCATCTTTCGACCGTTTTTATCGTATATTCGTACAATTCCCTGAAGTTTTAGATAATTATTTATAGTTTATAATTTTAAGCTTTCTTTTAATGATAATATGTGTTTTAGTTGTGATTTTGTAGGTTTTAGCCATTTTTTGAGAAGTTTGGAGCTTGTTTTGACCATGATAAGAGAGTGTTGAGCAGAAGTATGCGCGCGTCGCGCGGAGATGTGGGCGCGTCGCGCCCTGGGCAAGATATTTTGGAGCTTCAAAGCAGAGAGTTATGCGCGTCACGCGCATGGGCGGTTTATATTTCTTAAGTGTAATGGCGCGAAGCGCGCTGGAGGGCGCGACGCGCCCTGGACAGAAAATTGTTTTACTATATAAAGAGTAATTCTGATCTTTGGAAAGAGACTTGACATTCTTAAGAGCTCATAAACCCTAAACACTGTAGCAAACTAAGAGTTGAAGATTAGAAGCCTTGATCGTCGATTAATCGCCTTTGATGCTTGTTGATCTTCATTCTTTACTTCTTGAGCAAGCTACCATTCTCATGGATAGCTAAATCTCTTTTGTATCAAGATAAGATGTAATCTTCCTAGCTTTTTGTATGTGTTCTTGTGAATATATTATGTATGAACATGTGATGATCAATATAGATGGTTTAGTTTGTTAAGTAAAGATTTTCTTTGGTATAAGTGTTTGAGACATCAATATTTGTATCTAGATCTAACTTTATCATCTATCAAACTATAAATTGCAGACATGGATTTAGCGTTTGATGTTTACTTAGTATCGGTTTTAAAACGTTATTTGTATTGTTTAAAGGATGGAGAAATCGTCGGTTAAACAATACGGTAAATCTAACTATATCATTGCGGACACGGATGATATAGGCGTCGATACGTAATTATGTTGATCGTTACCATGTTCATATACGTATATTTATAAGGAGACATACAAATTTAGGTCGATGAAATCGAATCTTGATACATTTTCTTTAACTTAGAACTTTCATTACTTTACTCTTTGCTACTAAAAGTGTTGAATGATCTTTTGCAAACCCAAACTTAAAGTAACATTAACTCACGACAAAATAGGCTATAGAACGGCGGTGATATCGCAATAATCCCTGTGGATACGATATAAACGAAAAGTACACCACAATACTCTTTCAACAGAGGGTATCAGGTTGGTTGATGGAGGATGGTTACTTGATACTATTGATCGGAGAATAGAAGATAGATTTTCTACTATATTTTAGATAGATCATTGGCTCGAGGGTATGTATTTGAAGGTAAAATTTAGTAGATTGTTTGATTTAGCTAAGAATTAAAGGGTGATAGTAGCATAAATGAATTAGTTGGGGTGGGGGAGAATGATGAGGTGTAAAAGTGACGTAGGAGGTTGCATGTTTGGGAGGATGAGTTAGTGGGGAATGTATTGAGCGAATAACATCAGTTATTTTGCAGGTGGACGTGGAAGATTGTTAGATTTGAACTTTACATCCCTGTTCTTGCTACATGGTTAGAAATGCTTATAAAAATTTGTCTGAAGTTGACGTTAACGAAAATCAGCCTAACTCCCAATTTTTATGGTTGAAGACTGTGTCGCTTAAGGTATCTAGTTTTGCCAGGCGGTTGTTGCTGACTAGTAGTCTGACTAAGGACAATCTGGATAAGAGGCAGATTCTTGCCATGAACGATAAAAAATGTGTGGCAAATTGTGGCATGGATGAAGACAGAGATCATTGGTTTATATCATGTGATTTTTTCGGTAGGTTGTGGCCTATTAATCTTAATTGGTTAGGATTCTATACTAGGGACGACAATTTGACCCATCCCCAACCCACAATGGATAGGGTAAAAGTCAGCAAAATAAATACGATAATGGGCACGGAAAATTCCCCAAAAAAATAAGCGGGCATGCGCGCGGGTATATTGTGCCATACCTGCAATATATATATATATATATATATATATATATATATATATATATATATATATATATATATATATATATATATATATATATATATATATATATATATATATATATATATATATATATATATATATATATATATATATATACTCCAAGAGTAAATGTTGAAGACTTACTCCAAATCTTAACCATTGTTTATCATTAATCTAACAACTTGAATTGATTTTTTATATAAAAAAATATTTCCAAAAATAATTAGATTAAATGATCAATTATAACCTTAGATTAATAAAAATAATGGTTAAGATTTGGAGTAAGTCTTCTACACTTACTCTTGGAGTATATATATATATATATATATATATATATATATATATATATATATATATATATATATATATATATATATATATATATATATATATATATATATATATATATATATATATATATATATATATATATATATATACGGATGGAAATGAATCGAGTTGAGTGAGACTCGCTTCAGCTTGACTCGACTTGTTAAGAATTGATTTAGCTCAAATATCGGTTCGAGTTCGTCACAAACTTTTTTTTAGCTCAAACTCGACTCGTTAGAAGTTCACAAACAACTTGGTTCAGCTCATTAGGTTCATCTCGTTAGGTTCAACTCGTTTGCTTCACGGAATTAAAAGTCATTTTCTAAAGTCTATTTTTTTATATGTTTGACATTAAAAATTAATAATTTTTTAAAATAAAAAATATCAAAATGAAATAAAAGTTATAAGATTGTAATTTTTATGAAATTGGTTTTATTTGTATAATTATTTTTAGAAAGTTTTTGCTCACTTGAGAATATGAATTATCAATTAAAAATGTTAGATTAAAGGAAAATATAGGACTAAGATATGGAGCAAATCTCAAACCTACTCTTAAAAACAATATAATTCATCACATATATAATCGAGTTAACTCATGGACCTAATGATTCGAACTATGTATAGTTCAAGTTCAGCTCATTTAGTTAACGAACTTAATTTTTTGCTCATACTCAGCTCATTTGATTCATGAACCTAGTTCAACGATTTAATTGTCGAACTGAATTCCGACCTATTTTTCGAGTTGGATTCTGACTCCAAGAGTAAGTTATTATAACTTACTCCACATCATGACCATTAATTATTTTCAATCTAATGGTTAAAAATACTAAGTAATTAAATATGGAGAGGAAAACTATTACTTATTATTTTCAACCATTATTTATGCTCTATTTGATAAAATTAGTGGTTGGCTGATAATCTAGCCGATAGTTTATGACTTATGGTTGATAGCTTATACCTTATAGTTGATGGTTGGTTGGTTATAGCTAGGGATGACAATGGGTAAAGTTTGGGTAAGGTACTATAGTACTCGTGCCCATACTCGAGGTTAAAAAAAAATACTCGTACCTGAACCCATATTTGTGTGGGCACCAACATTTATACATGTACATGTACCCTGTAGGTACCTAAGTACCCATGCTCATACCCACTTACCTGCATTTCTAATAAAATTAAATCGACCAATTATAATTAATCATATAATTTTAAGTTTTTAACATCATTAAAAAAAACATTTAAGGATGTTGTTGTTGAGTTAAGAAATAAACAAACACTTATATTAAAATACGTGCAAGTTTAATAGTGATATATATAATAAAATTGATAAATTAACATGTCTACATAATAATAAAAGTAAAAATATATATTGTGCTCGTACCGATTTTGCAGGTTTTTACTCTATCCATTGTGGATAAATTTTGCAGGTACCCTCTAGGAAGAGTCTAATGGCCACCCTTACTTATAACTGATAAGCTAATTAAATTGTTTGGTAAATTTAACGGTTCAACTAACTTAAAAATGTAAAATGACATAAAAATAATTAAAATATAATTATTTTATTTTAAATTAAAATAAATTAATATTATAAATGATAAAAATGAGTTTTTGTTAAAATAATAAAGATAAAAGTGGAAGAAAAATGATAAACTATAAGCGACAAACTCATGAAATAAGTTATAAGCTCGTGATAAAAAGACTGTTACCAAACAAGTCTTAATTATCATATGAGCTTATAAATTACTCCCTTCATTCCTTATTATAAGCAAATTTTCACTTTTTAGATACATTGAATAATTAATGTATCTAGACTATATATAGTCCTAATACATTATTCAATGTATCTAAAAAGTGAAATTTTGCTTATAATAAGGAATGAAGGGAGTATAAGTTAAAAAATGTGTTTTACCAAACTGAGTTTTAATATAAGTGTTTGTATATTTCTTAACTCAATAATAAACTTGTAGAAATTTTAAAATAATTATTGTTAAAAACTTAAAATGACATGATAAATTGTAATTGATTGATAACTTTTTTTTAGAAATACGGGTAAACGGGTATGAGTGTGGGTATGTGTACTTAGCTACTCATAGGGTACGAGTACGGATACAAATGTTGGCGCCCACACGAGTATGGGCTCAGCTACGGGGATTTTTTCAAATTGCAAGTATGGGGGCGAGTACTATAGTATCATGCCTATAACCTACCCATTGCCATCTCTATTCTCTACGTCCAACGAACAATTTGGGATCATCTATTGCAGTTTGGTGTAGGGATGTTCATTAGTTCGGACAAATTCGAACCAAACAGGAATTCAACCCAAACCAAGGTGTTTGGGTCGAATTTTTTTTAGTTCGAACAAAAACTGAACCAAACCAATGAAACTCGATGTTAATTGGTTCGGGCAACAGATTTTAAAATTTTTACCCGCGAGCCCGTCTACCCGAATCAACCATATTAATTCATTATAATTTATATCATCGTTATTAAGGAAACTAGTATAAAATATTGAACTTCAAGAAGATAAAAATGAAAGGCCTTTTCTGACATTCACAACCTATATGGAGAAACGAAAAAATTAAGAATTTTATATTATTATGGAAAATTAGTTGATGTAAATTAGATATTTTTTAAAAGAATTTTTTGCACATTTGTTTCTAATGTACCCGATCAATCCAACCCATTAGTTCTTGGTTTGGTTCGGTTTGGATTTTATAGAAAAAATATGAAAATTCAATCCAAACCAATCCATATAATTTTGATCGGTTTGGGTATCGGATTCTCCTAAAACAGAACCAAACTGACCAACGAACACCCCTAATTTGGTGGACTTGGTGTTTTTTCGAAAAATGTTCCGTTGACTTTTAACACTATTTGGTTCGCGGTGGTTCGGGTTATCTAGAAAGAGCGAAATAGACGTATTTTTCAAAATAAAGCGGAGAAATTGCATGTGTTATCTGAAAGGGTAAAGTTTCATTCGTTTGGCGATTAAAGTAGAAATATGTTAAATTTGAATATAATTATCGATTATGGAGAATAAATCCTTTATCTAGCTTATCAACGGTTATCTAGACCTTTTTTGCTGATTTTTTCCAGAATTATATATTCTTTCTTATCATTTTCGATACATCTTACGCGAGATTGATTGTTTTGATAGTTAATATATATTTAATTTTAGCTTTTTCAAAACAAGTAATTTTCTAAAATTATTAATTGAATTAATTCTTCATCTTTATAAGTAAATGAAATGATAGTAATTGAAAACTCACGTACACGTACACAATTGTGAAATCTCATATTTAATTTTAGATGCTAATGTTCTTAAAAAAAAATTAGATGATAATGTCGAATTTTTTTTTTAATAACCATGTTTTAAAAAAAACATACATAACCAACCCATATTTTAAAAAATTACCTCAATAATTATGTTTGAAGGTTTTCACACGTAGGCGTCATTCCATATGGCACCTCCTATTTTTTAAATTATTTTTTCAGTTACCTGCAGATTTACCTGCGGATTTAATGTTACCTGCGGATTTACCTTCGAATTTACCTGCGGATTTACATGCAGACGAAATATCAAAATATTAAAACATGGTTATTGGAGTAAATTTCTTGAAATATAGGTTAATTATGTATATATTTTTTAAAACTTGGTTATTAAATTTTTTTTCCAATGTTAAAATTTAAAGTACTTTATTATAATTAAATTAAAGTATATTTGAATTTTAAAAGGGTAGATAAAGCAAATTTATCACTTAAAATATTTATAATAATTAAATTTAAATATAATTATAAAAAATAAACTAAATTTTTTTTTAAAAAAATAAAAATAATAAATTAAAAAAATTATATAAATATAATTAGTACACTTGTCATCCAATTAAAATTAATTCTTTTGACACATAAACATCTGAAATAAAAATAAAATAATATATTATAATATTAGGTATCTATGATAAGTAGTTAAATATTGTAAAAATTAATTAATAATTTTAATTTGCTTTAAATAAAATAAATTAAATGATGACATGATAATGAATAATCTTATTTGATTGAATAAGATTATGTTTGACAAGTACTATTTTGAGTTTATAGTTTATAACTTATAGTTTATAAGCTCGTATCCCGGGTACTAGCCGGTTCCGTCCCTTTTTGGAGAAAACTCATTTGTCAAGTGAGCCAACCCTTTGAGATTAACAAAACTTAACTTAAACGTATTGATCTCCAACTAAATTCAAGGATACAGAATATTCACCTTAAATTATTCTAATAATTCACATTTCTTCCAATTAAAAAAATTCACATTTCTTTCAATTAAAAAAAAACCACGGTTTCTCTCTCATCTTCTATGCTGTCAAAATAATTAATTTTAATTGGATAAGAGTGTAAAGTGGTTTACAGTCGCTACAGACAGTGTATTTCAATTTCAATTAATCTCGTATAATTATAATTGATATGAAACCCTTATTTTCCAAAAATAAAAGAAAGTTTTATGAAAACTTTGATTTTTCTCTCCCTCTTAAAAATTGAATAAAAAAACTTCAGCTTTGTTTTGAAGCTCGAGTCATCTGAATTGTGATGGAGAAATCAAACGAAAAGTTGCAGAAAAGTGTTGGTGTTGTAGGTGGAGTGCACTCCAAGTCTTGCTACATGCAAAAGTTTAGGCTCTACGAAACTCGCTCGGTAAATATGATTTTATTCTCCTCCTATCATTCATGCTTGCATTACTCTTGTTTGTCATATGCACGTTCCGATACCGATACCTTTATTCACCGTTTTTGTGATAAAGAATAAATTGCGATTAATTCACACTGTGACGACTATAATCAGCGTCATAAAAACACATGTATCGACCAAACTAGCCAAAGCCCTTACGCGACCGTGACTAATATTTAAAACTTTGGTGTGAACTATCTGTGATGAATTTTTTTTTAGCATAGCTAAAGAGCACTATGGTTTGGTTTCTTACCATTTTTCTATGCTTAGAGATTCTACATGACTGGAAGAGACAAAAACAAAACATTTTGGAGGGTTTTAAAGATTGATAGATTGGAGCCGTCCGAGTTAAATATTGTCGAGGATCCGACATTATACACAGAAACTGAGTATTGTGACATTTTGAGGTGTATACATGAAGGAAACAAGTCCACAGGCGGGCTTAAATTTGTAACAAATTGCTATGGAATCATCGGTATTTCTTATCTTTTATGTTATAGAAAAACATTTACTACGATACTAGTGTTTATTTTACGAAATTATTTACTCGGTTGTCTCATGGTATCACTTTGTTTAGGATTTATCAAATTTCTTGAGCCATACTACATGTTGCTTATAACAAATCGGAAGAAGATCGGCAAAATATGTGGACACAATGTATATGCAATCACAAAGAGCGAAATGGTTCCAATTCCACATCCAAGCGTGCGATCGAAATTGGCATATTCTAAGGATGAGAACAGGTCTTTAGTTAATTTTACATGTATCTGTAATGTGTGTATAGTACATTTAAGGAGACATAGAAGAGTAGCATTCAGAACTACACCTTAGCTGATGATTATGTTATGAATTACGTTTTTATTCGAGTTCATTAAATCGTGATGTGTAAACATTCTGTTAGATTGTCATAATTATACTTGTCTTGATGTTTTACATTTTAGTTTTACAATGTGGGCTTCCTCAAGTCAGCACTCTCGTCTTTCTTTGGTACTCTAACTGTTTCTATCGTTATAGAATTCATAAAACTTCTTTTAGATTTCAAAGTCGTGTGATATGTATAGTAGATTCCTCCTATTGTTTTTTCGTTTTCGTGTTCTACTTTTGTTGTTAAGTTCATTTTCTGGAAGTGTAAAAGAACAATCTCCATTGCTGTTATTATGTAAATATAACTTTTCGAGTGAGACAATGTATTTCCATGGTTTGCATGGGAGATCGCTTTCTTTTCATTTTGAAATATACATTTGGTTAGAGTTATTGGTTTCACAAGTTGTTTTTTTTGCTTATTAGTGGACTAATCTCTTTCTTCTGTTGTGACTTAGATACAAGAAGCTTCTATGCAGTATGGATCTTACAAAGGACTTCTTTTACAGCTACTCATACAACATTATGCTAAGTCTTCAAAAGAACTTATCTGGTCATAATTTTACGGGACAAACACTTTATGAAACACTGTTTGTTTGGAACGAGTTCTTAACTCGGGGAATCAGGAATAGTCTCCAGAATACTTCCTGGACTGTTGCCTTAGTCTATGGCTTTTTTAAACAGGTACATACATGCTGATTTTTCTAAGTTTTGTTTTTGATGTAAAGTTATATTAGTGTTTGAGTTGTCTTATACTGGAAAGTTCACTCCTCGAAGTCGAACTACACAAAAGGTTTGACTAACTTAATATAGGACATACTTCTAACATCCTATTGCCGGTACACTTTTGATGTTTTCTGTATTGATAGCTTTAAGAAATCCCTTAACACGGCAGAAATAATCCTAGTGTTACGTGTTTTTAGAAAAGATTTGGTGCTTTCTTCTTGACAAGTGTTCATTTCATGGTATCGTGTGTAGGTTAACCTTTCTATACCTGGCCATGAGTTCAACATGATTATCATTGCTAGACGCTCAAGGCACTATGCTGGTACCAGGTTTGTACTTCTCTTTAACTTTCCTTGAATTCGTAATGGAATTAAGGTTGCATTCAATTTCACATGACTGTACTTGTGATCCCGGATTAAAGGCTTCTGCTCTTTACCAGCTTTTTCTCAGCATTTTAATTCATAAGAGTCATATAAACTGGGCAATTTTGCAACCATGATACTTTCCCTTATGACTTTCTTGCCATTGCTTATTTAATGTTTCTTTATCGTGTGGTGCAGATATTTGAAACGAGGAGTCAATGAAAGAGGAAGAGTAGCTAATGATGTTGAGACGGAGCAGATAGTTTTTGCAGATGCTAGTGATGGATCTCCAATGCAAATCAGTTCTGTAGTGCAAATACGGGGTTCAATCCCTCTCTTCTGGTCTCAGGAAGCCTCGCCATTGAATATAAAACCCGACATTATATGTACGGTAACTAACCATCTCTCCTTCGTTTCTCACTTAAGCTTGGATAAACAATCTAAATTAAGTGCTCATAATATAAGTGTTTATATATAAGATATCTCTTTAACAAACGATAGAAGTAAGTAACATTGCTTTGTGTATAAGTTATAAGCTGTTTTCGTAAGGTGTTCTGTAGGGTTTATGGAAATAAACTGAAAAGTGAAAACAACCTATGGACATGTCATAAGCAGTTTCCATAAGCTCTCTCAAATTGTCTCACAAGTGCTTATGCCTTATGATAAATTCATATAAGCCAATCAAAGCAGGCTCATACTATGTAATTTACCCTAACTGCTCATTTTGGTTCTTCTTCTCTAGTATCACATAAGGACGCCAAGTTTGAAGCCACGAAACTTCATTTTGAGAATCTTGTTAAGAGATACGGAAATCCCATAATTATATTGAATTTGATTAAGGTAAAAATTTCTGAGTATGTTTTGTTTCTGTCTCATGTCTAAACTAAGACTTTCTACCTTTTTATATTCATTTGTCTTTTGTGTTTAAGACTCATGAGAAGAGGCCCCGTGAAACTATTCTGCGAACCGAGTTCGTTAATGCTGTTAAGTCTATTAATCAAAATTTGAAGGAGGATGAGTGCCTGAGGTTTCTTCATTTGGATCTGCATCGGCAATCAAGACGGTAAATTTCTTTTCCTCTTTGGCTCAAGCTCCATAGGTTTTCTCCCAGGGTGTTATTCTGACATTATTAGATCAAAAACTTTCGGCAGCAAGGCCACCAATGTGCTGGTGCAACTGGGAAAAGTGGCCGCGAGTGCGTTGCAACTAACTGACATCTTTTACTGTCCAGTGACACCAAACACGAGGCTTGAGGGATTATTCCCATATTCCTTCTCTGAGTAAGTACCATAAAAACACATTGCGATTTGCTGTTGTACTAATGCAAGTTGAGATTTTACTTGATTATTTTACTATTGTTGATACAGTTGCCTATTTATCAGGTAAGGATTCGTGAATGGTTGCTTTTAAAGCTAACATCTGTTAATTTTTTTTCCTTTTGAAATGTCATTCAGAAATAACAATGTCAATGAAACTGTTGCGGTACAAGATAGGATAAGCAAGTTTAACGTTGATAAGGAAACAAAAGTTGACAATTGTGATTACAATGGTGATGATGAGAACAAAGATTACACTGTCAAACCCAAAACACTTCAATCAGGCGTCTTGAGGACAAATTGCATAGATTGTTTAGACCGCACCAATATTGCGCAGTTTGCTTACGGACTAGTTGCACTTGGACGTCAGTTACAAGTGTTGGGATTTATTAAAGACCCGCATATTGATCTCGACAAACCTTTGGCAAAGGAAGTAATGAAAGCTTATGAGTCCATGGGAGACACATTAGCCTTTCAATATGGGGGTTCGGCAGCGCACAACAAGGTAATCTTTCTATCTTTTAAAGATTGACTTTTATGTCTTGGAATGCCAAATGTTACATGCTATCAAAAATCCAATGCTATAATTTAAATATCTGTTATAGATTAAGGTTCATTCCTTTGGATATTATACGATTCGTCTTGTTATTTAGATATTTTCTGAAAGAAGAGGTCAATGGAAGGCAGCTGCACAATCCCAAGAACTTATTCGAACCCTACAGCGTTATTACAACAATACGTGTTTGGATGGTGCTAAACAAAAAGCAATAAACATGTAAGTTAATCAAGACCTTTTTTTATAATCTTACATGCATAGTGGTTGTTACCATAGGTAACATTAATGTACCGTAAAAAGTTCTATATCTGTGGTAGTTGCATTAGAATGAATAAGCTAATGTCTTGTTTGATATTATTTTGTTCAGATTCTTAGGGCATTTTCAGCCACAACAAGGAAAACCAGCACTGTGGGAGCTTGATTCTGATCAGCATTACAATATTGGAAATCATGGCACAAATTTAGCAGATGGAATTGTAGGGTATAATCGGATTTTTCAGTTGCGCAACTTTTTTGTCTTTTTGATTTAAGAACTTATTTTGGAGGGTTGATAATATATAGAAAAGAAAGCATTTTTAACCTGTAAATATTAAATCTTCAAGACAACTGATATGTGAACATTACATGTAGCTTGGAGATTAATTCTGAGATTGAAACTATCTGTCAACCTTGTAACTTGGCAATATTGTTGTAATTTCGAGGAATGCCAAATGCCATTCTTATTGCGTTGCTCGACATTTGATGATACTCTTGAACATGTCTTACCTTGTCCGAAGATTGAAAAATGTCATTTCTTTGTTTAGTAGGTCAGTTATTAGAAGATCACAATCAGACTACATTCTCGGTGAAAGTGACGCTACGATTAGGAACTTGCATGCTCCAGACTGTCAGCACTCATCTGAAAATCTTGATAAGCGATCACGTTTGGAGTCTACTTCAGACACATTCACTTGGGAAACTTCTGTTTGTCATTGCTGGTATGCTTAACTCACATTTTGCATAATGCAAACTACGTCTAATTGGATACGTAGTTTGAACTAATATGATTTATGACTCAAGCCATCCAAATGATTTGAAACATGTGTTATCAATATTATATAGGCAAATTTATGGAGGAATGGTAAAGGACCAATATTGCGAAAGCGATCAAATTTGTTATGAGGAACATGAAGATGCACGTGACTCCTCCAATTTCCTTGATGTGGACTGGCTTTCTTCTTCTGGAAATTCTTGTGAAGGGGAACTACTTGAAAGGTATCATCTTTTTACTTCAATGAGTCCATTTAGAAAAATGCTTTCCAGCATCACCCGTTCTTCAATACGTAACGAATTGAACGGCATTTGAAATTTCTCCATATACTCCATAATTGGTCCTCTCTTTCAAACTCCATGAGTAGCTTTCAAAATTTTGTCGGAAATTGATGTCAATATTGTTGATGATACAGATCAATCAGCATCTCCTCAGACAATATTGTGAATGAACAAATAACTGATGTTTCTGCAAGTGAATCTGGACCTATCTTGAAGGTTAGTATATATTTATATTGTTAGCAACATTAGGTTTTTTCTTCTTCTGGATTTCAAGGCCTTTGAGTAGGACATATTGGTTTGTTCTTTGTAAACTTGAAGTTGGAACATCTACTTGTCAATGCAAAATTCTTGGAAAAATATTGTGATCTATATATTGTTGTCCAAGATTCAACAATTGATATTATCAACTTGATTTCACTTTGTTTCATCTTTTCATAGTTTTGCATAGAAAATAGTAATATAAGCATGGTTCTTAGTTCTTTCTTTTCTAGGATTCAACCAATTGGTAAACAAATTTTTTTCTCTCATTGTGTTTCAGGAGAGGCAAAGTGAAGAACTCAACAAAACTGGAAAACATACTGATAGCTTTGAAAAGTGGGTGACTCATGGTGAGGTGATATGGACCTCTAGTTCGGCTAATTAGTATTAGTTATGCTGATTAGCATATTTTAGTATATTTTTAAATTTGAATTTTAGTATTTTTAAGGATAAGATCTAGGTTGGAATAAATTTACCTGTTAAATATTATTATCATATAAATGTAAATAATAGTAATTATAATAAAAAGTAGTTCCTAACCTAAATTAGGACTCTTCTTCTATTGTAAGCCTATTTAAAGGCATTTAGATTGGCAATAAAATTTATCAATAATTATAATAAAAAATACTTGTAAATTTGTGAATTTAAGAAGAGACTCTGTCAAAGACAAGTTCGCTGATTGATGAACTAATGATACACATTGAACTTCAACAACCATAAAATCTCGAAGTTTCTATGAATATGGCTCGAGCATTCGAACACAAATTGAAGTGTTCACGAGAAATGCTTACGCCACATGATAATATTAGTATAAGCATCAACAATGGTTCTGTTATTCAAATCAGAAAGTGAACATACCATACCTCAAGTGTTTGATGGCAAGGCCTCACCTATCACCAAGGCTTGGCAGAATAAATAGAAGAATTAGAGCATTGTTAATCCAATGTAAAAGATATATTCTGGAAGATGAAACATGTGAACCTTTTGATCAGTTTCGTGAGACTTGTCTTGAATTTGAGTTTGAGAACTAGCTAAATTCTGAAACAGAAAGTGATGATATAAACTTCTAGTTCTGCTGATTAGGATTAGTTATGGTGATTAGGATTTGCTATTTTATTTATTTTTAATTAGTTATTATATCATAATTTTTAAATTTGAATTTATGTATTTTTAGGATAAAATTTAGGTTGGAATATAATTTACATATTAAATAGGATTATTATCTTTTAAATTTAAATGATAGTAATTTATAAGAAATAGTAGTTACTATCAATAATTATTATAAAAAATACTTTGAATTCAAAAATAAGCTTTGTCAAGGACAAGTCCGATTTTGTCTTCATCATGGGTTAAATGGGTTAAAGTAATCTTCTACTGCGTCTAGGATTGTGCCAACACGATCCAAGACAAGAGACCATAACAAGATGTATTATGTTCGAGACTTTGAAATGTCTATTAATCTTTATATCACCTAATTAGAAGAATGAGGAATTCATGACTTTGTTGTACAGAAAAATAAATGACAGTATAGTCACGGTTTAAAACTAAGAAAAAACCAATTTGAAAAATATATTAACAGAATTTCTAATATAGTCTGGTTAAATTTTGTAAGAGATAAAATCAGATCCATTTTATTGTAAAAGACTAATTTGGGTTTTTCACTAAAAAAAGCTTAAAAACATATGCAATAACAAAAAAAAACAATTAGATAGAGATGGTCTAAAGTAACCAATTCTCCCAATTGCATAAATTTGGTGTCTGGATGATTTTTAATTTATCGATAAATTTTTTTTAATGTTTACCAAAAATACTAATATGATTTTTAATTTGGTTTAATTTTTAATATATATATAAAATAAAATAATATTATTTTTAAGGATGGTAATTGTATCTCCAAAAATACTTAGACCGACATAGGAGTTTGGAAGTTGAGATAAGCTGGCATGCCGTATATAGTCGAGTAGGTCTAGCATCTTCCCTACTCGGGGCATTAACAAAGTCGAAGGAAGTGTCAAATCATCACCTAGGTTGTCGACTATTCCTAGTCAGTTGCGACGGTTATGAATGCAAAGGGACGCCTATAGACCGTTACACAGAGTGTTATGCTTTTTAAATAGGGCGGCAGAAGTTACGATTGTTGCCATCATTGGGAGTCTCCAAGAGTCGTTTCATGAAGGCTTCAGTTCAACTGTACAGAGGTATAAATAAAGGCTCTCATCTGAAGGATAAGGAAGACATTCATTCTTGAGTTCACACATATCATTATCGTGCAACTCGAATCCCTTAGTCCATTCAATCACCTTCTTAGTTTTACTCAATGCAGTTGTAACTTCATTGGATTAGCTTCCGGTAGGTGATCCAAACGTGTTTTACAGGAACAGTAATTAATACTCATAAGTTCAACCCAACCTTTAAAAGTGAATTGTTAATCTCACTATATAATACAGAAATACACCATATAAAAATATCCATCTGATTTTAAAAATGCACCTCCAAACACATCTATATACACAATTCATTTGTTTTTAAACTACATCTTAATTTTATAACTAAATTTATTTTAAAAATGCATTTCTAGAATGTATCTAGAAATACATTTCGAAACCTTTTATAATAATCATTCTATCTTATTTGTTATGTATATTATACTTTAATGTTTGGAAAATAGTTACAGCATGTATTATAATTTTACTGACCACGAAAGTTCCCTTGAAATAGACATTTTTAGTTGGTGTGGACTGTGGAGACAATTTTATTTCTAGTGCTTAGAAATTCTTTCCTTGATCTAAATATACACAACTATGTAATTTCTTCGTTTCACCTTATTTTCAATACTAATTTAATTATTTTTGAAAAACTACACTATCACTTAAGTAAAGTAGTTAGTGTAGTTACTATACATGGGATGGGAGGAAAGTAAGGATTTGAATATGTCTTTCGGTACATTTCAAAAATGTATATCTGAAATAAATATAATTTATTATTTGATGTGTAAAAAACGAATGCAATTTGTGTTTTTTAGTGTGTTAATTTATTCAGGAGATGCATTTTGGATTAAAGACAACCAATTATTTAGAATGTTGTAAAAACGTATGTGATTTGTGTTTTTTAGTTCGTCAAGAGATGCATCTCCAGAATCTAGTGGTATTTTAGAATTTTCACTAAAATGTGGTAGCAATTCATAGAGTGTCTCTAGCTATCCCAAAATATATTTCAAAAGTAAAATTTTGTGTTTGTCAAACCAAATACTTCTAAGATACGAGATATTCCTTTTCCCCACTTTATTGTGAGGAGATTTTATCCTGCCACCCCTAAAATATTACTTGCCACCCCCCACATATTTTTATATTACCAAATATCCTTATAAAAAAGAGTGAAAGAAAAATTTGGTAGTGTAATTGAAAAATTTGGTATGAATAGAAAAAATTGGTAGTATATTCTTAAAATCTGATATATTTTTGGAATCAGGTAAAAAAACTCATTATTTTTTGAAAAATTCGATAGTATATTTTTTAAAATTTTGTAAAACTCATAGATTCTTTGAGAAATTCAGTAAAAACTCATAGATTTTTTGAAAAATCTAGTAAAAAATCATAAATTTTTTGAAAAATTCGGGAGTGTCTTTGAAAAATCCGTTAGTACAAATCTAGTAATTTTTGAAAATCTAAAAAATAGACTATGAGATTCCCTAAAACTGCATAGATCTCCCCAAAAATCCGGTAAAAACTCATGAAAGTCTTCAAAAATTCAGTAAAAACTCATCAGTTTTCTAAAAATCTGAAAAACACAAAATTTCAAAAACGTAAAAAATTAAATTGATATTATGGTAAAAACACCGCAATTGTGGGGTTGCCAAGCAAAGATGTCATTCCCGACCGCTATGGCCGCTATAGCGGCGCTCCGGAGCGGAGCGGCCCCCTCCCGCGCGGGACAGAGGGTGCGGTGGCGGAGATGCTGTAGCGCACGCTACAGCCGGGAAAGCGGATCGCGGATCGTTCCCGGGCGGAGCGGATCCGGATCCATTCTATTTTTTTAAAATTTTTTTGGTGAAAATTACAGTTTTGCCCTCGTTTTAAAATGTAAAACAATTTTCCCTTTTCGTTTTCTACCGCTCTCTCTCTCTCGTGCTTCTCAGCTTCTCACTCTCGCCGTCAGCTTCTCACTCTCTATTGCCCTAATTTTCGCCGTCATCTCAGCCTCTCACTCTCGCCGTCAGCCACCATCCCTCTCGCTCTCAGCTTCTCACTCTCTGTAAGGCCCAGTCATCTCTCTCTCCCACCAGATTCCCGCCGTCGTCTCACTCTCTCTCACTCTTGGTAATCTTCCTCTCTTCTTCTTTCTACTTTTGTATTTATATTTCTACATCTTTTTCTATTTATTCCCCACTGTTTGGCAGAGTTGTTAAATTTATCTTCCTCTCTTTGGCAGAGTTGTTGAATACATCTTTTTCTATTTATCTTCCTCTCTTTGGCAGAGTTGTTAAATTTATTCCCCACTGTTTTATTCCCAGTGTGGCTATTTATTTATACTTAACCGTTTTTTGTCGATTATAGAACAACATGGCAGCATCTTCCTCAACACCAAATTCTGCGTCAGTCGCTTCGTGTGCTCCAACGTTCAAACCGACAAATAGCAAAGACATAGGATGGAAATATAATCATTTGAAGGATTTGAATAACCGGAAGAGAGTCACATGTGATTTCTGTAATTTAACAAGCAGTGGGGGAATAAGTAGGGCAAAAAGGCATCAAGCAGGAATTCAAGGTAACGTAGTTCCTTGTTTGAAAACACCCGAGGATGTTAAGGCTATATTACGTGCTGACATGTTTGAGAAAGAAAAAATTAAGAAAGGAATACAAGAAATTGCGGTGCAAATAGATGCCGATGATACCATGGATGTCGAGGAAATAAGTAGGATTCGAACCGGAAAGAGGCTTGCTGAGGGTGAGACCTCTTCAATAGCCGTCAAGAGGACTAAAGGGCCATTATATTTGGTGTATAAGAAGGCTAAGGACACAAGCATCAATGATGCTTGTGATAAAGAAGCGAGGGCAAGAACCATCCAGTATGTTGCTCGCTTTTTTTATATGTGTGGTGTTGCTTTTAATGTAGCAAATGCAAGAGCTTTTAAGTTGATGTTGGAAGCCGTTGGGAGCTATGGTCCCCATTTGAAGCCGCCAAGTTATCATGAACTTAGGGTTCCACTTTTTAAAAATGAGTTGGAATATACGAAAGGTTTGTTGAAGAACCAAGAGGTGCAAAGGAACAAATACGGTTGTTTAATCATGTCGGATGGTTGGACGGATAGAAAAGGTAGAACATTGATCAATTTCTTGGTCAATTGTCCGACGGGAACTATGTTTGTGAAGAGTGTGGATGCTTCGGACTATGCAAAGACGGGGGATAAGCTAGCTGAGTTGTTGGACACATTTGTTGAGGAAATGGGTGAAAAAAATGTTGTCCAATTGATCACCGATAATGGAAGTAACTATGTAGCGGCGGGTAAAGTATTGTGTGACAAGAGGAAACACTTGTTTTGGACTCCATGTGCTGCCCATTGTATTGACCTTATGTTAGAAGACATAGGCAAAATTCCAAAGGTGAAAAAGGTTATACAAAAAGGGATTAAGTTTGTGGGCTACATTTATAACCATACTTTTGCTTTGAATTTAATGAGAAAGACTACCGGCAATGTTGAATTGGTTAAACAAGGAGTGACAAGGTTTGCTACCCATTTCCTTTGTCTACAAAGGATGCAAGAACTAAAAGGAAAGCTTAGAGAGATGTTCCTTTGTGAAGAATGGACAAGTTCCAAGTGTGCCAAAGATGCTAAAGGAAAAATGGCAGCTACTACTATTCTTAATGTATCATTTTGGAATGATGTTCTCTACACTCTTAAGTGCATGGTGCCTTTTGTAGATGTGTTAAGAATGGTTGACAATGAAAGTAAACCCGCAATGGGATACATATATGCCGCAATGGGGGTAGCGAAGGAATCGATTGAAAAAGCTTTCAGTTTAAATTCAAGCAAGTACAAAGCCGTTTTTGAAATCATTGATAAAAGATGGGAGTGTCAAATTCATCATCCGCTACATGCTGCAGGTCACTATCTCAATCCTGAATATTATTATTCTAAACCAGAAATTGAGACCGATGCTAGATTGGTGAGAGGCCTCCGTAAGTGCATTGAGAGACTTAGTGAAAGTGAAAAAGTGGAGGATTTGATTTCAGTACAATTGGCACAATATCGGGGTGCTACAGGTTTCTTTGGTATAAAAGCGGCAATGAGACAAAGGTCGACATTAGCTCCAGGTAAGATGGAATGATTTTTTGAAGTTTAACATGTGATATACTTTATGTTATGTATATGGAATGATTTTTTACAATTACTTGCAGCTAAGTGGTGGAAGTCTTATGGAGCCGAAACTCCGCATTTGCAATTGTTGGCTATTAAAGTGTTGATTTTGAGTTGTAGTGCTTCCGGATGTGAGCGTAACTGAAGCATCTTTGAGCTTGTGAGTATTAATTTTATACTAGGATATTAAAGTATCTTACATGCAAGTATTATTAAATTAATACTTCAAATTATTGTATTTTAGATTCATTCCAAGAAGAGAAATAAATTGGAACATCAAAGATTGCAAGACTTGGTGTTTATCAAGTATAATCAAGCTTTGATAGAGAGGTTTGAAATTCGGGATAAAATTGATCCTATGGAATTTAGCGAAATTAATTTCCACACCGAATGGTTGGTGGGAGAGATGGAAAAGGTAGGAGATGATGGTGAAGAATTGGTTGATCCAAATCATGATTTAACTTGGACTCAAGTTACCGATGCAAGTGGGGCTAATTAGCCTTTAATCTACATTAGGAGGTCAATGTCACGACCACAAACATCAAGGCCACCAAGAGCAACAATTGCACCAAGAGCAACAATTTCACAACAAGTGGTGGTAGAAGAGGTTGAAGAAGATGTTGAAGATGAAGAATCGGAGGAAGATGTTGAAGATGAAGAATTGGAGGAAAATGTTGAAGAAGATGAAGATGAAGATGTTGAGGAATATTTTGATGATGCTACATGATTTTTTATGTTTGCTTGAATTTTCATATCATAGTACTAAGTTTGAATTTGAATCTATATGTTTTGAATCTTTATGTTTTGAATTATTAAGCATTGTTCTTTGTTTGACATTAGATTTTTTAAATATTTTATGAGTGTTGTGAAATTAGTTTAGTATTTCATGACATATGTTTTACAATTTTTTATATAATTATCAGTATACAAAAATTTATCCCGCTATCCGGGATACCGCTATTCCCATTCTCGGAGGTCGGCCGCTCCACTCCGCTATCTGGGATTAACAACTATGGTGCCAAGATAAAATCTCCACTATGAGAATATATGCAAGTAGAAAATTATGTGTAAATACGTTTGACAATCGGCGGTAGGGTATGAGTAATATATTATAATATTTATCTCCATATACACATTTAGAAAAAATCCTCGTACCCAAGTCCATACTTGCTTGCATAACAACTTTAGCACACATACATGTGTTCTATGAGTATGTAAGTATAAAATATCATATCAAGTATAAAATATTATATCATTTTACTCGTATCAGCTGTTACCCACATTTCTAATAAAAAAAAATATATCAAGTATAAAATATCATATTATTTTAAGCTTTTAAAAACATTTAAATATTTTTAAAATTTTTGTTGTTGAATTCTGAACTAAATGAACGCTTATATTAAATATGTAATGTTTAACATCGATATATTTTTAAGAATTGAGTGACATTTATTTTAATATAATAATATAAATTAAAGTGTACATATATATATATATATATATATATATATATATATATATATATATATATATATATATATATATATTATGAAAGTAGAATTTCAGATATAAATACTCCCTCCGTCTCACAATAGGTGTCCTCTTTGAAATTTTCACACTTTTTAAGAAAATGATTAATTATGTTGATTTCAATGATAAAATGAGTCTCATTTACTAAAATAACCTTATTAATAATAGATAGTGGAGTACTTAAATAAATTAAAATACAATAAATAAGGGTAGGTTAAATAGACAAAAAATATTAAATATCACATTGGTATCTTAAATGAACATATAATTTGAGATAAATAAAAATAGAAAAGAGTACACTTATTGTGAGACAGAGGGATTAGTTTTCAAAACACGTAGATGATTAATACTATTCATTTATTTTTTTGAATTTCCGTGTGTAATAGTATTTGGTATATATATACATAAAGACAAATCATATGAGGTTTATAAAACAAAAAGACCAAAGAGATATATGATAATGTTTCCAAGTGGATTTGCACGATTAATGTTCAATTGCTTTCAAACGAAACGGAAGCAAAAACCGGTACGCATGTCAATGTCAATCAACTTACTAATACAAGATAAGATAGTTATATCCCTTGATTTCACTAATTAACTAAATTAATCTATATAAATTGACCTTAAAGACCTATCTGTCTATACCCAAAAAATAATAATTAAAATATCCACAAAACTGTAATCTACTTTTTAAAACAAAAATAAAAAGTGTGGTGCAAGCTTGACCAAAAATAATAAATAAAATGTGTGGTGCAAGTATTGTATCAGAAAGAAATAACGCATTTATATGTTATTGAAGACTATTTTTAGGACGCTATCCAAACACATACGTTTCATAGCTGTACTGTAGCTTGCGAAAAGGAGTTCCGGGATTACGAAACCACACGAATATATGGAGAACTGTCAAAATAGATTAATTCTTATGAGCTGGTTTGCCAGCTCCAAAAATTATAGAACTTAAACTTTAAAATTAAAGTTGATTTTTTTTAGAGTTTTATTGTCCAGCTCTAAAAAATCAACTGCTCATTAAGACTAGCCTATATAAACTGTAGGTAGCAGATTAGTTCTACATAGTTATTTACACTAAAATAACATAGTTATACATGTGTAATATCTAAAAATTTATTTATTTTAAAATAATATAATTTTTAATTTTATCTATAATAAATATTATGAGGTTTTATTTTAATTTTTTATTTAAAAAAAAACCTTTTAGAACCGGATAGTCCAAAATTCATCTAGTGTCGGCTCGAATAGTAATTTTCAAGTCCATATTACAACAGAGTTTTTTTGTTTGGCCTTAAAAAGTCCGAGGCATGTAAGGACCGTCCCAATTAGGGTTGAGTAATCCATTTTGCCAGCTCTAAATATAAGGAAGGTGAGGCCTATGCTACCTCTTATAAATTGGAGATAATTCACCCCAAATGATCATACTAATAAATTTTGCTAGAAAAAATAAATTTTTAAAATTACATATTAATTCAAAATCTTAAGATGTTGAGTCTATGTCTTCTCTCACTTATAAAGTGTTCAAAATCTTTTTTTTCCATTCAAGATGGTAATTATTAGTCCCTCTGTCTCACAATAGGTGTTCTCTTTGATATTTTCACTTTTTAAAAAAGTAATTAATTATGTTGATTTCAATAATAAAGTGAATCTCATTTACTAAAATAACCTTAGTTTAATTGGTAGTGGAGTACTTAAATGAATTAAAATATAATAAATAAGGATAAGTTAGTGGGAAAAAATATCACATTGGTATTCTAAATTGACAAATAATTTGAGACAAATAAAAATAGGAAAGAAGACACCTATTGTGAGACGGAGGGAGTATTCACATTTGACATACCAACATCATACTACTCAAAGATCGAGCCATATATTCTTTCCTTAATTTAATTTTGATTCTTTAAAATTATTGGTTAATATGTAATTTTAAAATTTTACTTTATATAATAAAATTTTATTGCTACTATTATTTAGTTGAGATTGTAATTCATTGTGTCGAAGCATGTTGCTCGACAGAAACAAGATCGTGTCAAAATAGTATATTATGTCTGTTTCAAACATTAATATTAGTCCCCCTAGAAAAAAATTAGCGTACGTCTGTTATCATTAGTATACACTGAGTGATATTATAGCCATGGTTATGCTCAATGAGGGAGCGAAAGTGAAATCATAGTATGGATTAAGGCTAGTGATGTGGGTGACTCGCATTTGTGAAAGAAATTGTTTGAATTCAAGAGTGAGTGGTTAGGTTCCACATTCATTAGAAATGGAGAAAATATTGAGTATATAGATGAGGTGACCCCGAGTCTCATTGCCTTAAATTTTTTGTGGATATGCGATGTTAATGTCAGTTGAATCTTGAAAGTTTAGCTTATTGACACTTCCAGCGCTTGCTAGGCTCCCCGACAAATAATTAAAAAAACATAAGTAAGTTTATATTTTGTCTGCCATAATAAAAATATTTTTTTAATAAATTTAATTTTAAAATTATTATTTTTAACTATAAAAGCATTCACGTTCAAAGAATTTATTTTGATTTTTTAAATAGACCTTATTAATATTTTTAATATAATTTTATAATTTTTAATTATTTAAATAATTAATTTGTTTTTTTAAAATATTTAAATGTTTTTTTTAAGTGTCACGTTTAGAATAATTTTTTGTTTATTTTTAATTGTCATTTATGAAATTTAAGATAACATTAATTACACTTTTGTCAAAATTATGTTTAGTCACTAGAGAGAAAAAAATCAAATGCATATGACAAATAATTAAAGATATTATAGATAAAAAATAATTATTATATAAAAATAATGATAATATTTTTTTATATATTTAAAAATTTTAAAAATGATAGTTAAAAGAAACAAAATGTATATCAAATAAAAAAACAAAAATATACAATTAAATATCAATAGCTTTGGGAATTGCGAAGACACTGAAAAAAATTTCAATATTTGTGCTCTCAAAACATCGCTTTAATGTAAAATAATTTTAAAATGAGTAATATTATTCATACACCAATACTTACACATAATATTATTTATCGTATTTATACGGTGAATAATATTTTTTAAATAAAAAATATATTCATGAACAGTAGTGTGAACAGTAAATATTATTATAATAGTAAATAAATTTTTGTTTTTTTTAATTTGTTTAGATTAAAAAATACTAATATAAAATTGTTCCATTATCCAACTTCATAACCTGGTTAACCAACGATTTACATTTTATTAACCAACTTTGATTTACTACTAAAAGTTATTTTTAATATCTGTGTGTTTATTAACTAGTAACTTCATAAGTTCATTAACCAATATTTTACACTTTATTAACCAACTTTGTTTTACTACTAAAAATTATTTTTAATATTTGGACGGTTACTAACCAACTTCGTCACATTATTAACCAATTTTTTACTTTTCATTAACCAATTTTGTTTTACTACTATTTTGGGTAAATATGTTTTTGATCCCTATAAAATTATTAAATTTTGTTTTTGGCCCCTACTAAAAAAATGACATGTTTTGGTCCCCGCAAAATTATTATACACGTGATTTTAGTCTTTATTGTTAAACCGATGTGTATTTTTAAATGATACAAATATGTTTAGAACATTTTAAAAGTTTTTCGGAAAAAAAAACTCAAAATTTGATTTCTAAATCGAGATTTACATTACTTTTAGAAAATTTCTTTACCCACCTCCCTATGGGGGTCACCCCCAGCGAAAGCCCAAAACTGCCCCTGCTTCGGAGATGCATCTCCGAAGTTATTTTTTTTTGAATTTTTTTTTACTTCGGAAATACATCTTCCGAAAACACCAAAAAAGTGGTGTTTTCGGAGATACATTTCCGAAGTCAAAAACAATTCAAAACCGTGAATATTTTCGGAAGTTCATTTCCGAAAATATTGCTGCATATACAAATTTCTCTCCTTCACTATTACACAACACACTAAGCAATCAACAAAATGCAAACTTTTGTTCTGTTTCTGCATAATTCGGAAATGAACTTCCGAAATATGCTAGTCTGCCTCCAATTTTCGGAAGTTCATTTCCGAAAAGTCCCCTGAGGCAGGATAAGGTTTGTTGGGCCATCATTGCTCCAATAAGTCTATAAATACAACACACTCTTCTTCATCCTCTTCACACCACAAAACACAAATGACACAAACCTACCCCCACCTAGCATTCGTCTACTTTGAAACCGGATACCCGATGTTGTTCCAATTTCGCTTCCCGCGCGACACGCCGTTTGCGGAGTTGATACCGTCGCTCAACACGCTTTTGCACTATCCCGAGAATCGAAAGGTTGTCAAGCTCGAGTACCGCTCGCCATCGCTTAACGACGAGGGACACATTAAGTTCACACCTTTTGAGAACAAGAACGACGAAGATTTAGCGGTTTTGTGGACAATGTTCGACCGATTTTCTTCGAAGGGCCCGATCGAGTTGGACGCGAAACTTCAAAGATCGGCGGACGAAGTTATCAAAATGTTGACTCATCCCCACCTACCCGTGTTTAACAATATGTAACTTTAATCTTATGTAATGTGATCGATGTAATCTTCAGCCGATTAAATAAAGCGAATCGTTCTTGTTTTTCATCTTTCTTCTGTCCAGACAATATTTCGGAAGTACATTTCCGAATTCCTCCAAGGGGGGTGAATTCGGAGATGAACTTCCGAAAACACCACATTTTCTGAAAAATAACTTTATTTCGGAGATGCATCTCCGAAATCAATATTTTATATTAAAAAAAAACTTTTTCGGAGATACATTTCCGAAAACACCTTTTTTTCCAAAAAAAGTACGTTTTCGGAAATGAACTTCCGAAACTAGGGGTATTGTGGTAAATTCACCAGAGGTGGCCAAGAAGGTTAGGAGGTGGGTGAAGAAATTTTCTACTTTTATCATTATCTTTTGAAATTTATAAAATTCATATTTAATTCTTCTCATTTTAAAAAATTCTATAATTTGGTAAAGAAATATTTTATAGTATTTTAAACATGTATGAAAAAAATTATTTAAAAAATTAAAAGTTTAAGAGTAATTAAACTGTTTTCAAAATTTAAAAAATTAGTAAGGACTAAAACTGCTTACATAAAAAATTTATAGAAATTAAAATATATCATTTTTTTAATAGGGACCGAAAATAAAATTTGAGATATTTATAGAGACCAAAAACATACTTAACTCAATTATTTTTAATATTTGAACGTTTATTAATCAATTTGATAACTGTATTAATCAAATTTTTATATTTCATTAACCAACTTTATCATTGTTTACTATTCACGTACATATCACTGTTCATAGATATATATTTAAGAAAACATTGTTCATCGTATAAATACGGTGAACATTGTTGAGTGTAAGTATTAGTGTATAAATTAGGTGTAAGAATAGTGCTTCTCTTTTAAATTTTGTTCTGGACTGGGCCGAGCAGGCCCAGCTCTTCCTTCTGGCCGAGCAGGTCCAATGCATTTGGGCCCATTTGCTTGGTAGCCGTTACAACTACTCAAGCACGAAGACCATGTATCACACTTCAGCGAAGGATCCGGTCAACCTCCTCTGAATCCTATGCCACGCTCATCCAGGACGTGGGTCACCTACTGACTCAGCCCTAGCACAAGGGTGTTCTGGCAGTTTCCTAGCACGTGGGCCTCCAACTGGATTTGGCCCAATTAGGAAACCTTGGCCCAGCGCTGGGGGCTATAAATACCCTCTTTCACTAGAGGGTCAGGTATCACATTCTACACTTTCTAAACCTTCAATCTCTGATAGCTACTGACTTTAGCATCAGAGGACCTTGCAGGTACCCCCCCCCATCTTGCTCTTCAAGCCAGATTCTGCCGCCTTGACGATTCTTCTGATCAGGTACGATCAGTGGCGCCGTCTGTGGGAACCTTGCTCCCCCTTCTTTAACAAACAAAGATCAAAGCTAATCCATCCACGATCGTCATGGCTGACAACAACAACAACACCAACGTCCCAAGCGCTGATCCCTTCCGCCTGCAACGGCTCATCAAGGAGTCCAACCCTGGGGGGACGAATCGACTTCGCCGGGAAGGACAGCAGCCTACCCCTGACGGGCAAAGGGGACAGAGGCAGGAGGCCTCACAATCCAACAGAAGACAGCAGCTTCAGAACGTCGAACAGGTTCAAAACGGTGGGAACGGGCAATCTCAACCCAAGAACGGGCACGAGCAGCCTCAGAACCTGAACGAAACTGACGCCAGAGACGGGCAGCCCGCTTCATCATTCACCCATACCTCTGAGAGACGAAGGGTTCACTATGAAGACGACCAAGAGCAGGTCGAGATCCCCGAAGATGCTGACCCGACGGCCATCCTCCTACTCAAAGAGCTGTAGAGGACCAACCGTCTCATCCGCCTTCAGGGTGACCGCATCCACGAGCTGGAAAGGAAGCGACGATATCGTTCCCCCCCCCCCCCCCCGCGGAGGCGCTATTGATCGCGTTCCTATTCCTCCTCGCGCTCACCACCGAGGAGATATCGCAGGCGCTCCCCATCCTCTTCCCGCTCACCACCCAGGAGGAACCGTCGCCAGAGATCATATTCCCGCTCTCCACCACGAAAGAGCAGGAAAAATCAGAGACCTGAAACCGCTGAAGCTAGGAGCCTCTCACCTGAACAGGACTACCGAGGCCCCTCCAAGGCTGTGTTGAAACCCCGCGAGCATTCCCCTCCAAAGGACAGCCGCAAAAATTCGGGCAAAACACAGATGAAGCCCAGGCGAAGCAGACACTCAACCTCCCCTGGACCGAGTGACGAGGAAGATTTCCAGAGTTCCCTGTCCGAGGAGATCCGAAGAGCTCGTCTTCCACGAGGGATGGAAAAACCACCCAGCTTGGACCAATACGATGGAACCACTGACCCTGACGACCACATTCGGAGCATCGAAGCCGTCATGGATTATCACGTCGTCCGGGGATCCATCAAATGCCGCATCTTTCCGACCACCCTCAGGAAAGGGGCGATGACATGGTACAGGAATCTTCCTCCCAACTCCATCCACTCCTGGACCAAGCTCAAAGAACTCTTTTTGAGCCATTTCACAGTGTCCCGTCGGCAACCGAAATCAGAGGCGAACCTCGAAGTAGTAATCCAAGGAACCAATGAACCTCTCCGAGACTACCTCGACAGGTTCAACAAAGAGGCCGTCCAAGTACAGACGACCAACTACATGAAGAGATACCTCCTAGAGCGAGGACTCCTCCCCGGAAGTGACTTCAAGAAGGCCATCAAAATCTAGAAGGTGCACACCATGAACGCCCTCCTCCGTAAAGCTCAAGCCTTCATCGCTTTCGAAGAAGGAGAAGCTGCTGCCATTAAAGCCTCGCGAGGCAATGATGCCACCCGTAGTTCGAACTACGAGAACTCAGGTTCGCGACGGGCACATGAAAAGAGGAGAGATGACAGGTCACACGACGCCAAAGAGCGCTGAGGACCAGCTGGTCGCTTCAACGACTATACCCCTTTGAATGCTTCAAGGGAGAAAATCCTGGCCGAGTGCAAAAGCACCGACTTCAAGAATTCCAGCATCAGGCCCCTGAAGTCGAACCCCGCCAGGCCAGGAACTGACAAGTCCAAGTACTGCAAGTACCACAAGAGTCACGGGCATCTAACCGAGGAATGCATTCACCTTAAAGATGCCATTGAGACGCTAATCAAGGAAGGTCGCCTTTCAAAATACACAAAGAAAGGAGAACCTTCCCGGAGGGACGACCAACGAAACTCTGACGAGGGCAACTCGCCGGACAACCGACCTCTGCAAGTAGCCCTGTCCGTCACCCGTCCTGAGGACTTCATACCTTCGGTCGGAGTAACCACCGTATTTAGCGAATGGGAAAGATTCCCGACCGCCATGGTCGTCTCTAACGGCGGAGATCCTGGTTCTCTCACCATCAGATCGGTGAAGAGAAAGTTCAATGAATTGCTCAGCGCCAACGCAGACCTCGGACCTACTCTGCGGAAGTTCAAAGAAAAATCAGATCCAATTACCTTCTACTTGGAAGAACTGCCCGGCGGAGCTCCCAACGCCACAATCCCCCTACTCGTCCGGGCTAGAATGGCAAATTTTGACGCGACGAGGACATGAAAAGAGGAGAGATGACAGGTCACACGATGCCAAAGAGCGCCGAGGACCAGCTGGTCGCTTCAACGACTATACCCCTTTGAATGCTTCAAGGGAGAAAATCCTGGCCGAGTGCAAAAGCACCGACTTCAAGAATTCCAGCATCAGGCCCCTGAAGTCGAACCCCGCCAGGCCAGGAACTGACAAGTCCAAGTACTGCAAGTACCACAAGAGTCACGGGCATCTAACCGAGGAATGCATTCACCTTAAAGATGCCATTGAGACGCTGATCAAGGAAGGTCGCCTTTCAAAATACACAAAGAAAGGAGAACCTTCCCGGAGGGACGACCAACGAAACTCTGACGAGGGCAACTCGCCGGACAACCGACCTCTGCAAGTAGCCCTGTCCGTCACCCGTCCTGAGGACTTCATACCTTCGGTCGGAGTAACCACTGCATTTAGCGAATGGGAAAGATTCCCGACCGCCATGGTCGTCTCTAACGGCGGGGATCCTAGTTCTCTCACCATCAGATCGGTGAAGAGAAAGTTCGATGAATTTCTCAGCGCCAACGCAGACCTCGGCCCTACTCTGCGGAAGTTCAAAGGAAAATCAGATCCAATTACCTTCTACTAGGAAGAACTTCCCGGCGGAGCTCCCAACGCCACAATTCCCCTACTCGTCTGGGCTAGAATGGCAAATTTTGACGTCCGACGAGTCCTAGTCGACGAAGGCAGCTCGGTCGATATCATGTACTCTCACCTCTTCCAGACACTCCAGCTGGACGACTCACACCTCACTCCTTATGTAGGTTCTGACCTCCAAGGCTTCAACGGAGCCACCACCAAACCTTGGGGTTACGTCGAGTTGATCGTCACCTTCGGGGAAGGGGAAGCTTCCAGACAAGTCAAAACCAGATTCTTGGTGATCGACTGCAAGACCCTATACAACTGCATTATCGGACGCCCCACTCTGGCCGAGCTCACCGCCGTACCCTCGACCGTGCACTTGAAGATGAAATTCTACACAAGAGCAAGACGAGTGGCCACCATCAACGCCGACATTGAAGCCGCCAGAAGAATCTTCGACGCCTCCGTAAAGGGGCTGCAACTGATCGCCCCACCATCCAGCTCCAACAAGAAGCCAAGGGCCGTAGACAAGCATCCTCGAGAAGATCAGCATCAGCCGACCAACGTCAGCTCAGTCGACCTCGACGCACGCTTTACGGAAGAAGAGCTAAAGAAGGGCGAAGAGGCACGACCAAAGACAGCTCACCCCGTCCGGCCTGTCCCAGACAGGGACTTCGAGCTCGTCCCGCTGGGCGACAATCCCGACAAAGCAGTGAAGATCGGTAAGGGCATCCCAGACCTACCGAGAAAGCAGCTCGTGGCTTGCCTTCAAGCCAACGCCGACCTGTTCACCTGGAGCGCAGCGGAAATGCCCGGACTTGACCCTGAGGTCGCCTGCCACCACCTCTCGATTGATCCAGCCGCGAAGGCAGTAGTTCAACGTAGGCGTCGGCAGTCTCCCGAGAAAGCGGAGGCTGCCGAGAAAGCTGTAAAAGACCTCTTAGAGGCAAATTTTATTTCCGAGGCCAAGTATTCAACTTGGCTCTCAAACGTTGTACTAGTTAAAAAATCTAATGGAAAATGAAGAATGTGCGTTGATTACACTGATGTTAACCGGGCATGCCCCAAAGATGCTTACCCGTTACCTAACATTGATAGGCTGGTCGACAACTCGGTCGGCTATAAATTATTATCTTTTATTGATGCTTATTCAGGTTACAACCAAATCCTCATGGCTAGGAGCGACAAACAGTGCACGGCGTTTATGACCGAGTCGGGCAACTATTACTACAACGTAATGCCCTTCGGATTCAAAAACGCCAGAGCCACGTACCAACGGATGATGAACAAGGTGTTCTGAGGAGAGATCGGCGACACCCTCGAAGTTTACATGGACGACATGATCGTCAAATCTCGAGAAGACTCCGATCACACCACCCATCTCGAGCGAGTATTCGAGCAGGCCAGATCCTGCAAGATGCGCTTCAACCCGGAAAAATGTACCTTCGGCGTCCGAGCAGGCAAATTCCTCGGTTTCTACTTGACCGGACGAGTAATAGAAGCCAACCCGGATAAATGTCGAGCATTCTCGGAACTCCCCACTCCTAACAATAAAAAATCCATCCAAGTCCTAAACGGGATGCTCACAGCATTATCCCGTTTCGTCACAAAATCCGCCCAACACGCTCTTCCATTCTTTAAGCTATTGCGAAAAGAAGCGACCTTCGAATGGTCCGAGGAATGCGAGCAAGCACTATCCCACCTCAAGCAAGTGCTCTCCAAACCACCTGTCCTCTCTCGACCCGATGACAACGAGCCCTTATATCTTTACCTGGACGTCTCTAACGAGGCAGTCAGCGCGGCTTTGATCCAAGAGATTGAAGACGGGCAGAAACCCGTATACTTCACCAGCAAAGCCCTACAATGACCCGAGGTGCGATACCAGCAGATCGAGAAAGTCGCCCTGGCCCTAGTGACAGCAGCCAGAAGGCTGAGATACTACTTCCTCGCCCATACCATCGTCGTTCGAACAGATCAACCTATTAAGCAACTCCTCAGCCGACCAGACATGGCCGGGAGAATGCTAAGGTGGTCCCTCGAGCTTTCCGAGTTCGACATACAATACGAAAGCAGGAGGGCACTGAAGGCTCAGGCGCTAGCAGATTTCGTAGCTGAAATGACCTCGATCGCCAACTCCCCGGCCCTCGCTGAGAATAAGTGGACCATCTACGTAGATGGCGCCTTAAGCAGCTCGGGAAGCGGGGCCGGCATTATCTTGGAAAACGACGAAGGACTCATCATCGAGGTTTCCTTGGTTCTCTCTTTCAACACGTCGAACAACCAGGCCGAGTACGAAGCTCTCCTGGCAGGCCTTCGACTCGCAGAGGATGTAGGCGCTCGGGAGGTTAAGATTTACACCGAATCCCAACTCGTTGCATCCCAGATCAGCGGCGACTACCAAGCCAAGAACGACATGCTTGCCGAGTACCTCACGCTCGTCAAAGATAAGATAAAAAAATTCGCTAAGGCAGAAGTTGAGCATATTCCCCGAGAACACAATTCACGAGCCGACGTCTTATCCAAACTCGCGAGTGTTGCACCCCAATTTTTGACCTCTGAGATCCCATCATTTTCTGAGTGTTATGATCATTATTGTTATACCCCAAAATTCGCCCGCGTTCTTTTTTTTCAAAAAGAAGTCAACAGACTTCTGTCTAAAAATTTGGAGTTTTATACAGTCTTGGATTTTTATTTCATAAATATCCTGATTTTATGAATACTCAATTTTTAGAATTTTTTATACAGTATTTTGGTTCGCTGTTAAATTTATTCTTACATAAACGCCAAATACTGTTTATCACTTCATACACTGTTTATTTGAGATTTATTTTCAGATAAATGATGCTGACGCAGTTGGTACAGAATTAAAATTTGCAGGCGCGGAGTCCGGGTTTCAGATTATACTGGTAACAATTAAATTATTATTGGTTTTATTTCCCACTAATTTTTATTTTTTATACTATATTATTTTTTCAAAATCTCTTTCTCTCTTTTCAAATATCTTCCTTTCTTTTCAAATCTCTTTCTTTCAAATCAAATCCTAGCTTTATTCTACACCCCTTTTCTTTTCAAAAACCTACCATACTTTTTTTCAAATCCTACTACTATTCTAACGGTACCATTCCATTCCCAACGTCTCTATCTCTCTCTTTTCACTCTATAAATACTCCTCATTTTTTCCATAAATTCTCACATCAAATTTCACTCATCTCCCAAGTTTCTCAAACTTCTATCTCATAATTATTTTCTCTTCTTCCCCGGCAAAAATGGCAAAGTGGATGGATACACTTTTTCTTATAGTCATCACTATTTTTACGGTGATCATGTCCTTCTTCTGTCTGCATAGTCCTGAAAAATGCGGACCTGCGATGGTTACACTTCCGATCATCTATTTTCTGTTGTTCATAGCATGGATTATTAATCGTCATATGTAAAGTTTGTCGTATCTTCTGTTTTTTAGAATGTACCGTTCTTTATGTTTACCGTACTGTTCGCTACGTTTTGTTTAGGTAATATTTGTACTGTCAGTATTAAGTATTACACTATCTATTATACCGTCGTTTAACTAGTAAGATAATATTATGTGTGTTTATTGCTAGTTAAATATTTAATTTTCTATGCATTAAATCCCTTTCAATCTTATTATTGACGGTAATTTTGTTCGCGTACAGTGTATTTTAGTTATTTATTATATTTGTGTTTTCTAACAAATCATGTAAATAATTTCTCACTATTAACACAACAAAAAACAAAAAAGGAAAAAATTGACTTTAACTGTTAAGTTTTCACTTTAACTGTTACGTTAATACCCGGACAGCTAGTTACCAGTCAAACCCGCTATCAGCGCAATTCTCCGTGTTTGTACCATCAGTCAAATCAATTTTTCGCACTTCAAATTTCCAAGATTTTGTTCTAGAAGTCTTCTGATAATCACGTGATCAACAGAGACTCAACACTGCATAAAAATCAGGTACGCCTAACTGTCTCCTACACAAACAGTCCCTAACTAGGTTTTTTGTTTTTTTCCAGGAGAACGAGTTTTTGAGACCTCAAATGGATTTCATGGATCTCCATATTTCTCAAAGTACCACCAGACAAATTTTCAAACTTCGATTCGCTCGGACGCACAGTCAACAGCTCAAACAGTCAGTAGACGACCAATTTGACCAAAAAGTCAACAGACAGTCAAAAATGCAATTTTTTGTCAACATCCATATTTTGTCAAAAGATTCATCATGTGATCAATGGTTGATCATAATTCATCATGAAAAGTTCAGAAATCGACAAAACTCAAAATTGCAAAATTAGAGTTTTTTACCTAAAAGTCAACTGAACTTTGACCAACCATAACTCTCTCATAATTTATCAGAAAAATTCCAACTAAAGCTCATTCTCAAGGAAATTCAATTCTCTACAATTTGATGTTGGGACCAAGGTCAAGAAATGCTTCCGCCTAAGAGATATAAGCCAAAACATTACAGGTCATTTTCAAAGTCAACAAAAAGCAGTTTTTTGTCAAAGCCCATATCATCAAGATAACTTCTCCAAATGCAAAAACGCTTCCAAACTGGCATGTAGAGGACATCTTGGGCTTTCCAAAAAGTACAAGAACACTTTCATAGGATCAAAATTGAGGGAGATATGCCTTGATGAAGTTGACCTTTTTTGGAAAAATGCATGAAACAAGTAATGACCAAAATTTGATTTTTTTTTTTAAAAGGCCAATTCTTTTGTGATTCAATCTTGATTCTCATATGTTTAAAGATATTCACAACATATCCATGATTCATGACATTTTTATTTCATTTTAATTAAATTTTATTCATTTAAAGTTTAATTAAAGTGAGATAATTCAAAGATATTATCAAAGATGCTTATGGTTGCCAATCAAGACCAATTCAAGATGCTTAAAGATATTATTGCAAGATTGAAGAGAATAACACTTGAGTGTTTTAACCATGGTTAAAGAAATGCACTCATTGAAAGAATATTCCATTCTTTTTCCACAAAATCAATCATGAAAATTCCAACTTGCAAGGCTTCCATATCAAATCATTTGCCTATAAATAGAACTTCATTTTCTTCATTCAAGAGGGGGAGAAAAAGGAGGAGGAACAAGGAGAGCATAACAACAACAACAACAAAGCCATAGCTTAAGAGTTTTATATTTTTCAAAAGTTTCAATAAACTTGTAAAAATCAAGGCTCATTCAAATAGCCACCTTCAATCAATTTCAATCACTCTATTCCACTCTTGGGACATCATAGAGTAAGTACAATGTAATTTTTAATATGTAGTAGTGTTAGGAGTTCATGAATTAAAAACTCCATATTTATGCATATTTTCAATTTCTCAAAAAAATGTTTTAATTTTAGTTTTAAGTTGATAAAATGTTTATTTAATTTTTAACATAAAAATATTTTATTTCTTTTCATAATTAATTTATTTTGCTTAATTAATTAGTAATTATGTAAATATTGCTTTTTTTAATTATTTTCAACCAATAAAAAAAACTCCAAAATATTTTCCTTTTAGATTTAGGTTTATATTTTTATAATCTAATTCTTGACATAAAAAAGAATATTTTTCTTGTTAAGTTTAATTATTTGTATAATTATTATTTTAATTAGCTTGTTAATTAACTTAAAATCAATTCCAAAAAAATCACAAAAAAAATGAATTAAGTTTAATTTGTTTTATATTTATTTTTGTATATTATTTGATATTATTTCTTATCTTTTTCTTTGTCCCGAATTGGAATAAAAGATCAAATATGGCAGAGATTGTATGCAGTTGATTTAAGACTTTTGGAAATTTATCGTGTAGTCGCTATGACTCTATCAAGCTAATGATAAATTTTCATTAACTTTAAATCCGAGATCATCATTCACTCACCATCGATCTTCACTAACATCGTGGATATACTTGACTAGCTTCAAGATGATTCTCGTGCTAACATACTAACAATTAACTTTAAATTCCGCATTTTATTATATTGTTCTTTATATTTCTTGCTTTATACTTTATTTTATCATTCATCATATTTATGTTTATGTTATTTTCTCTTTGTCCATTTGGACATATTATTTATGTTTCTGTTATTTTTCCTTTGTCCATTTGGACATATTATTTATGCTTCTGTTATTTTTTCTTTGTCCATTTGGACATATTATTTATATTTCTGCTATTTTTTCTTTGTCCATTTGGACATATTATTTATATTTCTGTTATTTTTTCTTTGTCCATTTGGACATATTATTTATATTTCTGCTATTTTTTTCTTTGTCCATTTGGACATATTATTTATATTTATGCTATTTTTTCTTTGTCCTTTTGGACATATTATTTATATTTCTGCTATTTTTTCTTTGTCCATTTGGACGTATTATTTATGTTTCTGTTATTTTATCTTTGTCCACTTGGACGCAGTATTTATGTTTCTGTTATTTTCTCTTTGTCCACTTGGACGCATTATTTATGTTTCTGCTATTTTCTCCTCGTCCACTTGGACGCATTATTTATGTTTATGTTATTTTGTCTTTGTCCAGTTGGACATATTATTTATGTTTCCGCTATTTTTTCTTTGTCCATTTGGGCATATTATTTATGTTTCCGCTATTTTCTCTTTGTCCATTTGGACATATTATTTATGCTTCTGCTATTTTTTCTTTGTCCATTTGGACGCATTGTTTATATTTCCGTCATCTTCCTTTTGTCCACTTGGACCATATTTTTACCATTGAGTTAAAACATTAATAATCAAGATAAAACTTTTAAAAAAAAAAAGCACTTTGCACACTTGCACCTCTATGGTTCTCCCTCTTATTACTTTTTTTTTAATCATACCATCATTTAAGAAAAGTATTAAATGCATAGGAAAGGTCTTATAAATTGAGAGTAGATAACTCCTAATTGCTTGCTCAAACACTTTCATTTTTCAAACAACGTATTTTCAAAACTTCTCATCTATTTTCAAAACTTTCATCTGGTATTTGAAGGGCATTATTCCCGGTGAAACTCTTCAGAGACCTATGTGACCTATTGTCCATCTTCACTTCTTCTATTTTCAAATCAACAAAGCATTTAAAAAAGTGAGCTAAGCAATTAAGAGCCCATGGATAACCATGGATACAAAGGGTGCTTAAAACCTTCCCTTTGTATAACCAACCCCCCGAACCCAAAATCTGTCAAAAGGTCTTTTTCTGTTCTTTTATGCCTTTCCTAATATAATTGGATAAAATAAAAGTCGGTGGCGACTCTTGCAATAATAAAAAAAATCAAAAAAAAAGAGAGCAAGGAGTCAGTTCGCCTCAAAAAACCGAGTTACAGAACTGGCGACTCTGCTGGGGATTTGAAAAATCTTTTTAAAAGAGGGGTTACCTTAGAGTTTTTGATCACTTTAATATTTGCTTATACTTGTTTATTTTGTTATTGTTTTTGCTATTCTGGATATATGTGTGGTTCCGTCACTTGAGATACATTATGGACAAATCCTAACCCGGATTAAGTACACATAAGAATTAGGTGGAGGGTATAGTCATGTACAGGCGTACGTGAGAATCCTTCCGCTCAGTGGAGGTTCCTTGTTGGTAATATGTTTAGCATGTTTCGTAGCGAAGACATTATTGCTTTCATTGAACTGTAGAAGCTGAGTTGGCCGTAGAACCCCAACCCATCCTGGCCTTATTAGGTTGTGGCGCAGAAACTATTCAGGTGAAGACTTGGATTAGTTGTCATGCGGAGAGCCACACTCAGACGAGTTTTTCTTGAGAATATTGCTAGCTCACAAGTTCAGTTGTGCAAGCCGGTAATATCCGAAAGAAGAATGTAGACTCTGACGTATCAGTAGAACATGTTGTGCAGGTGATTAACCCTTAGTACTATCCCATGTTTGGTTCTTTGACCTCATGCTCGTGACGTTGAACTTTTGAACCTATCTTATGTGCACCATGTTTGTGTTACCATGTCTGTATATGTGGCATTCATACATCCATGCATACATACATTCATAAAAATCTTTTCCTTTGATTTCCAATGAACTTAGAGGTCTTTCTTTGTAAAAATCGTAAGTTTCATCAAACTCAATGGATCTTGGGTGTTGATGGGGTGAAAACTCTAATCCACCAAAATGGATGATTGATTTTGATGATAACTTGATCAATGCTTTAATCCAATGCTTGAATGTTTGCAAATTAATATCTTAAGTTCTTTGAAACTCAAATAATATAAACAACAATTGCATCATTTGCATACATACATCCATGTTACCCAAGAAACTTATCCTTGTCTGTCTCCATCTTCGAAGTTGTCTGTCTACCATCAAGTTGATTCCTCCTCCTCGAAATCCTCTTCCAGACGGTTTTAGGTCTGATCTTCATTGTCCTTTCCATCAAGGGGCAGCGGGTCATGATTTAGAAAGATGTTTCCCTTTGAAGGCCACAGTTCAAGAGTTGATTAGATCAAAGATGTTACCTTTTAAGAATGTTGGTCCCAATGTTGTCACTAATCCTTTGCCGAATCAGAATGGCTGAAAACGGGTCAAAGACAATTATCTCCCTAAAGCCAGTGTATCAAGACAAGACAGCTCATCCTCGTCACTGATTAGTCACTAGGCCATGTTTCCCTTCTGTTTGCATTTCCTCAGTTGTATTTGTTTGCTTTTAAACTTTGTTTATTCCTGAATGTTAGTTTTAATGAAATGAGCATCGTATGTTTGAAGTCATTTTCATCTACTATGTCTATGTTTATGCTTCTTTTACAAAACTTTTTTTTCTATTTTGCTTTCTCTATCAAACTTGTGTTTTATGCAAAGATTGGAGGGAGGATGATGACAACGAAATACCCAGGTTGTTGAAATGTATGCTTTCAAATAAAACTTTGCTGACGATGTACAGGCATTGTTTCAATTCCCAAACACTGGAGAAATAAGGAAGTTAATCCCTCGTCAACCCCTTTGAGCCTAGAAGTTGGTGTTTCTTTCTGTACGAAATAACCCACATTTTAACCTGGGGCAGGGTAGTTCCCAGTTAATTTGGTTGTGCATTCTATTTTAAGAGAATCATTCAATGCACCTTTTAACAAGTGTTTTAATCACAAGCTTTCCTCCGCTTACATCAAAGAAATGTTGGAGACGCCAAGCAAAATTCGACGATGGTTCATTATAATCATTAAGCAAAGTAGTCACTATCTTTCAGAAAAAAAGTATCAAAAAAGAAAATCAAAGAAAAGCCTGCTAAGTCAAAATCATAAAATGACTTAGGCAAAAATTAAGGCATCCTGCTGACTGTAAGTTCAAAATAAACAGTTCAGGCAAAAGTTAGGGATATCAAAAGAAGGAAAAAAAGGAGAGATAAGTCAATAAATTCTTGAACCACAAAATGTTGTGACTATCAAAAGGAAGAAGTGACTGCCATCTCTAAGTTTTCTTGGCTTGTGAACTTTCATCATTACAACAGGTAAAATTCCAGAAGTCTCTTGGAACCTGAATGCATATTCTGAATTAACTGAGTTTAGGACTGAAGATCATCACGAAGACGGGGTGGGTTACAAAAATTTTGAGCCTTATACCTTTTGTTTTTTTAAAACCGTGAACCTGACCACGTTACAACCTTCAAAAGCCCTAATTGAAGCAAGGTTTATTTTAAAAGCATACTACAACAAGGTTGCGTAAGCTGACTCCTAAGAGATTTACCAATCATTTATGTTGATACCATATCTTTGCTTTATCTTTCACGTTGATTGTCTTAACCTTTATGTTTTGACCAGTGATTCCATTTTCTTTACAAAGTGACTTTGATTTCAAAAATATGTTTTAAGCATTGCATTAAAATTAACATTCTTGAATGAACATTTTATTTGCGAGTAAGCACTTATCTTTAAGGAAGTTCAAACAGTCGAGAAACTTGATCAGTGATCCTATCAGGGGCACGTTCCTTCAAGATCCTGTTGTTCAGATGTTTAATCAAGATTTGTTGATCAGAATATCCTCTTCAAGATGTATACTATGGCAAGTTTTCCCAACATTCATTTCAAGAGTTGAATCTGTGATCAGTTCATCCCCAACATAGTTCAACTGAAGCCATGATCAGTTAACTTGCAACAATTATTCAATCAGGGGCAATCTTCTTCAGCAATCCTCAAGCATAGTTTATCAGTCCTTCTCAAAGGATCATTTGTTTAATACAGTTATCAGTGTGACAAGAAGTTTGTTCAAGCATCTTCTTTCCAAGCAGAGTTTTCAGAGTTCCCGTGTTGAGGAATCAAAGCTCCAATCTTGCCTCACAAAAGAGTCAATCCCAGTCATCATAAATAACTACATTGCATTGAGCATTCATCATGCATAGAAAAAAATTCAACATCATGCATAGAAACAAATTCATGCTCATTTATATTTTTCCAAGTCTTGTTGTTATCAACATCTTACCTTGAGATCAAAGTCCAACTTACTTGGCATTAACCTTTAATATTATTCAATCACGCTTTACTCTTGATTGATCTTTATTTATATTCAATCATGTTTTACTCTTGATGTTGTTTGATCGTGCTTTACTCTCGGTTGGTGTCTCAATCATGTTTTACCCTTGATGTTGTTCAATCATGTTTTACTCTTGATGACCTTTGATATTGTCCAATCATGTTTTACTCTTGATTGTCTTTGATGATGTTCAATTATGTTTTAGTCTTGATTGCCTATGATGTTATCCAATCATGGTTTGCTCTTGATTGCTTTTGATACTATTCAATCATGTTTTAGTCTTGATTGCCTATGATGATGTTCAATCATGTTTTACTCTTGAATGCCTCTGTCAATTTATACTCCTTTCCAAATTCATTCATGTTTTACTCTTGAATTATTTTTGATGTGGGTTCCAGAGATTTTTCTTTCTGAACGTCTCTGTTGATTTCCTGTCCAGAGTTCCTTTCACGTTTTACTCCTGAAAGCTTCTGTCGAGTGTTTCTTTCTTTTGTGAAGTCCGATTCTATTCCTGGATGACGTATACCTTTTCCCCAACGGAGTCTGTTTACTTCTCCCCCGTGGTGTCCTGTTTCCATCTCGTGGAAATCATATGCATTCATAATCATAAGCATTACATAGCATTTCAGGTTCAAAAATTGTGTTTTTATATATATTTAAGTCTCTTCAATCACGTCGAAACGAAGATTTCCAATCTTCACATCTCCAGATAGAACAAACTTAAATAGGGGCATTTGTTGCACCCCAATTTTTGACCTCTGAGATCCCATCATTTTCTGAGTGTTATGATCATTATTGTTATACCCCAAAATTCGCCCGCGTTCTTTTTTTTCAAAAAGAAGTCAACAGACTTCTGTCTAAAAATTTGGAGTTTTATACAATCTTGGATTTTTATTTCATAAATATCCTGATTTTATGAATACTCACTTTTTAGAATTTTTTATACAGTATTTTGGTTCGCTGTTAAATTTATTCTTACATAAACGCCAAATACTGTTTATCACTTCATACACTGTTTATTTGAGATTTATTTTCAGATAAATGATGCTGACGCAGTTGGTACAGAATTAAAATTTGCAGGCGCGGAGTCCGGGTTTCAGATTATACTGGTAACAATTAAATTATTATTGGTTTTATTTCCCACTAATTTTTATTTTTTATACTATATTATTTTTTCAAAATCTCTTTCTCTCTTTTCAAATATCTTCCTTTCTTTTCAAATCTCTTTCTTTCAAATCAAATCCTAGCTTTATTCTACACCCCTTTTCTTTTCAAAAACCTACCATACTTTTTTTCAAATCCTACTACTATTCTAACGGTACCATTCCATTCCCAACGTCTCTATCTCTCTCTTTTCACTCTATAAATACTCCTCATTTTTTCCATAAATTCTCACATCAAATTTCACTCATCTCCCAAGTTTCTCAAACTTCTATCTCATAATTATTTTCTCTTCTTCCCCGGCAAAAATGGCAAAGTGGATGGATACACTTTTTCTTATAGTCATCACTATTTTTACGGTGATCATGTCCTTCTTCTGTCTGCATAGTCCTGAAAAATGCGGACCTGCGATGGTTACACTTCCGATCATCTATTTTCTGTTGTTCATAGCATGGATTATTAATCGTCATATGTAAAGTTTGTCGTATCTTCTGTTTTTTAGAATGTACCGTTCTTTATGTTTACCGTACTGTTCGCTACGTTTTGTTTAGGTAATATTTGTACTGTCAGTATTAAGTATTATACTATCTATTATACCGTCGTTTAACTAGTAAGATAATATTATGTGTGTTTATTGCTAGTTAAATATTTAATTTTCTATGCATTAAATCCCTTTCAATCTTATTATTGACGGTAATTTTGTTCGCGTACAGTGTATTTTAGTTATTTATTATATTTGTGTTTTCTAACAAATCATGTAAATAATTTCTCACTATTAACACAACAAAAAACAAAAAAGGAAAAAATTGACTTTAACTGTTAAGTTTTCACTTTAACTGTTACGTTAATACCCGGACAGCTAGTTACCAGTCAAACCCGCTATCAGCGCAATTCTCCGTGTTTGTACCATCAGTCAAATCAATTTTTCGCACTTCAAATTTCCAAGATTTTGTTCTAGAAGTCTTCTGATAATCACGTGATCAACAGAGACTCAACACTGCATAAAAATCAGGTACGCCTAACTGTCTCCTACACAAACAGTCCCTAACTAGGTTTTTTGTTTTTTTCCAGGAGAACGAGTTTTTGAGACCTCAAATGGATTTCATGGATCTCCATATTTCTCAAAGTACCACCAGACAAATTTTCAAACTTCGATTCGCTCGGACGCACAGTCAACAGCTCAAACAGTCAGTAGACGACCAATTTGACCAAAAAGTCAACAGACAGTCAAAAATGCAATTTTTTGTCAACATCCATATTTTGTCAAAAGATTCATCATGTGATCAATGGTTGATCATAATTCATCATGAAAAGTTCAGAAATCGACAAAACTCAAAATTGCAAAATTAGAGTTTTTTACCTAAAAGTCAACTGAACTTTGACCAACCATAACTCTCTCATAATTTATCAGAAAAATTCCAACTAAAGCTCATTCTCAAGGAAATTCAATTCTCTACAATTTGATGTTGGGACCAAGGTCAAGAAATGCTTCCGCCTAAGAGATATAAGCCAAAACATTACAGGTCATTTTCAAAGTCAACAAAAAACAGTTTTTTGTCAAAGCCCATATCATCAAGATAACTTCTCCAAATGCAAAAACGCTTCCAAACTGGCATGTAGAGGATATCTTGGGCTTTCCAAAAAGTACAAGAACACTTTCATAGGATCAAAATTGAGGGAGATATGCCTTGATGAAGTTGACCTTTTTTGGAAAAATGCATGAAACAAGTAATGACCAAAATTTGATTTTTTTTTTTAAAAGGCCAATTCTTTTGTGATTCAATCTTGATTCTCATATGTTTAAAGATATTCACAACATATCCATGATTCATGACATTTTTATTTCATTTTAATTAAATTTTATTCATTTAAAGTTTAATTAAAGTGAGATAATTCAAAGATATTATCAAAGATGCTTATGGTTGCCAATCAAGACCAATTCAAGATGCTTAAAGATATTATTGCAAGATTGAAGAGAATAACACTTGAGTGTTTTAACCATGGTTAAAGAAATGCACTCATTGAAAGAATATTCCATTCTTTTTCCACAAAATCAATCATGAAAATTCCAACTTGCAAGGCTTCCATATCAAATCATTTGCCTATAAATAGAACTTCATTTTCTTCATTCAAGAGGGGGAGAAAAAGGAGGAGGAACAAGGAGAGCATAACAACAACAACAACAAAGTCATAGCTTAAGAGTTTTATATTTTTCAAAAGTTTCAATAAACTTGTAAAAATCAAGGCTCATTCAAATAGCCACCTTCAATCAATTTCAATCACTCTATTCCACTCTTGGGACATCATAGAGTAAGTACAATGTAATTTTTAATATGTAGTAGTGTTAGGAGTTCATGAATTAAAAACTCCATATTTATGCATATTTTCAATTTCTCAAAAAAATGTTTTAATTTTAGTTTTAAGTTGATAAAATGTTTATTTAATTTTTAACATAAAAATATTTTATTTCTTTTCATAATTAATTTATTTTGCTTAATTAATTAGTAATTATGTAAATATTGTTTTTTTAAATTAATTTCAACCAATAAAAAAAACTCCAAAATATTTTCCTTTTAGATTTAGGTTTATATTTTTATAATCTAATTCTTGACATAAAAAAGAATATTTTTCTTGTTAAGTTTAATTATTTGTATAATTATTATTTTAATTAGCTTGTTAATTAACTTAAAATCAATTCCAAAAAAATCACAAAAAAAATGAATTAAGTTTAATTTGTTTTATATTTATTTTTGTATATTATTTGATATTATTTCTTATCTTTTTCTTTGTCCCGAATTGGAATAAAAGATCAAATATGGCAGAGATTGTATGCAGTTGATTTAAGACTTTTGGAAATTTATCGTGTAGTCGCTATGACTCTATCAAGCTTCTGATAAATTTTCATTAACTTTAAATCCGAGATCATCATTCACTCACCATCGATCTTCACTAACATCGTGGATATACTTGACTAGCTTCAAGATGATTCTCGTGCTAACATACTAACAATTAACTTTAAATTCCGCATTTTATTATATTGTTCTTTATATTTCTTGCTTTATACTTTATTTTATCATTCATCATATTTATGTTTATGTTATTTTCTCTTTGTCCATTTGGACATATTATTTATGTTTCTGTTATTTTTTCTTTGTCCATTTGGACATATTATTTATGCTTCTGTTATTTTTTCTTTGTCCATTTGGACATATTATTTATATTTCTGCTATTTTTTCTTTGTCCATTTGGACATATTATTTATATTTCTGTTATTTTTTCTTTGTCCATTTGGACATATTATTTATATTTCTGCTATTTTTTCTTTGTCCATTTGGACATATTATTTATATTTCTGCTATTTTTTTCTTTGTCCATTTGGACATATTATTTATATTTATGCTATTTTTTCTTTGTCCTTTTGGACATATTATTTATATTTGTGCTATTTTTTCTTTGTCCATTTGGACGTATTATTTATGTTTCTGTTATTTTCTCTTTGTCCACTTGGACGCATTATTTCTGTTTCTGTTATTTTCTCTTTGTCCACTTGGACGCATTATTTATGTTTCTGTTATTTTCTCTTTGTCCACTTGGACGCATTATTTATGTTTCTGCTATTTTCTCCTTGTCCACTTGGACGCATTATTTATGTTTCTGTTATTTTCTCTTTGTCCAGTTGGACATATTATTTATGTTTCCGCTATTTTTTCTTTGTCCATTTGGGCATATTATTTATGTTTCCTCTATTTTCTCTTTGTCCATTTGGACATATTATTTATGCTTCTGCTATTTTTTCTTTGTCCATTTGGACGCATTGTTTATATTTCCGTCATCTTCCTTTTGTCCACTTGGACCATATTTTTACCATTGAGCTAAAACATTAATAATCAAGATAAAACTTTAAAAAAAAAAAACACTTTGCACACTTGCACCTCTATGGTTCTCCCTCTTATTACTTTTTTTTAATCATACCATCATTTAAGAAAAATATTAAATGCATAGGAAAGGTCTTATAAATTGAGAGTAGATAACTCCTAATTGCTTGCTCAAACACTTTCATTTTTCAAACAACGTATTTTCAAAACTTCTCATCTATTTTCAAAACTTTCATCTGGTATTTGAAGGGCATTATTCCCGGTGAAACTCTTCAGAGACCTATGTGACCTATTGTCCATCTTCACTTCTTCTATTTTCAAATCAACAAAGCATTTAAAAAAGTGAGCTAAGCAATTAAGAGCCCATGGATAACCATGGATACAAAGGGTGCTTAAAACCTTCCCTTTGTATAACCAACCCCCCGAACCCAAAATCTGTCAAAAGGTCTTTTTCTGTTCTTTTATGCCTTTCCTAATATAATTGGATAAAATAAAAGTCGGTGGCGACTCTTGCAATAATAAAAAAAATAAAAAAAAAGAGAGCAAGGAGTCAGTTCGCCTCAAAAAACCGAGTTACAGCGAGCACAAAAAAGAAAGGCGGGAACAAGTCGGTGATCCAGGAAATCCTATCAAGGCCGAGCGTAGACAAGGGCGCGCAACCCCTACCTGTGCTCGCCATCGGCGACGACAACTGCTGGATGACCCCGGTGTACAACTTTCTCACAAAGGACGAACTCCCAACCGACACAAAAGAGGCTTCAGCAATCAAAAGACGAGCCTGCTCGTACACCATCGTCGAGAACAAACTATACCGACGAGGTTTCTCCATTCCTCTCCTCAAATGTGTCGACGCCTCGCAAGCGCTCGAGATTCTTCAAGAGCTTCACGAAGGAATCAGCGGTCAACACCTCGGCGGCCGGTCACTCGCAAGAAAGGCCCTCAGGGCCGGGTATTACTGGCCGACCATGCAGCGGGACGCCAAGGAGCACGTCCAGAAATGCGACAAATTGCCAGCGTCACGCCGACATGCACTTAGCTCCCCCAAACGAGCTTAAATCTTTATCCTCACCCTGGCCCTTCTCCACCTGGGGAATGGACCTCCTCGGACCCTTCCCGGTCGGTTCAAACCAAAATAAATACCTGGTAGTCGCCGTCGACTATTTCACTAAATGGATAGAAGCCGAAGCTCTCTCCAAGATCACGTCCCAAAACGTGCTCCGTTTTTATAAACGGAACATACTCGCTCGGTTCGGGATACCACAGGCGATTATAACCGACAATGGCACCCAGTTCACCGACAGAAAGTTCCAAGAGTTTGTGGCCAAACTCGGAACGAAACAGCACTTCACTTCGGTCGAACACCCCCAAACGAATGGGCAAGCTAAAGCTGCCAATCGGGTCATCCTCCGAGGACTGAAGAGGAGACTGGGCGAAGCAAAGAAAGCTTGGGTCGAAGAACTACACAGTGTTCTCTGGGCGTACAGGACGACCCCCCATTCGAGCACAGGCGAAACCCCGTTCAGGTTAACCTACGGCACCGAAGCCGTGATTCCCGTGGAAATCCGAGAACCTTCTCGCCGAACCGAGTCGCCTCTCGAGGAAGAGCTCAACGACGAAGCTATGAGGGAAGAACTCGACATGGTCGAGGAAATCCGAGCAGGATCTTCCCTCCGAGAAGCAAAGTTGAAACAACAGATAGCTCTGCGCCATAACGCCAAAGTTATCAAACGCGAATTCGAAGTCGGCGCCCTAGTGCTCCGCAGAAACATGAAAGACTCGCGCGAGGGCAAACTAGCCCCGAACTGGGAAGGCCCATACCGAGTTTACAATAAAACCGAGAACAGCGCCTATTATCTCGAGAACCTTCTCGGCGAAAAACTTGCTCGACCTTGGAACGTTGAAAAACTCAGATGCTATTACAGTTAGATACAACCTAACGATACCCGGCCTCTCGTCCGAGCACGAAGGTAAACCGGGCAAGGACTCGCGTCATGGTACGAGCGCGAGTACTCCACGACAGCGACAGTCGGAGCTCCCGATCAGAAGGCGAAACCGACTACACGGCGGGCTTTACGCCTAGACCCGCCGCGGCAGTACCTGCACGGCAGAACCCCAGCTCGCGATGGGACCGTTCACGCCGCGAGCACTTGGCCCCGACCGCGGTCTCGTGCCCGCTAATGACGCACACCTGCTCTGCGCACCCCGGACCGTACACCACACGCCCGGGCAATCAACCTCGGCCGAGCACAACATAGAAACTATTGAACACCACCCGAAACATATGACAATAAACATTGAAACAAAGCATAAAATACAAAATAGTATTAAAAACCGACCAAAATGGCCGGAGATATCCAAATATTACAAACATGACGGGCACGCAGGCCCCAAAAAATTATCCGGGCATCGCCCAACAAACGAATACTTTGGCACGCAGGCCACAAAATGTATCGGCGCGCAGGCCAGAAAAAGAAAAGAAGCTGATCAAATGTCGCCGTCGTCCTCCTCGGCACCGTTGTCTTCATTCTGAGCATCCTGCTCGTCTTCCCAATCCTCAAACTCGGGGTTTGACTCGATCCGCCCATCCACAACCTTGTTGTAAGGACCAATTCCCTTCGTCACCAAGCGCGGGTGGAGAACTTTCAGTTGATCCACGGCGGCCCTGAATCCAACCCCTAATGTGGCGACGCAGTCGACCTCCAGCTCCCTCACCTTGCCCAGAAGCTGAGAGCGAGTCACCAAAGCCTTCTCGTCTTCATCTTCCTCGGCAGCAAGGAGGTGAGACTTTTCCAGTTCAGCAACCCGATCACGCAGCCTTTTCTCCTCGGCTTCCAAGGCCCTGATTCTGTCCTGCGCCTTGCAGAGATCTTCAACAATGCCGTTTTGGATCTCGTATTTATCCTTGTAATTCTCAAACTCGTGCTCCAGCTTGTCATGTTTGAGCTGCAGAGCGTCGTAATCCTTCTGGGGACAGACCCTTTGAGTATTAAGAGCCAAAGCCAAGGCAGCCACCCTCATCATTCCCTCAAGATCCTCGGACAAGTCATTGTCCCGAGACACCCTGTCCCGTCTGACTATGTGCCTCACCTCCTCGCGCTCGAGCAACACATTCTTCTTCGAGAAGAGTCCCCTGTGCAAAGTACAAGAGGGCAGCACTATGTCATCATCAGAGGGGTTGTCATTGATGAGAGGACGAACTTCTGGAGTCCCTTCACTCCTTTGTTTCTTCCCGGCCGGGGAACCACCCGAGGCCGTCCCGACCGACGAAGGAGAGCCACCATCAGGAGCAGCCGCAGCAGCCGCTTTGACCTCCTTGACTCGAGACCTCTTCCCGGTCGCCTTGCTGGCCGCCTTATTCTTTGCTCTCATCTTCACGACTTTATCGTGCAAGTCGGCCATTTGTCCTGTAAAACAAAAGTTAGTACCGAAGAGACATAATTCAAACAAATGAAATAATTTCCTCACCAAGCAAAATTATAAAATCCCCGTAACCCCCGCACTCGAGGACAGCTTTGGTGTTGATGTGCCGAGGCTCCAGCATGGGACCCCCATCCTCTTCGAATAAAGGGTCCCCGTTAGGATAGGTGCATACTGCCGGCCTAAACCCATCTACGAAGGAGACGAGCCGTTGATACCCCGCCGTGTCGCGCTCGTTAAGATCGTCATCCCGGAAAATATAGTAGTCGGTCCCGTTCTCGAAGTGATCATATTGCCACTCCAACGGGAACCGAGCAGCTGGACCCACGTTTTTCACTCCGTCCTGAATATAGTCTCGGATCTCAAACAAATGATCCTCGGCCCCAGGAGTGAGAGGTTTAACCATAAAGTATCGACCCTTGAAGTGCTTGATGGAGTCTTGGTAAATGGCGAACAGCTTCTTCGGCTGCTTGAAGGACACCCAACTCCATTTGCCATCCGGGTCACGCAACCTCTGCAAATGAAACACTCTGAAAAATAGGGGCAGAGTCGCCTCGACCTCCAAAAATCCGCACACGATTTCAAAGGCCCTTAGAAACGCAAAAGCGTTGGGGTGAAGCTGGGACGGACACAAACGCAGCCACCCGAAAACGCTCCGCTGTAGATGCGTGAAGGGGAGCCTGAGCCCGACCTCCTTGAAGACGAACTCATACATAGCGAAGCGAGGACCGGGGAATCGCGAGCAGATCCTCTGATGAGGCTTGGGCACAAATGCGCCCCAGGAAGGCTCCTCATTCGGACCAAGATCTTCGAGGACATTAAAAGCCTCCTTAGGATGCGTCGAGAAACGCGATGCAATTGTTCTCGGAGCGACGACCACCCATTCCTCAAGCTCCCTCGGAGAAGTCTCAACGATTGGAACCCCCTCGTCCTGCGAGCAACCAATAGCTTCGTCCCCGTCGGATATGTCGAAGACGACGTCGTCCTTGTTTTCATCAGCCATTTACCTGAAAAGCAGAGGAAACAGTGAATTCGACTTGTCAAATCCACCCTTCCACCGCAAGTCAAGTGAAAGGGCGAGGAGAACGGACGAGGAAAGACTCCTGCCTATGACCAACATCCACGACACACTCTCCCAGGTCCATCATGTCCGATCAACTACCATCGAACTACACTAGGAAAACGTGCTCGCAAGATAAGGCGACCACCCCAAACCATGGTCGGCAAACATATCCAATTCTCCAACAAATTCATACCCTAATCGAGGCACACAACTGCTCTTACTCGCCGCATTTAAACTCTCCTCGTCTAATTCAAACGCTGGACGTTTCACTCAACGGCTCTCGCTCGGCTTACTCAAGCCTCATTCGGCAAACGCATCTGAAAGAATAATAATTTCCTAAGTCTACTCGGCTCACTCATAAACCCTGCTCGCTGCACTCATAAATCTTGCTCGCCGCACTCAAAACTAAAACGTAAATCTTAAATAAACACAAAGGAGAAGACGAGGAACTTACTTGAGAGAGCGGAGGAGAGATGCACGAGACGAAGAAGGGAGCTGTGAGCGAGTCTTGGAAGTTTTCAAAATGCTAAGTAACAAATGAATGATCTTCTCACTCTTTATATAGAGGAAGAAGGCCAAAGGGCATCATGATGGCCTAGGCAACCTAGGAGGCGTAATCATTGCCTACACCCCCAAGGCGGCTCTAAGCATGGGAAAACGCCAAGTGTCATAAATTGTCTTGGAAAGCCCAAACGGCGCAGTCAGTACTTATACCAAAACGGCGCTGCAATGATGTCAGTCCCAACAGTCGCCACCTGTCAGTCAAACTCTGACGGAAGCAACCAAAACGTGTCAGTTGGAAACCAACGAAGAGACAGTTACCTCCTCGGCCAGACTCCGGGAACTCGAGTCAATCACCTCTTTGGTCTTACATCCGGGCAGCAGCTCCTCTCCCCACAAACCTAAGCATCCGAGGAAAGCCCAGTTGACAGCAAATGTTCGTACGCGTGCTCGGCCAGCCTCTTGGTTAAAGTCATCACTCCCACAAGACTAATGACTTGGGGGGCTCCTGTTCTGGACTGGGCCGAGCAGGCCCAGCTCTTCCTTCTGGCCGAGCAGGTCCAATGCATTTGGGCCCATTTGCTTGGTAGTCGTTACAACTACTCAAGCACGAAGACCACGTATCACACTTCAGCGGAGGATCCGGCCAACCTCCTCCGAATCCTACGCCACGCTCATCCAGGACGTGGGTCACCTGCTGACTCAGCCCTAGCACAAGAGTGTTCTGGCAGTTTTCTAGCACGTGGGCCTCCAACTGGATTTGGCCCAATTAGGAAACCTTGGCCCAGCGCTGGGGGCTATAAATACCCTCTTTCACTAGAGGTCAGGTATCACATTCTACACTTTCTAAACCTTCAATCTCTGATAGCTACTGACTTTAGCATCAGAGGACCTTGCAGGTACCCCCCCCCCCCATTTTGCTCTTCAAGCCAGATTCTGCCGCCTTGACGATTCTTCTGATCAGGTACGATCAAAATTAAAATGTTATCCTTTTTTAGATTCTTATATATTTAAAAAAATAATAATAATCAAATAATAACTTTTCTAAATACTTCTTATATTAAAAAAAAAATTGTGATTTTAAAAGAAAGTACAACAAATGAATCAAGTCTTAGCAGTTGGTTTCATTCAGTTCTATTGTCATTTACTCATATATAGAGCTATTCCCTCTTAAAGTTGTTTCCAACATTTGATATTTTCCATCCACTTCAATCATGGATTCTATTTCTTTCAAGATTGTCTTTGGTACATGGATGGGTTCAGGGCCGGCCCTAGGGGTAGGCCACCAAGGCTACCGCCTAGGGCCTCACATTTTTATGTGATATTTATATAGCTTTCATTGATTGAATTTTTTTTTATAAAAAAAAACATTGTTAAATATATTAATTAAACAATATTTATTTAATGTAAATAATAACAATAATTTATAATATTTAGAGTATATAACCATTTACAATATGTATTGTTTGAGTTGTTAATGTTAAAATTACACATATAAGTCATAAATTTTTGAGTTTTTTAATATAATAAGAGACTTTATATCTACAATTTTTAAAATAATTTCGGTATTACTTTTTAATTATGAATTTTTTAAATAATAAGAAGAGTATTTAAATCAAAATGATTTTATTATCAATTAAAATAAAATATTAAAAAAAATTGATTATAATAATTTAATAATTTGAATCTTAAAACATCTAAATTATTTTAATTTTAAAAAATTAATTTTATTAATTAAAAAAAAGTTAATTATAAATTTCGCCTTAGGCCTCGAAATGTATTGGGCCGGCCCTGGATGGGTTAATGCACCCAGACAGAAACTAGCGCAAGATTCACCGCGTATGTAGAATTCTAACTCTTTCGGACAAGAATCCATGATTTTTCTTGCTCAAATCACCAATGTCGGACACATTCACGAATATATATGATGATTAAAATTAAGAAAATGCATGGATAATTAATGGAAAAGTGCTAAAAGCTGCATGCATCACAAATGGGATGTGTTTGTTTTAAAGATTAGAAATATATTTTCGGAAAATTGACATTAGAAATAAAATAATTTCATGTTTATTTTAAGTTTATAAAAATTGTTTTATGTTACTCAAGAATTTTTTCAAATTTATTCTCATATTTTAAAGGTGAGAATCCAACATTTCCATAAAAATAATGTTCAACTAACTATAATTTTTCACTAATATTCACATTTTTTATTTGTGTTTTTTAAATTAAATTAAATAAAATTTAAAAATTTCTGAGATATATAATTTTTAGCCAAACACTTGCATATGAATTATTCCTCAAAATAATAATCATAGGAATAGGATTTCAAAGAAAGATATTTCTTAACTTGAAACAAACGTACCAAAAGCTCTTAAAAGAGTGTTGATCCAAAATCTTTGAATTCTCCGTGCTCAAGTTCAACGCTCTTAGAAGAGCATCAAGCCGGAACTTTCGGGCTCTTTTGTGTTTAAATTCAAAACACTACTATAAAAAAAACTCATTTTACCTCAGACGCGATGAAAAACTCAGAGTTTAGTTTTCACAACAATACAAAATTTAATTTTTACAGACAGTCACTAAGTATCAAATTTTGTTTTAACCTATTTTTTTTGTTTCAAGCCGCAAAGTATCAAATTTCTTGACAAATTTTTAATCATCCTCATCATCATCAACAACAACAACAATAAATATAATCATTAAACATTAAATCTCTACAACAACAATAACAAAATCAATAGAACCTTTAAACATTAAATCTCAAAAATAACATCAACAATAACAAAACAAAAAAACAAACAAAATCAATAGAATCGTTAAACATTAAATCTCAACAACAATAACAACATTAAACTTTTAACTTGACACAACAACAACTAACATTGTTAAGTTACATTCATACTTTCTTAACTAACATTAAACATTTTTAACAAGCAATTATAAGAGAAGATATTACATTAAAGAACCAACCTAGAACATTTTCCTGCTCTTGCAATCCATCCCAACGAATAGTGTTGTACTTCATGCAACTGTTTTCATTATCATTGTTTTCATTACGTTAAATTTGCATTTTACCATTAATTAGTATAATTTATTCTTCAAATATAACTGTGTATATAATTATTTTTTAAACCAATTTAAAAAGCTTATGTTCAGTTAAGACTAAATTATTCATAAAAACATTTCAAAAAGGATTTTTTGGGATCGAACTCAGGACCATTTTAACTATCCCCTAAATTATTAGGAAATCAATGGATAAAGTTGCAAGTTTTCATGTCGCTCTTCCTTATATATATAAGATAGGATCAAATGACACCAAGATGTCAAACTTAGTAACATGACATCTTCGATAACTCTTTACCGTAAATCTGTATAATAAAATCCACTGTTGAATTGAAAACTAACATCATATAGATCATGTTCATAAAATTTAACATCAATCAGAAATTATTTGATATGTCAACGAGATGCATAAAAACTAACGTCTTACAAAATTTCAACAAAACCGTTAATTTTGATCATTCTGTTTAACATATTAAATGATTTCTAATTGATGTTAAATTTTTTAAACATGATATATATGATGTTAGCTTTCAAACCAACGGTGAATTTTGTTATACGGTGCGATAAATAGTTATTTATATAGTACTAGATCATATATTTGACATCAAATCTCAACTGTTAATAGTACTCGATCAAACGATCATATAAATAGCTTTTTTTTAGGGAAAAAATATGATATATATATATATATATATAGCAATGCTATGCTTACACCATTTCCTACACCCAATACTTACACCGTATACACTGTTCACCGTATTTATACAATACGGTGAATAGTGTTTTTTTAAATAAAATAATATTAAATGGTGAACAGTATTCGTGAACAGTAACAATGAACAGTGTCGATGAACATTGTTTATGAATAGTATATGAACAGTGACTTTTAATAGAAAAACAAAGTTGGTTAATAAAGTAAAAAAAAAATTGGTTAATGAAATGATGAAGTTGGTTAATAAATATTCTGATGTTAAAAATATTTTTTAGTAAAATAAAGTTGGTTAATATAGTGTAAAAAGTTGGTTAATAAAGTTATAAAGTTGGTTAATAAACTGCCCAGATTTTAAGTAGTTTGAAGTTGGTTAATAAAATATAAAAAGTTGGTTAATGAAGTTATAAAATTGGTTAATTACATAATTTTATTTTCATATTCTCTCAATCTTAAAAATAAAAAAATATTTTAAAAAAATAATAATATTATTATTAAATTTCACTATTCACCGTATAAGTTAATAGTAAAATAGGTGTAGATGTAAGAAAATGGTGTATGGATATCATTTCTCATATATATATATATATATATATATATATATATATATATATATATATATATATATATATATATATATATATATATATATATGCAAAGAGAACATTTACTAATATAAAACGGAATGATTACTTAATAAGAGAGGTGTCCATGATAATTGTATAATGTAGCTTTCTGATGTGACATGTATACAAAACATCTCTGTTTTAATTCTATATCTGGCTAAAGAGGTGGTTAATTTGAACTCATACATGACAAGGCTCATAATCAAAACAACAGTGTATGTGGAACAAACTTTGAATTGATCAATAATTTGTGATTTGATATGTGGGATAAGAATCAAGAAGAAGATAACCATTAAAGGCACAAAAACCAAAACAAAAGTAATTGCTTTCCAGCAAGGAACCACTTACTTTTGCTTGATGCTCCGCTCAGACGTTGAGGAATCCCATCATTTTTTACCACTTTATTGGTAAGCGGTTTCGATTTTGAACAACTAGAAACTTCTACAAACCACTTTCAACAATTTTGGTAATTTATCCAACTCTAATAAAAAAGAGTAATATGTAGTTTATATTTGCGACTCACAAAATAATTTTTGTGGATATTATATATAACTATTTTTCATTTATATCAATATAAATTACTCACATACTTTAAACAATTATTCTTAAAAAGTTGTTTAAATATAAATTTCAATTGTCATTAATTATTTTTAAAATTTTTGTGAGTAGTTTATATTTAATATAATTTGATATATCAGTTATTCAATAATTTTAAGACATATATTTTTACTTGTAATAAAAGCTGAAAGTTAGTATGAATTACATATTCACTATTATTTTTGATATAATTTTTTCATTACTTTTAAAGAAAAAAAAATATGTATGACATTTTTTATACGGTCAACTAATTACGATCATGTTAAGTGTCAAGTCACATTGTTATTTTTAAAAAAAATTATATGATATAATTAATTTATGAATCCCAATTGAATAACAGTGTAAAATTATTTTATACTATCAATGCACTACCTTTAACCTCTAATTTTGATTATTATATTATTTTTATACTGTATATAAATTATAAATTTGTTAATATTTTCTTTTATTAAATAAGATACATCAATGTAATTCAATTTATTCTTTTTAAAATGTTAAAATATATTAATTTAAAAAATATTTAAAATTTAAAAATTAAATCTAGTTTCATTAACAACCACCACAACATCGTTTAAATCGTGTAGGTTTTCTTATAAAATTAAAGGCGTAGACACTATCACAAAATAACTTTTATATATATATATATATATATATATATATATATATATATATATATATATATATATATATATATATATATATATATATACATACATATATATATATATATACATACATATATATATATATATATACATACATATATATATATATATATATATATACATACATATATATATATATACATACATACATATATATATATATATATATATATATATATATATATATATATATATATATATATATATATATATATATATATATATACATACATATATATATATATACATACATATATTGTAATTGCAAAAGCCTCTCAAGCATATGTGTTTTGATGAAGACAACATGGACATCAAGCTCTCATAAAGGATGTGCAAAAAGATTGTCAAAGCTAAAGAAACATCTTTCAAAGTCTTGAAGATATTGTGAAGATTCAAGAATCAAGAAATAAATGGCAAAGGTATAAACAATACTCACTTTGACATATAATTGTTCACAATATCTACTCTCATGCATATCATAATCATAAACAATTTTCATATACCATAGAAACCACTTAAAACCTTTTTTCATAGTTAAATTTCAAAATAAAGGTTTTAGGAACCGGGTTGTCCCTACAGGGGAACCGGTTCCCAGATTTCTCAAATTTTCACTCTCTGTGGTTTACTATGGGGAACCGGGTTGTCCCTATGCAGGAACCGGTTCCTCAGTGCAAAAATTCAAATATTCTGCTGTAACGTTCAGCAGGAACCGGGTTGTCCTATACAGGAACCGGTTCCTACTGAACCAGTGTGACTTTTCCATTGCTTGTTTCACATAAACGAAAATATATTCTTCACATTGAAACATTGCATTCCTACATGGAAAAATACCCTTTTGAAAAGGTGTTTAACACAATATATATTACACATCTTTCATAATCATTTTTTCACCTTCTTCATTAACAATTCAACTTCATATATTATTTTTTTTTTCAAATATTTTCAAAGTGTTCATCATTCATCTCTTTCAAAGTGAAACTTGCTATACACTCTTTCATTGAGAAAAATATTCTAAGTTTCATGCATACATTGTGAACACTTATATTCATTTTGAGAATTGTTTTATTGAAGAAGAAGATCAATCCAAGATTGATAAGTGCTATACAAACTTCATCTAAATCTCTTGTAAAAATTCAAAGTTATTATTCCTTACTATCCAGGATTGTTGGAAGTAAGTGTTGTGTTTGAAGAGGATTGTTCTTCATCCACATTAGTGTTGTTTGATCTTAAAGGTGTTAAGAACCTTTGATCACCCTATAGGTTAGATAGTAAAGCATAGGCTTGTACAATAATTCTAACTATAGTGAAATCTCTTTCGTGTTTGAAAGGGGACTGGAGTACTCTCGGATTGTGAGGGGAACCAGTATATATCGCCGTGTTCTTTATCTTTCCGCATTTACCGCATTCATCATCATTACCAAGAAAAAGATATGAACCAACAAACACCTTCAAACACTTAACCAAAAAGTTAGTAAACACATTGTCATAAAAACCGATTATTTTTGAAAACCTAATTCACCCCCCCTCTTAGGCGCACTTATAGACTTACAATTGGCATCAGAGCAAGTTATAGGTAACTTGTTCCTAAAGATCCAGAATGGCTTCCGCAAATCAAAGACCGGTTTTCAAAGATGGTGGTTCTAACAACAAGCCTCCATTGTTTTGTGGTGAATATTTTGACTTTTGGAAAATCCAAATGAAGGCTCATCTAGAAGCACAAGGAGAAGAAGTTTGGGAGGCTGTCCTACAAGGTCCTCATGTTCCTACAACGGTCGTTAATGGTGTTGGATCGGAGAAACCTAAAGCGTCATGGGATGATAATGATAGAAAAAGGGTTCTTGCTGACAAAAAGGCGATCAGTCTCCTTCATGGTGCTCTTAGTATGGATGAATTCTTCCGAATATCAACATGTACAACATCAAAGGAAATTTGGGATACTCTTGTAGAAACTCATGAAGGTACCGCTGAAGTTAAAAGATCAAGGTTGAATACTTTAAGCCAAGAGTACGAACTGTTTAGAATGAAGCCCGGAGAAACTATTCTCGATTTGCAAAAACGATTCGTACATTTGACAAATCACTTGAAGGCACTTGGCAAGACTCTTACTACCGAAGAACTTAATCTTAAAGTGCTCAGATCTTTGACAAGGGAGTGGCAACCAAAAGTGACGGCGATATCCGAAAAGAAGAATTTATCAAAACTTACTTCGGCAACACTATTTGGAAAACTTCAAGAATATGAGACAGAACTTGGAAGATTGGAAAAGCATGAGAACTTAGAGAAGAAATCCAAAGGCATCGCATTAAAAGTAGATTCAATAGAAAGCAAAATGAAAGATGCATCAGATGAAGATGAAAACTTCTTGCTTCTTGTAAAAAGGTTAGGCAAATTTTTTGGAAATAAAAATAATATTGATAATACTAACTATGTCAAAAGGAAGAAATTCTCAAAGCATAAAGATAAAGAAGCATCCACTTCATCACAAGAAGTTACATGCTATGAATGTGGGAAACAAGGACACATAAAGCCAGAATGTCCAAAGCTTTCGAAGAAGAATGTATTCAAAGGCAAAAGAGAATTCAAAAATAAAAAGGCCTACATAGCATGGGAAGATAATGAAGTAAGTTCCTCATCGGATTCCGATAGTGACGAAAGTGCAAACCTAGCACTAATGGCATCACACCACTCCGACGATGAAGAAGGCGAGGTTAGTTATGATAATTCTCTTTTTGATAATGGTGCGCAAGGTGCAATAGAAGAATTATTAAAAGAATGCAAAATTCTCTATAAAACTATCTCATCTCAAAAGAAAATAATATCATCGTTAGAAGAGAAGGTTAAGATAATTGAAGTAGAACATAAAGATGACAAAGAAAAAATGATTAGTGTTCAAGAAGATAATGTTGTATGCAAGAATTGTGAATCACTTTCCTTCCAAATTGTCCAATTAAAACGTGTTTTAGAAAGATATGAAAAAGGGCAAATTGGATTGGAAAATGTTCTTAGCACACAAAGATACTCCAATGATAAGAGCGGACTTGGTTTCTCTAAATTTGATAAACCAACATCCAACAAGACTATCTTTGTCAAGGCTAGTAACCAACCAATTCAAGAGAAAGTGATTAAGCCTAAAGTAATGCAACATTATCCTAAAAGGAAGAACTTTATTAAGAAGAAATCTTATCCTCCTAGATATAGAAGTAACTTTGAACCTACTTGTTTTTATTGTGGTATTATTGGTCACACACCCAATGCTTGTTATGTAAGGAACTTTAGTGTTCCTAGTGGACATTATGTATGGGTGAAGAAAGGAACTAACTATGATGGACCCAAAGCCGTTTGGGTACCTAACAAAACTTAATTTGTTTTGTAGGTTTGCTTGAAGACCACTTCAAACCTATGGTATCTAGATAGTGGTTGTTCAAAGCATATGACGGGTGACCTAAACCAATTTTCAGATCTAAGGTTAAAGGCCAAGGGTTTTGTCACTTATGGAGACAACAATAAGGGAAGAATTCTTGGCAAAGGCAAAGTTGGTGCACCACCTTTCACATCCATTGAAGATGTTCTTTATGTTGAAGGACTAAAGCATAATCTTCTAAGCATTAGCCAACTTTGTGACAAAGGCTTCAAGATCAAATTCACTAAGGAAGAATGTTTGATCATCGATGAAGTCACCAATGAGGTAAAACTCAAAGGTACAAGAATTAATAACATTTTTATGATTTCTTTAAATGATTTATCTTTGAAAGTAAAATGTCTGTTGGTAAACAATAACGAATCATGGTTATGGCATAAAAGAGCAGCCCATATTCATATGGATCATTTAAATAAGTTAACCAAACATGATCTTGTTATCGGCTTACCTAAGATAAAGTTTGTCAAAGATAAACTATGTGATGCATGTCAAAAAGGAAAGCAAACCAAATCTTCTTTCAAACCAAAGAATGTGGTGACTACAACAAGACCACTTCAATTATTGCATATGGATCTATTTGGTCCATCAAGGACAAGAAGCTTCGGAGGTAATGTATACGCTTTAGTTATTGTTGATGATTATTCTAGATATTCTTGGACTTTGTTTCTTGTGCAGAAAAGTGATGCTTTTAGAGCCTTTAAGAAGTATGCAAAACAAATCCAAAATGAGAAATCATTAAAGATTGTATCCATAAGAAGTGATCATGGTGGAGAGTTTCAAAATGCATCATTTGAAGAATTTTGTGAAGAACATGGTATCTCTCATAATTTTTCAGCACCAAGAACTCCACAACAAAATGGAGTAGTTGAAAGGAAAAATAGGTTTCTAGTGGAACTTGCAAGAACAATGCTTAGTGATGCAAACCTTCCTAAATATTTTTGGGCGGATGCGGTTAGTACGGCATGTTATGTTGGAAATCGAGTAATCATTAGACCTATCTTAAAGAAGACTCCATATGAACTCTTCAAAGGAAGAAAGCCAAACATTGCTCATTTTCACATTTTTGGATGCAAGTGCTTTGTTCTTAACAATGACAAAGACAATCTTGGTAAGTTTGATGAGAAATCCGACGAAGGTATATTTCTTGGTTATTCTCTTTCTAGTAAAGCATATAGAATTTATAATAAAAGAACTTTAACTATTGAAGAATCCATGCATGTATCTTTTGATGAGACTAACACTTCCAAAGAGGAAGAAGTTGTTTGTGATGATGATGATCCTTTAGATTTACCCCCGGAAGAACCTTCAAATAATACAATTGTAAAGGCACCGGAAGAACTTTCAAATGATATAATTGAGAAGGCACCGGAAGTACAACAAGAAAGTGTTCAACAAGAAAGTGTACAACAAGAATCGAACACCAATGATCTACCAAAAGAATGGAGAACTCATAGAGATCATCCTATTGATAAAGTTATTGGTGATATTAGTCAAGGAGTTGCAACAAGATTAAATCTCAAAGATGCTTGCTTACACATGGCTTTTGTTTCTCAAATTGAACCTTCAAAAGTTGATGAAGCCTTAGGAGACGATCAATGGATAAATGCAATGCAAGAAGAATTAAATCAATTCGAAAGAAATCAAGTTTGGGAACTTGTTCCTAGACCAAGTAATAAACATATCATAGGTACTCGATGGGTGTTTAAGAACAAACTTGATGAGAATGGTATAATTGTTCGAAACAAAGCAAGATTGGTGGCCCAAGGTTACAATCAAGAAGAAGGAATCGACTTTGAAGAAACATTTGCTCCGGTTGCAAGGTTAGAAGCTATCCGTCTTTTACTTGCTTATGCATGTTCATTAAATTTTCAGCTTTATCAAATGGACGTCAAGAGCGCATTCTTAAATGGCTACATCAATGAAGAAGTCTATGTCAAACAACCCCCGGGATTTGAAGACTTCAAGAATCCTTCACATGTCTTTAAGTTGAGAAAGGCTCTTTATGGATTAAAGCAAGCACCTAGAGCATGGTATGATAGACTTAGCAATTTTTTGTGTGAAAAGGGTTTCGAAAAGGGTAAGGTTGATAAAACTTTGTTCATTAAGAAAATCAAGAGTAACACTTTATTGGTTCAAGCCTATGTTGATGATATCATTTTTGGATCGACTAACAAAGAAATGTGTGAGGAATTCTCATTGATGATGCAAGGAGAATTCGAGATGTCTATGATGGGAAAGATGAATTACTTTCTTGGACTACAAATTAAGCAACTCAAAGATGGAATCTTTATCAATCAATCCAAATATTGTAAAGAACTATTGAAGAAGTTTGATATGGATAATTGCAAAGCAATGAATACTCCAATGGGCTCCGGTACATATGTTGATCAAGATGAATCCGGTACTCCAATTGATATTACCAAGTATCGAGGTATGATTGGTTCTTTATTGTATTTGACGGCAAGCCGTCCTGACATAATGTTTAGTGTTTGTCTTTGTGCTCGCTTTCAAGCAAATCCAAAGGAATCACATCTTATGGCGGTTAAAAGGATCATGAAGTATCTCAAAGGAACAACCAACGTTGGCTTATGGTATCCTAAAGGTAGTGTTTGCAATTTAATTGGTTATTCTGACGCGGATTATGCAGGATGTAAAACTGATCGTAAAAGCACAAGTGGTACTTGTCACATTCTTGGAAATGCATTGGTATCATGGGCTTGTAAAAAGCAAGCATGTGTTGCTCTTAGTACGGCCGAAGCGGAATACATAGCAGCGGGTAGTTGTTGTGCACAAATTCTTTGGCTTAAGCAACAACTTCGTGACTACGGACTTGATCTCGGATGCATTCCTCTTCGATGCGACAATACAAGTGCTATAAATATCACAAAAAATCCGGTCATGCATTCAAGAACCAAACACATAGACATTCGACATCATTTTCTTCGTGATCATGTGCTCAAAGGAGATGTTGAAGTCACTTTTGTCGATACTCATAATCAACTTGCGGATATCTTCACCAAGCCTCTCCCGAAAGAATCATTTTATAAAATTCGTCGAGAACTTGGAATTTTAGATGAAGGTGATGTTTAAATTCATTCCTCATTATCACAAAACAAAGGTGCATGTCTCTAAATATACTATGTCTTAAATTTTATATATGCTATACTTTCTTTTTCATAAAATAAAGTATTTTGGACTTTTTGAGTCCAGGAACCGGTTCCCATGTAGGGACGAACCGGTTCCCCATAGTAATTTCCAGAGGCGTTGTTTTGGTATGCTTCAGGAACCGGTTCCCATGTAGGGACGAACCGGTTCCCACGTGATTTTTGCAGATTTTCTGTCTTGTAGCTGTAACGTAAACTTGTTTCAATTTTTGAAATTTAAAAGCTTTTTATTGTCATTTAAGTCACTCACACCCACTCACATCCACTCATTTACTCACTTTAATATATATTCTCTCATCTTCATCCTCTCCAAACCCTTCCACCTCCATTATTCAACCAAACTTTAAACCCCACTATCTCACCATAACTCTCAAATTTTTATTACCCACTACCTCACAACTATAAATCATCCTTCATTCTTCCATATATCCCACTCAAAATTTCCTTCACTCACCAAATCCGAAAATACATTATCAAAACCTAAGTTCTCAATCCTTCAACCATGGCACCCAAACTTTCAAGAAATGCTAAAGGAAAGAATAAGGTTGGTGAGACAAGTGAAGATCCACAAGAACAACAACCAACTCTCAAAAGTCGGAGACTTACATTCAACATTCGGAGTCGGAAACTTCTTCCGGCAAAATACGGTAATCTTCCCGACTTTCCTAGTCATAGCTTTTTTTTTTCCGGCAAGACTAGAACAAGCCGGTATAGCTAACTTTGTTCTTGACCATGGTGATTATTACCCGGATTTAGTTCGAGAATTTTATCACAACTTTAGGATAGTCACCGATGAATTTGAAGATTTTACCTTGTTGTCTCAAGTTTCAAATAAAGATATATGTTTAGATGTTGAAGATTTTGGAAGAGTATTAGGAATTCCATCACATGGTTTAGTGCTTATTCAAGGTAACATTCCGGAGGATTGGCTACCTTATAGTAAGGTTGATGTGTTTGTGAGTATGTGCCGACCAACTCAACGCGAGACGGCACGCCAACAACTTGTTACCAAATTTAATATGTTCGGTTCAAGCTTATCTGTAAGTGATAGGATGCTTCATCTTATCATAGCTTATGTTTTATTTCCGAAGAATTCTAACCATTCCAGGATAAACGAGTTCGAGTTGATGGTGTTGCATGCTCTAAGACGTGGCATAGAGGTAAATTGGTCTCTTTCAATCATGCGCCATATGCAACTAATGGCTTCCCTTCAAGGAGGACTCCCATATGCAAGGGCAATTTCTCGCATTATTCAAAATGCCGGTGTTCTTCTTCAACGGGAACCAAAGAAGAGTATGAATAGACCCGAGTGTGCCATCTCCACAACATCCGCTTTAAAAAATACCGGAATTGTGATGGGTAATGATGGAAGATATTTTTACAAGGTTGATGTTGAGCCCGCCGCACAACAGATGCAACAACCTCCCGAAGGAGGATTTACCATGGATATGATGTTTCAAAAGCTTTGCTCTATCCAAACATCTATTGACAACAATAGGAGGGATAACAACTATGAGCATAATCTTATGAAGAAACAAATGAGGGATATCCAACGGACTCAAAGAAGGATCTTGGCACATTATGAGGAAGAGGAAGAGGGAAGTGATGAAGAAGAAGAAGAAGATGATGAAGATGAAGAAAACATGGATGAAAGTGACTAATTTCTTTGCTTTTTAATTACTATGTTTTTATTTTATTAGTCTTTTAATTTCATGTTTTTAGACATTGTCTTAATTTATGTTTCGTGATGTTTAGGATTAAATTATGTCTTTGTTTGTAACCGTAAAAACTACGTTCCGTATCGTTCATTCGTGTTATGTTGTGATGTTTTACATTTCATTGTGTGATATTTGTGTTATGTTTCAATTTCATTTCAAGATTATCTTTTTCCCCATCCTTTTTGATAATAACAAAGGGGGAGAAGAGTATGCATGTTTGTGTTGTTGTTTTGTTCAAAAGAAAAAATGCAGGCCATTGCTAAACATTAAAACTCATCACCATAAATCAAAGGAATCATGGATTTAGGGGGAGTTTCTAACATAGGGGGAGCCTTGCATTATTCAACAATTTTTTCAAAAGCACAAAACAACTCAATCTCAAAACATTTTCAAGACTTGGTTGTCATCATCAAAAAGGGGGAGAATGTAATTGCAAAAGCCTCTCAAGCATATGTGTTTTGATGAAGACAACATGGACATCAAGCTCTCATAAAGGATGTGCAAAAAGATTGTCAAAGCTAAAGAAACATCTTTCAAAGTCTTGAAGATATTGTGAAGATTCAAGAATCAAGAAATAAATGGCAAAGGTATAAACAATACTCACTTTGACATATAATTGTTCACAATATCTACTCTCATGCATATCATAATCATAAACAATTTTCATATACCATAGAAACCACTTAAAACCTTTTTTCATAGTTAAATTTCAAAATAAAGGTTTTAGGAACCGGGTTGTCCCTACAGGGGAACCGGTTCCCAGATTTCTCAAATTTTCACTCTCTGTGGTTTACTATGGGGAACCGGGTTGTCCCTATGCAGGAACCGGTTCCTCAGTGCAAAAATTCAAATATTCTGCTGTAACGTTCAGCAGGAACCGGGTTGTCCTATACAGGAACCGGTTCCTACTGAACCAGTGTGACTTTTCCATTGCTTGTTTCACATAAACGAAAATATATTCTTCACATTGAAACATTGCATTCCTACATGGAAAAATACCCTTTTGAAAAGGTGTTTAACACAATATATATTACACATCTTTCATAATCATTTTTTCACCTTCTTCATTAACAATTCAACTTCATATATTATTTTTTTTTTCAAATATTTTCAAAGTGTTCATCATTCATCTCTTTCAAAGTGAAACTTGCTATACACTCTTTCATTGAGAAAAATATTCTAAGTTTCATGCATACATTGTGAACACTTATATTCATTTTGAGAATTGTTTTATTGAAGAAGAAGATCAATCCAAGATTGATAAGTGCTATACAAACTTCATCTAAATCTCTTGTAAAAATTCAAAGTTATTATTCCTTACTATCCAGGATTGTTGGAAGTAAGTGTTGTGTTTGAAGAGGATTGTTCTTCATCCACATTAGTGTTGTTTGATCTTAAAGGTGTTAAGAACCTTTGATCACCCTATAGGTTAGATAGTAAAGCATAGGCTTGTACAATAATTCTAACTATAGTGAAATCTCTTTCGTGTTTGAAAGGGGACTGGAGTACTCTCGGATTGTGAGGGGAACCAGTATATATCGCCGTGTTCTTTATCTTTCCGCATTTACCGCATTCATCATCATTACCAAGAAAAAGATATGAACCAACAAACACCTTCAAACACTTAACCAAAAAGTTAGTAAACACATTGTCATAAAAACCGATTATTTTTGAAAACCTAATTCACCCCCCCTCTTAGGCGCACTTATAGACTTACATATATATATATATATATATATATATATATATATATATATATATATATATATATATATATATATATATATATATATATATATAAATGCTAAGCAGTGTCCTCAAGGCAATGGTTAAAATTTTAAAATAATAATTTTATCTCGGTAATCTGTGTATTTAATGCATTGGAAGTTAAAATATTAAAAATTTTATAAAATATTTTTTTTTTAAGAATGTTTAACCATTGCCCTGAAGGCACTAGTTAGCAAGACCCATATATATATGAAACAATAATTATTTTTTAAGTTACTTTTATTATTTATTAGTATATTTAATTTTCAAATAAATATATACATGAGATATTTACTTTAAAATATATAATGTTTATTAAATAATACTATTAGAAAAAAACTTAAAATAAATAATTTATTTTCAAACAATTTTTTAATAAATAATTATTTTAGAACAATGAGAATGACATTTTAAATTATTGGGTTAAATAAGTTTTTGGTTCCTCTAAATACAGTGGTTTTCAATTTTAGTCCCTCTAAACATTTTCTTCAAAGAATGGTCCTCCTAAAAATTTTAATTTTAACTTTTGGTCCCTCTTGCAATTTAGCGACGATTTTAACGGGGGTTTTAGTAACGGTTTTTTATTTAGCGACGGAATTAGATACCATTTTAGCTACGATTTTGCTATGAGGGACCAAAAGTTAAAATTAAAATTTTTAAGAGGATCATTCTTTGAAGAAAATATTTAGAGGGCTAAAGTGAAAAACCGCTATTTTAAAGGGATAAAAACATATTTAATCTTAAATTATTAAAAAAAATAAACATAGAAAAATAAAAGAACATAAAAACAACACAGGAATATAATATGAAAAACTTTAATTAGAGAAAAAGCCAAGTCACCTGCCAAATAAATAACTCATCAATCAAATGAGACTTGTGCTTAGTTAACATGAAATTTGATTTCAGAATCATTGATCCAGATGTTAATGAACATGTAAAATTATTGTTTACATTAGTTCGGTTTATATTTTATAATTAGACTTATAAATGTTTACCTGTCTAATGATTTTTCTATCATTTTTGTGACTTTTTCACCTCAATTTGATCCTACAAATGTATTGTATATTCGTGATTTTGCACTAAATTCCATGTTAGTTTCTAAGTTATCTTACTCCTTTAATTGTGTGTTTCATTTCTATGATAACAATTGCACTTTGTAAGATTTGAATTCACATAGATGATTGGTTTGTCTAGTCCAGTTGAAGGACTATATAGGCTTATCTTAGATGTTAATGCTCAAGTTGATGCACCAATTTCTGAGTCTAGTTCTAATAGTTTTTGTTTCTAAGCATAATTTAATTAATTTTTGCTTCTATTAATAATAGCAGTGTGATACTTGCTCAAGCCTTATGATATTTTAAGTTAGGTATTTTATCTCATGATAGACTTCTCAAATTTTTTCAATCATATCCAAATATTACGAATGATGATAAGCAGCTTCGGACATTTGTCACTTTTCTAGAGACAAAAAACTTAATTACTGCATTTTGACATATGAGGCCCTTTATCTACATATTCCATTCATGGCCATAAATATTTTCTCTCAATCCTAAATGATTTCAAAAGATATGTATGGATTATCTTACTTAAATTCAAAGCAGAGGTTATCAAGTATGTCAAGCTTTGATGAACAAGAACTGAAAATTAAAGAGAAAGATAATAGAAAGCATGGAGAAGATGAAGATTTGTTATTCAATCAATAATTCTGTTACAGATTATTTTCAGTTAGTTACCCAATCAACTAACTCTTATCCTTATATAGCCAATGAAAAAACAGAAAGAAGGATATTCTATCCTCTAAGGTATTAGCTACTAGTTTCTATCCTATACCTCCAATACTCCCCCTCAAGTGGGAAGGTATATATCAAACATTCCCCACTTGGAAGTGAGCAGCTCATACAGTGGACGGGAGAGAGCTTTTGTGAGAGGATCGACAAGTTGCTGTGAGGACTTGACATGAATTAACGTAAGGAACTGAGTTTGTACATGCTGGCGAATGAAGTGGCAATCAATGTCAACATGCTTGGATCTTTCATGGATCAACGGATTCGATTCTAGCTGAATGGCTGACATGCTATCACAAAACACCATGATAGACTGCAATTGGATTTCAAAAGTTTGCAAAAGTTGTTTGATCCATAGCAGTTTAGAGGTAAGGGAAGCTAGAGCCCGATACCCCGCTTCAGCAGATGATCTAGCCACAGTAGGTTGTTTCTTTGATTTCCATGAAATCAATGCTTCACCTAAGAAAACACAAAAACCAGTAGTTGATTTGCGTGTTACTTTACAACTGTCCCAGTCAGCATCTACAAAGGCAGTAATGTGAAAAGAAGATTTTGCTGGGAAGAGTAAGCCTTTTCCAGGAGACCCCTTAAGGTATTGTAAGACATGATGCACCCCTGTCAAATGTGTGGTACGAGGCTGCTGCATGAATTGGCTCAGTTTGTTGACTGCATATGCAATATCAGACCTTGAAATTGTCAAATACATGAGTTTACCTATAAGTCTTTGATAGGCAGAAGCATCTTCAAGAAGTTCACCATCTGAATCATTGAATGATACTGTCGAATCCAAGGGCACACTCATAGGTTTTGAAGCAAGATAACCTGTGTCTTGAAGCAGCTGCAGGGTGTACTTTTTTTGACATAAGTGAATCCCCTTTTGTGAAGTGGCAATTTCTAAACCCAAGAAATAATGTAAATCTCCCAGCACTTTTAATTTGAAATGTTGCTGAAGAAGACCTTCAACTTGTTTCAATCTTTGTGGATCAGGTTCTGCAAGTACAATGTCATCTACATATACTAATAATATGACCAAAGATGAGGCTGTGCCACTGGAAAATAAAGAATGATCAGTTGGCGATTGCTCAAATCCTAGAGAAGCAATGGTGTAGCTGAATTTTTGATACCATTGTCTGGATGCTTGTCTTAAGCCATGTAGAGACTTGTTGAGTTTACAAACTAAGTTCTCCCCTTTTATTGGATAGCCTTTAGGAAGTTGCATAAAAACTTCTTCAGAGAGATCACCATTTAGGAAAGCATTATTAATGTCCAATTGAATGAAATTCCATTTATGTTGAGCAGCAATAGAAAGTAAAATCCTGACTGTGGTGAGTTTTGCTATAGGGGAAAACGTATTTAAGAAGTCTACCCCAGCTTGTTGTATGAACCCACGGGCTACCAAGCGTGCCTTATACCTGTCCAAGGACCCATCAGCTCTATATTTCACTTTGTATATCCATCTACAGCCCACAACCTTCTTGCCTGGTGGAAGAATTTGAAGAGACCAAGTGTTATTTGCTTCAAGAGCTGCAATCTCCTCTGCAATGGCTTGTCGCCATTCAGGACTGGAGACAACTTGATGATAAAAGGAAGGTTCATAGATATTGGACACTTGGCCTATAAACTATCTATAAATTGGCTTTGGGTTTTCATATGACAAGTGGTGTTGTATTGGATATTGGACATTGCATTGGTAATCTTGAAGGTAAGAGGGAGGTCTATGCACTCTAGATGGTCTTTGGTACGGGACATTTTGTTCAACGGGTAAGGCAGCAGTATGGTCATGAGTTAGATCCGAGGGATCATGTATAGGATTATCTATGTCAGTCTACGGGTGTTGAACATTAACATGAACCAAAGGATTTTGGACATGGGGAGTGAAAGAATCTGCTATGACTTTAGGTACCACAGTGTCAGAAAAGAAACCGGACAAGACCATGTCATCAGCAATAGAGTAAAAAGGAAACACAGTTTCTTGGAAAATTACATCTCTAGTGACTAAGACTTTTCTAGTGTCTAAGTTTAGAATTTTGTAGCCTTTGACACCATGTGGATAACCAAGAAATACACAAGGTGATACACGTGGAGTGAATTTTGACCTATATGCAGGAATGGTAGATGCATAATACAGACAGCCAAAAACTCTCAGAGATTCATAGTTTGGCAACTTACCATGTAGCAGTTCAAAAGGAGATTTGTTGTCTAATCCTAGGGAGGGGACTATGTTGATCAAGTATGCACTTGTATTGACACATTCACCCCAGAATCGTATTGGCACTTTGGAATGAAACAACACAGCTCTGGCAACATTGAGTAAATGCTAATGTTTCCTCTCAACAACTGAATTTTGCTGAGGTTGATGAGGATATGATAGCTAATGTATGGCTCCTTCAGCTTGCAAAAATTCAATAAGTTGCAGTTCCTTTGCATTATCACTGCAGATTCCTTTTATGTTAGTGTTAAACTGAGTTTTTATGAGCTTAAAAAACAGTTTAATCAACATAGGTGCTTCAGATTTGTGTTTTATGAAATGAATCCAAGTGTATCGTGTATGATTATCGACAATAGTCAAGAAGTAATAATAGCCATCATATGTAGATTTTGCAAAAGGACCCCACACATCATAATGAACCAAATCAAAAGGTGATTGACTACGATTATTATGTTAAATAAAGGGTAAATGATGAAACTTAACAAGAGGACATATTTTTGCAAAATTCATGATTCTCTTTATTGGAAGGAAATACATTTGGAACTTGATGGTGAATAGATTGTAAAACTTGATCAGACAAATGTCCTAATCTAGCATGCCAAGTAGAGAAAGAAACATTAGCAACATTACAAGTAGGTATATCCTCAAGAGTAGCAGAGGTATGAATAGGTGCACATTTGAGGAAGTAAAGACCATGGGTGTAATCACCCGAACCAGTCACCTTCCCCTGCTGACTGTCCTGAATCATAAACCCAGATTTAGAAAATATAACAGACAAATGAGGGTTTTGTAGCAACTGACCAACATATAATAGATTTATGCGAAAATGAAGAATGTATAACACATTTTGTAAAGTCAAATGAGAACTAAGAACAACTGTGCTTATAGCAGCCACTGGAACTTTAGCATTGTTTGGCAAGGTCACAAACTTGTGAGATAGAGATTTATATGAATCAAACATTTGTAAAGAGTGTGCAATGTGTGATGTTTCCCCTGAGTCCACTATCCAAGTATTGCTAATAGGATATGAATTTTGATGTGATGAAATGAAAACCATACCAACTGAATCACCTGATGGAGAATCTAAACTGGATTTTCTTGCCATCTGACCTTGAATGTATGCAATGAGTTGCTGATACTGCTTTGTGTTCAAGGGTGTGTCTTCCTCCCTGATGTCCGTGTGAACAACATTAGCATTAGGTTGCGAAGAGTTTGAACCTTTTCCCTTTTTGAATCCAGGTGGATAGCCATGAAGTTTGAAGCATTTGTCCTTGATGTGATCAAGAACACCACTTTGTGAACATAAGGGACGATCCTTCTTACCAGCTTTAATCTTCGCACCATTGGAATCAGTAACCGCATAAGCGAGGTTTTCATTCTTTTCAGTGGTAATAGCATTGACAACACGTTGTTTCTCTTCTTAAATTTCCAATGAGAAAACTTGACTAACCGATGGTAAGGGATCCATGAGTAGAATTTGATTGCGAATCAGATTGAAGCTTTCATTCAATCCAAGCAAGAATGTGAGAACGTATTCACGATTGATGTGTTCAATCAGAGGATTTACACCACCATAAACACATTGGTGAATATGGCGAAATTCAGCGAGTTCCTCCCAAAGTCCTTTGATCTTGGAGTAGTAGGCACCAACTGAGAGATTACCTTGAGTACACGTGATGAAATCTTTGCGTAGTTGAAACAAACGAGGATCGTTGTTCTGCAAAAATCGTTCTTAGAGGTCATTCCAAATCGTCGCTGCAGTGGAGGCGTAGATAACGCTGCCGGTAAGATCTTTTGACACTGAGTTCAAAAGCCACGATGCAACGACATTGTCATTACGTTGCCAGAGTTGGAACTGAGGATCACCGTCAGGAGGTTGCTGAATCGAGCCATCAACGAAGCCAATCTTATTCTTTGCACGAAGAGCAATGAGTATTGCATGACGCCATGACGGAAAGTTCTCTTCCGTCAATAGACACGAAACCAAAATAAGACCAGGATGATCAGAATGGTGAATGAAAAAGGGATTCTGCTGTTGACCATCCATGACGATGTCGAGGGAGGTGACGAGCTTGACAAAAAGAATCGAAAGCGGAAAGAAAATCAAATCTTGCAATAGCAAGATTTGCAGATAAAATCTACTAATACCATATCAAGTATGTCAAGCTTTGATGAACAAGAACTGAAAACTAAAGAGAAAGATAACAGAAAGCATGGAGAAGATGAAGATTTTTTATTCAATCAATAATTCTGTTACAGATTATTTTCAGTTAGTTACCCAATCAACTAACTCTTATCCTTATATAGCCAATGGAAAAACAAAAAGAAGGATATTCTATCCTCTAATGTATTAGCTACTAGTTCCTATCCTATACCTCCAATAGAAGTATCCATTAATGTTCAAATTTTCATTACCCTTGTTGAAAATTAATTTCATTACATGTTATAAAATTGTAAAAATTGATAATGGTGCTAAGTTTGTTATTTCTCAATTTTATGCATATAAAAATATTGTACTTCAAAGATTTTGTGTAGTGTCTCCTCGACAAAATGGGAGGTTGAAAGAAATCACCAACGCCTTCAAAATATAGGTAAATATTTATTATACCAATTCTAATTTCTAAAATATTTGTGCACATATGCAATCTCAAATGCCATTTTCATTATCAACATAATCAATACTCCTTTGTTATATGATAAATCATCTTATAAAATGCTTCACAATTCTTTATTGATATGAACCCAATAAAATTAATTGGTTCACTTTGTTATGCTTCCACTTTACAAAAGCATTGAACTAAAATTGCTTGTAAAGCAATAAAGTCCTTATTTTTAGGATATGTTGTTGGTTTCAAAGGCTTGATCCTATTAGATATTTATTTACGAGAAATATTCATATATAGAAATGTCACTTTTCATGAACAAATACTATCCTACCATATTCATAATTCATATGCCATGCATAATTGGGGATACTTTAGTGACTTGCATAACAAGTCAGAGTTTAATTCACCTAGATGCAATGTACCTGAATCACCACTTTCAGATTCTATTCCTCCAACTCCTATCATATATCCCACTACTATATATGATGTCTAACCATATATTGCATCACTTCCACTTGTACATCATCAAGAGTGAGGCATCAACCATCACATCTCAAATACTATGTATGTGATTCATTTAATGACACACCAAATTAATATTTTTCAGGTACTCTCTATCCATGTCCAATTTTAATTCTTGTTCATAATTATTTCATTTTCGCCATCGTTTTAGCCTCTTATTGACCATATACACTAAACCTAAATCATATAACGAGGCTAACAAGTTTGATTGTTAGAATCAAGTTTTCTTGATAAAAATGATATTAGGGAACTTGTCGATATTCTACCCAATTTTAAACCATTATGATGCAGATGCGTCTATAAGATTAAGCACAAATAAGATGGAAGTATTCAAATATTCAAGGAAAGTGTAATTTTACAAAGGTTACAATCAGATAGAAGGTTTGGATTACTTAGATACTCATTGATCCCTAGCTAAGTTCACTACAGTTAGACTTTTCATAGCTCTTGCATATATCAAGAGATGGAATTTAAATCAACTTGATGTCAATAATGCATTATTGCTTGGTGAGTCACATGAAGATGTGTACATGGTTGTTTCACCTGGTGTCAAACCTTTTAAACCAAATAAACTGTGCAAGTTACTTAAGTCTGTATATTATCTTAAACAGACCAGTAAGCAATATTGTGAGAATATTGTCTCTCTTCTTACTCATCATTGTTAGAACAAGCTTCTTCAAATCATTTTGTATCTTTCAAAAGCAAGGATTTTTAATTTACTATCTTGCTTGTTTATGTTGATGATGTAATTATAGCAAGTAATTTCTATCTAAGTTCTGACACATGAAAGATTCTCTACACTATGCATTCAAAATAAACGATCTTGGTCTTCTCAAATATTTCTTAAGATAACAGACTATAATCAAGGAATATCATTATGTCAAAGGAAATATTACATTAACCTACTAATAGACTCTAGATTACTCAGTTCTAAGCCTATCGCTACTTCACCTGACCCATCTATTAAGTTACATAATGATAACAAATATCCATATAAAGAAATACCATCATACAGAAGGATCACTGGTATACTTACATACTTTAGCACCACTAGGCAAAACATAACATATATCACTCAACAACTAAGTAATCTTTTGCTCAAGCCTTCAATTATGTATTACAATTTTGCTTGTAGAGTTTTGTGATATCTCAAGAATTGTCGTGGTCAAGGACCTTATCTTTATCTGTAGTTGAGCCTTGAGGCTCCTTCTCTTTTTTCTAATTTAAATTTCATTGGTATCCAATCTTAATAGTTCCCATTTGAGGTTTTAACCCAGATGATGATGTAATCTTCATTAGTGTTGTAAAGATGGATCTCCTTAATTTCTTCTTTGTCTATAGGGGCGAAGGTGTTATCAATAATAGTATAGTTCCAACTATTGTTCCCCTTTCAATTAGGTCCCTAACTCCAATTACCCTTGTTTCCAATAGTTTTTGTGTTAGAACTTTAAATCCTTCTTGATTAAGGATCCAACTGTCCTTCCATATGTTGACCTTCTCCTAATTTCCTATAATCTAAGAAGCACCTTTTTTTATGATCCACTTACTTTATTATATGCTTCTCCAAATGTAGTTATGGTTCCTGCATGGGTATGCTTGAAGAAAATTCTTATTAGGATAGTATTTAGCTAATAGAGCTCTGGTCACTAAAGAGTTATGGCTAGTGATAAGTCTCCATCCTTGATTATCCAATAAGGATTTATTTAAGTCTCTGATTTTCTAAAACATAAACCACCTTCATATTTATTGTTGCATATATCTTTCTAATTTTTCCAATAAATTTTTTAATGCTAATGTTATCTCCCCACTAGAAATTCATCATCATCTTCTCTATTTCCTGGAATATAGTCTTTGATAACATGAAATAGCTCATAATATAGTTGAAAATAGGATGGATAACTACTTTTAATAGAGTGACACGATCTGCATAAGATAAATTGTTAGTATTCCAACTTTTAAGTTTTTTACTTATTCTATCAATAATAAACTAAAAGGTTTGGATTTTAGAGGGGTTCATGTATGTAGGAAGACCTATGTATTTATGGATTTTATTAGTGGTGGGAATTGTGATTCATTTTGTAAAAACGTCTCTCTAGTCTTAGATAGTGTATCTTCTAAACATCATTTCATACTTTTCACAGTTGATCTTCTAGCTAAAATAATTACGATAAAAGTTTATGATATTAAGGAGAGTCTTAGCATGTCTCTCCTCATTTCTGTAGAAAATTAAACTATCATTTGCAATCATAAAAATATCGATAATTTTAGGGGTTATTTTATCAATAAATATACCACTTAGCAAATTTCTAGCAAGAAGATTATTTAAAAGGTTGAAGAAAACATATGCACAGTTTATAAATAGATAATGGGAGAGAGGATCTCCTTGTCTAATTCCTCTAGTAGGGTAGAAATTTTAAGTTGGTTGTCCATTGATCAGGATGGATAAAGAAACTATAAAAATGCACTTCATGATCTTGTTGGTTAAAATTTAAGGGAAACCCACAGATATGAGAGTGTTGTGTATGAAACTCCATTCTAATCTATCATAGGCTTTGGTCATATTCATTTTGATGCCAACATAACTCGTCTTTCTTTATTTTATGTGTTTCACATAATTGAAAATTTCATAGGAAATAATAATGTTTTCTGTAATTAATCTTCTCTCCATAAAAACACTTTAATTGTCACTTATAATCAGGGAAAAATACTCTTGATTATGTTTACTATGGTTTTAGTGACAAGTTTCATTATAACACTACAAAGGGCTAAAATTTGTAGTCAGGTGGGGTTATATGGTTTTTACTCTTGGGGATGAGGCAGATGAAAGTGTTATTCAACTCCTTGGGTTCCTCTTCTTCATTCAATTTTCTAAGATTGTGTTAGTGATGTCTATCCCAATATATTGGTAGAACATAGTTAGGGTTCCGTTAGGGCCAGGGGATACATTAGCTTTCATTTGAATTTTCATAGACTTCTTGAGGAGAGTAAGGATTGCCAAGCTCTCGTCTCATGGTCTCATTAAGTTTTTCTTTCATGATGTTGCTGGTATGGTGACAAGTAGGGGTTTGTGTTGAGACATCTGTCTTAACATCTGTTTTGCAAGTGCCAGAATTTTAGGAATAAAGTAGAATGGAGAGCGGAATGTGGGGCCTTATATTGTGGTGCAAAAGATCAAAAGAAATAGAAAGAGTAAAGGAGTGCATAAACATAAAGGATATTATAAGAAGCAGCGAGTGAAAGAGAAAAATGCTAAGTTAACCCCGGGGTCAAGGTTTTCATTGCTTTACAAAGAGAAAACATCGGGGAATTCAAAAGATGAGAATGTGAATGGAGTGGACAATATAAAGCCGAAACATGCCAAGAAAATATAAAGGAATTGAAGGAGAAGCAAATGTACGAAGCAATAGAAAGTATGCAAGTGAAGAAAATGGGACACAACAAAAATGGAAAGGTAATAGAAAAGTCAACACTCCGAACAAGTTGGAAATATCATCCAAAGGTATAACCAAGGACAAAAGGGGAGCAACACGTGGTGGGGTCAAACATATCATGGATCATTTAATAGAGGATTTGGATCAAGGACCTAGGATCGAAGGCCTACAATGGAATATTAGGTTGATTATTGGAGACTTTAATCTTGGGTAAAGTTCTAATGGGCCTCATTTATATATGAATGCCACTGGGGCCCATAATTCAGTGGATAGGGCTGTAATAGATCTGAGTGTAGTTATGATAGAAATTTGCTCTTTTGGGTTTTGAAGGTTATGTTTTTCTACTATTCTTGGGTATTCATGTGGAACTGCGTTGGGGTGGAGTAAGGAAAATGTTGATAGAAATTTACTTTTCTTAATGGTCGTGAATGTCACTTTACCCTGATGTATGCGAGCCTTAGAGAAGGCGGACACAGAGAATCATGTGAAAATTTATAGGCCATTGCTCAGAATGTTAGGGGAGGTTGATTTGTAGGTGCAAATATCAATGACATCTTCTTCGTGTTAGAGAAAAGAGGGGGGGCCTTGGTGTCCACTAGGAAGTGTAATATGTTTTTAGACAGGATCAACAGCTGAAAATTGATGGAGATTCCTTCCATAGGTCACAAATTCACACAACGAGGACTTATTCTTCATGGGGTGCAAAAGGTTCGAAAAGGTTCTTGATCACAAATTCACACAACAATGCTTGGATAATTTAATTCTTGAATGCTGATGAAAAGGTTCGAAAAGGTTCTTGATCACAAATTCACACAACAATGCTTGGATAATTTAATTCTTGAATGCTGATGAAAAGGTTCGAAAACGATAAATTGTAATCCTTCAAAATTTTTGATAATCTCATGACTAAATAACAAGAATCTCAAACATAAATTGCAATATCAGTGAAGCGCAAATAGAAGTGGATGCCTACATTCCCAAATCGCAACACCGGAAATTCGATGATGGCATCATCAAATCTCAATATTGGAACCAAAGGCAAGATCGAAAACTTCAATCGAATGTGCAATCTTAAATCTCAAATAGAGCTGATGTAATCGCAAAGCAGAATCGCGAGAATCAGAAGCAAGAAATCACATATGATAATCTTTACATTAGATGAAAGAAGAACTCATTGATCTTGGAAAATTGGAGCCCTACGTTTTTGAGGAAAAATTCGAACAGGAAAATACAATTGAGGCTAAATCGCAAATTTATCTCCATGAATAATCAATTCATTAATTTAAAAAATTCACAAATTTATTTGTCTGATTAATGAACCGGTTGGATCATACCGTTTTTTTATCAAATTAACAACAATTTCGATCTTATAATTTATCGAACTACCTTATTCTCTAATTTCTGCTCCAATTAATCTGACCGGCCGATCAAAATCGATTTTAAAACATTGATAAGAACTTGATTTTCTTGAAATCATTAAATTATAAAACTAATCTAATACAAACATTTAAATTAAAAAAAATGCTCTTATGGATTTGGCCTATTTTCAAAGTAAAGTAGACTAGATTCAATCTTTACAAAATTGCTCAAGATAATGCCAACCAACCCTAGTCCCTAGCAACAAAAAACCAAAAACACAAACTTTATTTCCCTAATTTTCGTTTTCTTTCCCCTCATCTGACCCCCATTTTCATCAAAGTAAGTAGTATACTTTACTTGGGACCCACTTAACCTGCCCATCCTTAATTCATCATCAGTACACGTGGCAAGGTAACGTTTCTCTCCCTCTTTCCTGTTCCTTCTCTTCACGCTATTTAGTCCTCTTTCCCAACACTCTTCCAATTTCAGAGAAGCACTTCCACGCTTCTCTATTATCACAATCAAACCCTAAATTATTTTCTACCGGTAATTATTTATCATCTTCATGCCTCTTTCTTTTGTTTATTCTCTCAATTTTTTCTTCATAATATCATCATCATGCATGTCTTTGATTTTTTTTAAATTTTTTTTTGTGATTTAAATTGTGATTATCTTTAATTTGTGGTGATTATGGTTAATCGGTTGAAAGCATAGTTTTGGATTTTTGTTATGTTAAATTAGTTTTTTTTTTTTTTTTGTGATAGGTGTGTGAGTTGGTGATTTTGAGGGTGTGAAACTGAAATGGTTGGGAATTATAATCTGAAAACTGAGGATTTGAATTTGTGTTTTGAGAATCTTATGATGGTTGCTGGTGGTGAGAGAGGAGGGAATATGAAGGTTGGTGTGATTACTGAATGGAAAGATATTCCTGTGGAGCTTTTGATGCATATTTTGTCACTTGTGGATGATCAGACGGTCATTAGAGCTTCTGGTGTTTGTCGTGGTTGGAGAGATTCTATTTTCTTTGGACTTGCTCGTTTATCTCTCTCTTGGTATTTATTTCTCTCTCTTTGTTTGAGTTGAATTTGATTCTGAAATTGCTGATTCTGGTTTCATGTTTTTTTAGATTATTTATCTAAACTAGGGGGTTTAACTGCTAAGGGCCTGTTTGGATCAGTTTGTTGCAATTATTAAGCAGAAAATAATGTATTGTTGCAAATTGAAATAAAGATCTGTCCATCTTTGTCACTCTGCTTAGAAATCTTTGAAAAATGATCTTGAAGAATATTTATTTTGATTCAGTGGTATTAAGCGCTTATTTTTTTGCCCTGCTTTGAATGGATTGATGTAGTAATAACATGACTATGTAATTGTTTTTTTCAGGTGTAACAAGAACATGAACAATTTGGTCATATCTCTTGTTCCAAAGTTTGCGAAATTGCAAACTCTAGTTCTTCGTCAAGATAAGCCTCAACTAGAGGATGGTGCTGTTGGGACTATTGCAAATTTCTGTCATGACCTGCAGATTCTTGATCTAAGCAAAAGTTTCAAGCTCACGGATACGTCACTGTATGCTATAGCCCATGGTTGTCGTGATCTTACAAAACTAAACATCAGTGGATGTTCAGCATTTAGTGACAATGCTTTGGCCTACCTTGCTGGTTTCTGTAGAAAACTGAAAGTTTTAAATCTATGTGGATGTGTTAGAGCAGCTTCTGATACTGCACTTCAGGTGGTATTTTTATATAGCATACACTTTTTTATATTCACAATCATATTAAAAATTGAGATAGATTTTAATTATAACGCCAATTGTATATTGGATAGGCTATTGGACACTACTGCAATCAGCTACAATCTTTGAACCTTGGATGGTGTGACGAGGTTAGTGATGTTGGAGTAATGAGTTTAGCATATGGTTGTCCTGATCTTAGAACAGTTGACTTGTGTGGCTGTCTGAAGATTACAGGTATTTTACCTACATATTAAGTTTTTTTACTATGTAACACAGACACGGACACTAGACACGGCCACTAATGGTGAGTGAAATTTTAATTTTGGCTTTGATTGCAGATGATAGTGTGATTGCTTTGGCAAACAGGTGCCCTCACCTGAGGTCCCTTGGACTGTACTTCTGCAAGAACATTACAGACAATGCAATGTATTCCTTAGCACAAAGCAAGGTGAAGAACAGGATGTGGGGAGCTGTGAAAGGAGGAAATGAAGAGGATGGACTAAGGAACTTGAACATTAGTCAGTGCACTTCACTCACTCCTTCTGCCGTTCAGGCAGTTTGTGACTCATCTCCTGCTCTCCACACATGCTCTGGAAGACATTCACTCATCATGAGTGGTTGTCTCAACTTGACTTCTGTCCATTGTGCTTGTGCTATTCATGCACACCGGGGAATCAACACTTTCCCTCATCCTGCTCATTAATAAACCACATGACTTCAAGGAAGTGCCTATGATGGGCTCAGAGAAGTGTGTGATGCTGTTATCCTGTCCTTATCCCCTCCTCTGTGGTGTAGATATGTTTGTGTTGGAGACTTGAGCTTCAAATGAGCAGCCATTTGTTGTTGTGTTTCATACTCTTTGTACTGTTTGTTTTATTTATTCCCCCAACTATGGACTTTTATGATATTTTGGATGCAAAAAACTAGCTTGTTCCTGGAGTTGTAGACTTGTAGTAATTTGTTGGAAGACATGGACTTCTAATCTCAAAATGTGTTTGGTATTTAGAAGAATATGAACGTTGTGCATCTGTGTTCCATGATGGTTAAATAGGTTTTTAATTTCTAAAATATTATTACAGTAAGACCACCACTTACAATAGGGTGTTGAATGAAAAAAAATTTAATAGTTAATGACCACCACTTACAATAGGGTGTTGAATGAAATTTTTTTTTAATAGTTAATGGTTGCAATGAAATGTTGAATAAAGTCTTGAAATTGATGTGGAGTAATTGATGTTGAATTTTATTAAATAAAATCATTGTAGTGAGTAAAAAAGTAAAAGTTGAATGAGTGTTGAATTATTAGGTGGAAGAGAGAAGATGATGGAGTGTAAAAAGTGAAAAAGAAGGATATTGAATTTATAAATCATTGTACATAGTAGGGATGACAATTTTATCCATCTCTAGTGGATATCAAAAATATTCACAAAGGATAGGGTAAAAACTCGAAAAAAAATTGGGTATTGGTATGGAGTTAAGTAATTATCCACTAAAATAAATGGGTATGGATACGGTATTGTATTTTAGTACCCATTCTATTCATATCGGTACTATATATTTATATAATTTTAGTTTAACTATTATGTACTCATGTTAAGTTATCAATTGTATTAAATATTTTAATATAAATATTTGTTTATTAGCCCAACAATAATATTTTTATAAAATAATATAATAAATTATAATTGATTTATTTTTTATTAAATATACCCATTGGGTTGTTTTTTTTTTTGACTGGAAGGATACTTATATTAGATCAAAGGGCCTAAAACAGCCGGAGATACAGAATTCGCTCCCGGGATACCATCTAACCAGGTCCGGGAGCCATAAGCCTTACCAAGCAACACAACATTGTGTGCATCAGAATTACAGACCCTAGGAATAAAAATAACAGAACTAAAAGAGAAAGAACTCAAAAGTAACCGACACTCCGCCGCTATAGGATCGAGGGAGGCATTACAAGAGATGGAATTGATACAATCTACCACCACCAACGCGTCTGACTGGAACACAATCTTGTTCATCTTAAGATCAGCTGCTAAGAGAATGCACCATCTAATAGCCAAGAGTTCAGCAATGCTGGGATCGACCAGGATATTTTCCTTCTTACTGGCAGCCATCAGCGTCTTGCCGAAAGGGTCCTTGAAGGTACAACCAAACACCGTATCGCCTGCCTCCGTGAGCCCAGCATCCACTTGTGCAACAAAGACATCCTGGGGGAAAGAGACATCCTTCCTCGCAGTAGAAGACAGATTTTTCCCATAAGGATCTGGAGGCCATCTAACAAAGTCCTGCACACAATCAAAAGCACCACCTGCAACTGCAATAGGGCAAACAGCTTTCCCTTGGAACACCACTACATTTCTAGCTGCCCAGATTTTGTAGAGGCAGGCACAGAACAGCTGAACACTATAGACATCACTGCCCTCTAGAACAGATTGAATCCAGAAGTTCACATCAAGACAGATGGGAGTACGGTAGCCTATGGGAGACGCGAAAAGAACTTGTTTCGCAAAGTGACAATCCATAAAAATATGCTGCAGAGTCTCAATTCCGGATTGACAGAAGGGGCATGAAGGATCAATGGGCATACCTCTTTTGACGAGATTCCCCCTCGTGGGAAGGATATCTTTAGCCACCCGCCACAAAAAGTTCCGCTGCCTTGTGTAGATGGGCGCCTTCCAAATCAGCTTCCAGAGGCTATGGTTATGTAAAACAGAAGGGCCAGGGAGAAGAGAGGCCCTGTGCGAGCGCGTAGCGTGATACGCAGTTTTTACCGAGAATTCTCCACTCTTTTCAAAATGCCACACCAACTTATCATCGTTTGGGAGCCTTGAGAGGGGTATGCTAACAATCTTCTTGGCATCTTCATGGGAGAACGAGTCATAAATAACCTCTCTTTTCCAGACACCCAACTCTTTGTCAATAAGATCACTGACAAGATCCTCCTCTCCTACATTTCTAGCACCATACAGAAGTTTAAACTCAGGATTACGCAGGTATGAATTTAGGAGTGAGAATTTTTTTAAACTAGATATGGAGACGGTATTATATTATCTTGTCTAAATCCTATCCATTGTCATCCATAATACATAATCTAATACACCCTCAGTTAAATGAGAATCAAAATAGTCAATTTTACTTGCAGTATTTTATGTTTGCATAGAAAAAAAATTACTCATTTTGTTCTCCACATTTTATGATAAGTGCATACTAATTGAATAGTACTACTACTTTAGCAAGTTGAGTTTATCATAAAGTTGCAAACTCTAGTACAAATACATATTAAATTGTTATGACTATTCAACCTCTGGACCCTTCTAGATATTTAACATGATTGCAATCTTGACAACTTAACTCTAGTTAATTTTTTCGTCTTTATATATGTTGCCAACTATGGTTAGATGATTCTTTTTTACCTTTTTCTATTATATGATTATTTATTGCAAGTTCATTATTTAACAACCAATATGGTGTAGCACAAACGATAGATATTTGAAGTTTTCAATCGTTTGTTATAAAGTTTACCGGTGTCTTTAATCGTATGTTAAATGAATTTCTTCTAAAGATTAATCTCTAGTTTGCGGGGATACTTTAATTACGTAACACATAATTGAGAATTTTACTTCAGAAATATCTTTGGTGATAGGGGAACAATTTTTTCAAACAAAATTTTTTGGTACAGACTAAATTTTGGATATTTTGGACGAAATTTCTGATACGTTAAAATTTTCGGTAGTGCATTTGAAATTTTCAGTATTGGTAAATTTTTATATAAAATTTCAAATTTACCACTGAGTATCGGAAATTTAGTTGTATATTGAAATTTCTGATAGTGTACCTATTTGAAAATTTTCAACGATCATGATTTTGCCGACATATTTGGAGGATTCTGATTGCACCGACAAATTTGTGTGGTCTAGAATGAATCTCCATTTGTATACATAGGGGACATATGTTATAGAAAAATACATCTCAAAAAATGCATCTTCCTCAATTTCTGATTAAGGCTGAAGTGTATTTCAACGGAAACAAACTTCCGGTTAAATTCAAGCTTCCAGACGACACCACATCTCTCGCCAATTTGACAAACAAGTTGAATAAATTACTCCATGATACTGATAACAAAAGGGTGAGGAAGATCGAGTTTCGTAAAGATTGGATTGATAGTAATGGAAGAGTGAAATACAACTTGATTGAGTTAAAAACCGACGAAGATGTCAAAACCATATGAAAATTATTTCGCCGTAGAATAACTAAAGGTCCTATCAGCAATATATGTCTCATAAAAAGACAATGCAAATGTGTCATACAAGCTTCCTAGATATACCTCGACCTACTTCCCCTTAGCCACTTGCACTTAAGACAACTCTACATAAGCCTCCTCGTCCTTAGCTTCTTGAGACTAAGTTGAGGCTCAGGAGGTCAATATTTATCCATACATATCTTACACACATGCTTCTTATTAGTAGAAGTAATATCTAAGTCCCCCTAGTGTTTGTCCTTAACATATTGGTCCGGTCTATTACTAACAAAAAATATTTAATACACAAAACTGACAATAAAAATATCATAAAACCTAAAATTGAATTGAAATCTATCCTGTTTCATATTATAGAATCTGAATACATGCTCAGGAGGATATGTTCAATTCCTATAATCTGAAATCATATCCTTAGGTGTTTTTGAATTGTTCAATCCGAACTAAACCGGTAGAACAGAATAAATAAAAATTATGTATTCAATCAAACAATCAGGAAAATGAACACTAATGTATTTCAAAATAGGTATGTTGGTGATGATTCAAGCAATATAGGGTCTAAAATAAGGCAATGCAAGTATTTAAAAAATTTAGGAGATTTAGGTTTGCTAAGCTTGAAATATTGAAGTGAGGGGAAGAAGAAGGAGTTTGTGAATTTAAGAGGGGTTTTGGATTCTACAATTCTGAGAATTTAAAAAGCTATGGATTCTAGAATTAAAATGTCATTTTTGTTAGAACATACAAAATAATTATGGTGTATCAATAGAGAAAATGTTCAATTGAAGAAGATGAAGATTAAGAAATTTGAGAGAAAATAAGAGAGAGTAATTAAGGGTGAGTGAACAAATTGACATTAACAACAATGAGGAGTAGTGAGCCCCTTTTATAGTACAAAGTTACAAGTGATCAAAATCACCAAAAACACTTAAAAACAGAAGTAAAACAATTCAGCTTCAGTGTAACCGGTTACGGCAAACAGCGTAACCGGTTACGCCACTATAATTTCACTTCTGTTTTTTGATATCGGGGCTGTAACCTGTTACGTAACCAGTTACTTCAACTGAAGTGCTAAAAACCAGTAGATTCAACAATTTTTATCAAAACAAGGAGTCTCTAAGAGGATTTAGTAGTGAAAAAAAAACATGTATTTTATGTTATGTACCTAGAAATATTGTTCCTTTTGAATAGGGGTAATTTATGTGATTCCTAACCGGGACGATTATTCTTTGATACCTGTTCATAAACATAGAATTTATATTTATAATATACACTTGTAAACGTATATAGTTTGGTGAAGTAAATATACTATACACCTATGCAAATGTATGATTTAGTGAAGTAGTTATACTTAGAGTTGTGAAAATGGGCCCGGCCATCGGGTTGGCCCATAAGTCCAATAATTTAGTGCGGGTAAGGCTGCAAAAGACTTAAAAAAACACGTCGCTATCTTTTTGGGCCAGTCAATCGAGTCTACGTTTTTCATGGGTCGGATCAAGCGGGATTCGGGCTAGCCCATTAAAAAAAGATTTTGGTAAATTTTAGGGAAAAAAGATTAAGATAAGATATGATTGCATAAATGTGTTTTCAAGTGATAAAGAAAAATTAAAGAGGATGAGGATATATTTTCAGGATGATGTGATCAAGAAAATGATTTTGAGATGAATAGAAAATCTGATAAATATTTGTGATAATATTAAGTTACTTTGTACTTTTACATATATGTTTTTGTGGCATTCATATATACATATGTTGATTTGATGAATATTTTAAACATCACGTAACTAAGTTTACGATGACTCTTTACTTTTACTTATGTTATGTAGCTTTTATCCATTATATCTTTTTTATAAAATTAAGACTCTAATATTAAAATACGCGTCGGACTGACCTATCTAATGTATTATAACTTATACTATACATCTGTACATATATATAATTTAGTGAAATAATTATAATATACACCTTTGCGGGTATATCAGTGAAGTAGTTATTTTCCCAAATATACTTTACACTCGTGTGAGAATATAATACATTTAGTTAATTTATAATTAAGTCAGTTAGTAGCTTAAACTAACTAACCAATTAACTAACAAGTGAATAATTAATTAGTTAGGTTGATTGCTTAACCAACAAGCTATATAGATGTTGTAAATCATGTTTTGAATATGAATGAAATATATCACTACTTTTAAAACTTTAATTAGTTATGTTGAAATTTGACTTAAAACTTTTATTTACGAAGAGAAAGAAAACATATTTTTGGAGATTGCATAAACCGCGAAAATTGAAAAATTCTATGAAGTATGTCAAAAAGTTAAAAAATCAGAAAATTGGAAAAAATCGGGTCATGAATTGTCAGAGCGGCGGCGGCGGCGGAGACCGAAATTGCGGATGGCGGCGGTGTTCGAAATCGGGGCGGCGGTGGAGGGTGGTCAAAACTGCGGCAATGAGCAGGCAGAGTACGACGACGATCGAACCGAGTAAGCAGCAATTTTCGACGAGTTGCGGAAGGAGCGCAGAGGTGTCGACGACCCCACAAAGGCAGTCCGACGAGTTCGTACCACGACGGGTGGCAATCCGTATGGCAGTCAGCGGGTCGGTTTGTCCGATTTCAGGATTTTTGGTATTTCAGATAGTTTATCGATTTTCTTTTTTCGGTTCGGCTCATGGATCCATTTGTCAATGGGTGGTGTTTTTTGGCATTGTTTACTGGGTTTTAACTAATGTAAATATGTATCTCTTTATTGTTTTACAGGGTGACAATCTTAGAGTTTAAAGTAAAATGGTAGAGCAAAGGATTAAGGGTTTTCTCAAGAGAAAAACTTAGAAAAGCAAAAGTTTTGGGAAACTTTTGAAGTTATCTAAGGGAATTTGGAAATACTTATTTATACATTGGGTTTGTGTACTCACATAATTTAGAGTTGTAGTGGTTGAGAAACACTTGGGTATAAAATAGGGGTTGTTCTTGGGCGCCTTCAAGGTTGCTCTTGGGAACTCTTAAGGAAAATTCTATTTCTTGTAATATGTAATATTTTGTAACAACTTTTTTAACTATAGTGGATTGGAGAGCTGTTGTCTCCCCCAGAGTAGATCTTTTAATCGAATTGGGTAAATAAAACTTTCGTCTTTTCTCGCTTTATTCTATTATAATTTCTACTTATTGATTATTATTGTTGAAGGACATTTATTTTGGTTGTTATTGTTATTTGCCTCACAAATCAAAGTATTTGATTAAAATTGAACCTTGTTGTTATCACAACAAGTTACTTTGGCACACAAGAAATCCCATTGCGCTAACAATTGACATCGAGAACGTGGTTATGTCAAAGGGAAACATGAGAGCGTTGTGAGGGGGACCATTAAATTGAGTGGCACTTAGTGATTTGAGTGATTTTTTTCAGGGATCTTGCAGAAATCATGAACACAAATGTTGGATTTCCTTCTAACATCTTGATTCTTGATATAAGTAATCTTGAAAGATGAAGTTTCCAATGAATTCATTGTTTAGAGCTTAAAATGTTCTTTATATGGCTATGAAGAACTAGGAGTCGAGCCACACATGCACAATTAATCACGTTCAAAGTTTGGAAGAAGAAAGATTGCAAGGTTTTGTTATATATTCAACAAAAGCTGGATCATCATCATATTTGAAAAGATTTCAATGGTGTCAAAATCAAAGGGTGTGTGAGATACTTTAGAGAAGTACCATGATTATGAATGAAAGGTAAATCATTTGAAGCTCCAATCTTTAAGGAGGAAGTATGAGTTGTTGCAGCTGGAAGATGATCAAAAGATAAGTAATCACTTTTCTAATTTGATTGCAGTAGTGAATAAAATGAAGACATGTGGTGGGACTATCATTGTTCATGAAGTGGTTCAGAAAGTGATGAGAACTCTGGCTTCAAGATTTGATTTCACAGTGGTGAAAATTTAAGAATTCAAAGATTTGAAGATCACGAAGATAGAAGAATGGTAGAATCATTTGAGGCTCATGAACTTTGGTGATTGATAAAGGAACTAAAAGACCAGTTCAATAAGCTTTGCAAGCTTAAGTGATGAAGAAAGATGATCATGAAAAAAGTTTAAGAAAAAAGGTAAAGAAAAATACAAAAGTGCAACTAGTTCAAGAATGGAGGATCAAAGGTTGATGATAAAGTTGAATCCTCCAAGAGTGGAAGAGGCTTTGATACCAACCAATCAAATAAGAAAGAATTTGATAAAAGGATTGTGCAATGCTATAATTGTGAAAAATGTGCCCATTTTGTTGGAGAATGTTGCATGAGAAGGAAGGAAAAAAAAGAATGAAAAGAGTGATAAAGATGTTCATATAGCCTATGATGATGACTATGATTCAAAAGTTGTTTTGTTAATGTCCATAACCAATGATGAAAATCTAATGTGTGAGTTATGGTATATTGACCCAGGTGTTCATATTACATGGTTAAACATAAAAAATGTATATTTTTTTTACTCAAGCAAGAAAACCAATGTCCAACTTACAAATAAAGTTCGAACAATTGTGATTTAAAATTGATATTTTAAAAATATAAAATTAAAACGAATTTATTTTGTTGTTGTTTGTGGTGAATAAGTAACAGACCCCGTGAGATTTTATGGCAAAATACAACAAGCTTTTGGTTATAATAAAAATAGGAAAACAGGTCCTACCGGGAGTCGAACCCAGGTCGCTGGATTCAAAGTCCAGAGTGCTAACCACTACACCATAGAACCAGATGATGTTGATTTAATGAGGAAGCATTATACCATTTCTTTTCTTGCACGTATCTTAACTTAAAAACTTTAATTCAAAAAACTTCCACTAATAACTACTCTTAAGATATTTTAAACGAAATTAAAGCCATTTTATATCGAAAGTATTTTACCTGCTATATTAATTTTTATGGAAACAATGAATTTTTGTTCAATAAAAAATTATATATCAATTTTTAATAAAACGAATAAATACTTATAATCAAGGTATGTAAATTTCCCTTTGCTCATCTCTTTACTTAGCTAAAGGTTAATTTAAGAGTTTTTCTTGAGTATGGATCATCTTATTATATTTATTTATTTTCTATCTCTTTTAATTTCACCCTCTCCTGATTATAATATATTTTTAAAATTAAGAGAGCATTAGAATGAGAAGAAAAAAAAGGAGAAAAAATAGATTTAGGAAATCCAAAATCATTTTTAAAAGGTATACTCCGTAACCTATTAAGTGTGTTATACAATTTTTATAATTAAAATCTCATACAATTATTTTTATTGTAATTTGATTCATTTGCAGTGTATAAAATAAATTAACACATAATATATAATATTTACCATGAACAAATATTTTCCTACGACTTAAAAAAAATCTTTAATTTTTCTTTATCACTAAATATATAACTACTATTTAATAAAATACATTAATTCTTTGTAAGTGATTACGTAAATAGTATTTTACAATGATCACATAAATACATTTTAAAATTTTAAATTGTGTACAGTAAATAACTAATTAAAATCTAAATTATTAAAAAAAGATTAAAACTATATTATAAAAAAAAAAAATATGTACAGACAAGGTAAGGTCTGATGAAAAACTATGATAGAAAAATAAAAAAAATAAAAAATATGAAGAAGAATTTAAAAAAGTCAAAACAAAGACCACACTATAGAGAACGACTCCTAAGTATAATCAATCTGAACTACTACTCAGATCTAGAAAATCTAAAGTTTAGTAGGTTTTAAACCTTTTTCTAAATAACTCCTCCCTAATAAAGAAAGACAATGTCCCACCACAAGAAGTTCAATATAGAATTTGAGATATTTAATCAGATAGTAGACATAAGACATTAGTTTTAATGACAGCGAGAGCGTATTAAAATTAATTAGGTATTATTTATTTTCAAAAGGTGTTTTTAAACTCAGCGGGACAGCGAGAGCGTACGTTAGGGGATATTAGCATAATCTAAGTCAACAGGGCGAGAGTTTGAGATGAGGGTTTTTAATTAAATAATATCTGCATGAAAAAGGCATTTTATTAATTCTGATGTTTTCAAAAAGCGTTTCTAAATCTGGTGGGACACCGAGAACGTACATTATGAGTTAGGATCGTAGTCTTAATCAATAGAGCGAGAGTTTGAGAGGAGGACTTTTAAATGACATATTTAATAAAGATTTTTGATTTGTTAAGAGCCTTGTCAATAAAACTTCGGATTACCAAAATTAGACGAATTACATACCGATATCCGTGCATTTATATTTTATCTAGATTTAAGATTTTAGTTTCCCCTTATAAACAATTCAAATATCATTAGCCTTAGCTTTACATAGTAACTTTAGATAATGGTAGATCGATTTATAGTCCCTGTGGATTCGATATCTTTTAAAACTACACGTCACGACTGTGCACTTGCAGTCATCAGATTAATAGACACGTAAAGTCGCGATCAATACATCATTGCAAAGTTTGAACAAGTTTTGCACAATAGGGTCCGTTCAGCGACCCTCAAGCGCGCTTATTGAATTCAATTTTCAATAACCCCGCTTGAAGCGGCTAAAAACAGTAGCGAAATGAAATCTGAGCTCCGCTTAGCGGACCGGCTCCGCTTAGCGAGCGTAATTAGTTTTCCAAAAAAAAAAAAACAGCATCCGCTTAGCGAGCCAGAGCCGCTTAGCGGACGTGCGATTATGCAGAAAAATAACAGAACCACACAGCACTGCGTAACCACACTTCCACCACCCAAAACTCATCCCAATCAATAATTAAACACATATAATCGCAGTATCTAACATCATTTATCATCAACCATCAATCAAAATATGTTTTCAACCAAAAATTCATGCATTTTCATCATAAAACCCTAATCTTTTACAATAATCAATCCATGGTTTCTACATACAATTTAACCCACCCTAAACATCAGTATACATCTCTTTAGCATGAAAGAACCTCACCCTTACCTTGGGTTTTGGATTGAAGACAACTCTAGCTTCAATCTCGGATTCTCCTTTTCTCTTCACTCTTCTCTTCTTTCTCTATTTTCCCCAAATGAGATTCTAACTTCTAATTCTCTAAAACCCTTGTTTTGTTAAACCTTTACTATCTTTCTCATAATGCTAATGGACCCTAATTAACACCTCTCAATTACTAATACCGACTTAGGCCCAATAACTCATAACACTTACTAACTCTCTAATTTATGTTATTAACTAATAATACTCAATAAATAACACAAAATCAATTAAATGCACAATTAACACATAAGTATCAATTAATTCACATAACACACATAAAATAAATAATTAAAAGAAAAACGGTCGTTACATTTCCAACCTTTAACGACAACCTTCAAAGTTTTGTTGTCTATATATTTTAGGAAAGAAACCATATTGGCTTTCCAACAGTCATAATTTGTGCCATCCAACACGGGTGACCTTTTGAATAAACCTCCATCCTTAGTGTTATCCATTTGAACATAAAATATCTTCACTGGAACTCACCCAAATAGAAAAGGGTGTTTGCTCTGATGTCAATTGAAATCCTGTTCTTGACGGGAGAGATGTTAGACATGATGTTGGGAAAACTCATCCAACTTTTTAAACCAATAAAATAACTCAAGATATTGGTAATCCAGTATGGTGAAACCACATTTACGTCTGGAGGACACTCTATCCAAGAAAGGAAATTCACTACTTTGAATTAGTAAAATTAGTCTTATAGGAACACCAACTCCATGATGTTTAATGTCTCTTCCTAATCCTAGTGACTTTATATTTAGATTCCCTCTAAATATGAGAACCCCTCTCACTTTCTCTGAATCACTAATCCCAATTGATCAGCTAAATCATTAACACAACGATTGTTGAATTTATAACTAAACTAAGACAAACCAACAACTATGCCAAGCTACAGAAGCAATAGTGTGGTGTACAACAAAAAAGATCAAACATTAATCCTTATGTTATGAGTGATAACATTGGCGTGGAATACAAGTAACAAAAGAGACAAAAAACTTATCACTAAGAACTTAATCCTAGCGCACAAAAATTGTCTCAAACATGAGATTTTAGTCTCCTTAACTAGAAATGCATTATGGGCTTTTCTCCTTTGAATTTATAAATTAATTTAGTATAGAATAATAGCTAAATCTGTTAGATTTGATTTTCTCCATAAAAATAACAAACAAATGATATGATTTGTTATAATTCAAATTACATTTAAATCTCCATTTAAATATAATCTGATCTTTAGAGTTGTCAAACAAATCACACAAACATAGCTAAACAATATGCAATAACTCTGATTAAATCTCGATAAAATAATTTGCACCTAGAAACGTCCATCATGGTCCGTTGACAAATGCCAAATGTTTCACTAAACACATGTTGGAACATCATATTCCACTTGTTGTACTAGAACATCCAAATTAACTCTCTTCATATATCTTATTTGTAGAGTGGATCTTGGATAAAATAAGTTTGAACCAAAACTGCAATAACATTTGTCAGTTATCCGAGACCAAATTTTGCACCAGAAAGAGAAATAACATTTGTCAGTTGTTCCCCATGTGTCCCTTCTGCACCAGAAAGAACTTGAACATACTCCATGTTGTTTTTCTTAATGCGTCCAATCCAAAAGGAACAACAACATCTAACATAAATGTTTTCAAAAAATAAAATATCTATAAATTAATCATCAATTATGAACATCAAAACTCACCCCTATTGTGCTTGGAGTCACTTTTGGTCAACATAGTTTACTTTGTCATCTTGTTTAACTAGTATAGTAGCTCACGAGATTTCTCTTGCGATTTTCTCGATTTCCAGATCTAACTATACACCTTTTGACCTTGGATTATGCATAATCTAAACAACCAAATAGCTTTAGTAGTATTTTTTAAACAAAATTATAAATTATAAAACAAAAGTAAAACATAATTTTAAATGAAGATAACAATTCAAGTACAATCACTTATTGTCGCCATGTTGAAGTAATAAAAAAATTAACAAAAATTGTACCATTTTTTAGAGTAAAAATTGAGGTTACATTAATTCAGCCCTAAAAAAGCACAAAACAAGTGAAATTATCGTATCTACTAAGATTAAATTAACCTCGTACAAAGACAAAGTGAGTGCGCTTATGAATTCAACACAATGTGGAACTAATAGAATCGGGGGAGGGGGAGGGGGGGTGCGCGTAGAATGTAATTGATTGTTTGATTTTTAATGGTAAACTTGAATATTGGTAAGATAATAAAATACAATTAAGTTCCTCTTTTGAATCATCTATCTCTAAATGTGAGAATTCCTATGACTATTCATATAATATGTATGATTTAATTATGACCTTTTACAAAATATGTAGTTACGATCTGACAACCCCTTATATGTTGGTAGTTTCGGTCGCAAGGTGACCCACTTTATTAAAGAAACACTCTAGAGGTTGGGAGTCTTCAATTCCATTGAAGCAGGTTTTATGGCACGTAAAATAAGTAGAAAGTTTTACAAAACACTGAATTACACCTCTTAACCCCTAGAAGCAGAGAGTCTTCAATTACTAAGGCAAATGTTTTATAGCGTGTAAAACTAGGCTAATGGCTGAGATTATTCATGTTACAACTAGAATGATCATTTCAATCTCATTAATTTACCAGTTAGATAAACAAATTACCAGTAAGGCTCATTGTCCTATTTATCAATTCTTCCAATTTCATAGATGGGATAAAACATTTAGTTCACATATAATGAAAACCAATAATTCATTACAATATCAACCATAGAGAATTGTATTGAGTCACTTGTTTAGCTTATAATTTTATAGTAAAACATTATGAAATTTGTCTGATTATAATGATTTCCATATTGTTTGGTTTTTTCCACGAATATTCATATTCTTTATTAAAACTTGCCAAATGAAAACACGTACACGTTGATAATAAAAGTAATCAGAAATATAAATTTTAGGTACTGATAGCATAATGTGATGGATTATCTTAATTTAATACTTATAATCATAAAAGCATGATACCTCTAGATAGTTGAGCGAATTCATAAAATCCATATTCATATAATTTGGAAGATAAATTAATTTGGAATCATACTAGCAATGAGTATTATTGTCGACTAGCAATGCAGTATTATTAGCGAAATATGCTTATGAATTTCACAAAACACAATGTCTAAGAAAAATAGGCGATGCTGATAAGGGGTAGTTTCATTCCCACTTTGCTCTCGTTCACACTATTGATGCTCAAGGATATCATATTGTCTAGATTATTTGAGAAAACTTTTTACGAATTGCTTTGGACATTTTCGCTTTAGATTTTCTTAACTCTTTTTTTCCCTACTTTTTTTTAGCTTTTATCTTTGGTTTCTTTATGGGTGAGGTCTAGCTTCAACCTTTGATACTTGTATTTTTTTTAGTAGAGATTGATTTATCTAATAAAACTTTTATATATATATATATATATATATATATATATATATATATATATATATATATATATATATATATATATATATATATATATATATATATATATATATATATATATATATATATATATATATATACTCCAAGAGTAAGTTATTATAATTTATTTCACATCTTGATCATTAATTCTTTTCAATTTAATAATTAAAAATAATAAGTAATTAAATTTGGAGAGAGAAAATTATTACTTATTATTTTTAACCATTTGATTGAGAAGAATTAATCGTTAAGATGTGGAATAAATTATAATAAACCTCATATATATATATATATATATATATATATATATATAGGGAGCGTATCCGGTGAGAACTAATATCTATTATGAGAAACGAGAACTATTTATATGAATCGTCAGATTTAATTAACGTTCAAGATTTAAAAGTTCCATATCAGGATACACCTTATTGAATTATTTTTGTTAATATTAATATGTAAAATTTCCATAAAAAGAGATTCTTACTCAAAATAGTTATGATTATTAACTTTTTTATGCTATATTGAATATTTAAAAATTTTATAAAAATGTTTTTCTATTTGTTATAATCATATTTAATGTTAAAAGATAACAATTTAAAAATAATGATAATTCGATGCAAGAGCTATATTACGTTAATTTTTTACTTAGTAATTTCTACTGCAATGCAATGACTAAATTGTTAATAAAATACTGGAAGTCTCATTTGATTTTAGAAGCAAGTCTAGAAAGTTTTATATGTAAAACTACATTTTGCAAAAATGTAGAAATATATATAAATTGGGAGATACAACGTTAATTTTTTTTTTTTTAAAATCAATTTAATTTTCTAAGAGTTAATAATTTTTAAAATAAATTTATGAATTCATTTTATTTATTTTTATTACTAGGAATATGTGTAAATAATATATGGTTATGATTATTTTGAATTTAATATTATTTTTCAGGTATTTATTTGGATTTTTTTTAGTCTTCAAAAATATTTATAGTTTACATCATTTTTAATTGAAATAAAATTTTTAAATAAATTTAAATTACATTTTATACTCATATCCTAAGTAAATTTTAATTATGTTTATAACAAATATTTTATATTCATTTCCTAACTAACAATATTATGTTTATAATAAATATTTTAAAAATATTTAAATAACAATGTAATCATTGCAATAAAATTATTTTGAGTAAGAATTTCTTAATATGGAATTTTACATATTAAGTTTAATAGAAAAAAAAATCCAATAAGGTGTTCTTAATATGGAATCTTTAAATCTCAAACGTTAATTAAATCAAACGATTGATATTAATAGTTCTCATTTCTCACAAATCTATTAGTTCTCACCAGATACGTTCCCTATATATATATATATATATATATATATATATATATATATATATATATATATATATATATATATATATATATATATATATATATATATATATATATATATATATATATATATATATATATATATATATAATTAAAAAAATTTCCATTTTAAAAATAATTTTGTAATATAAAAAGAGGTTAAATATGTTTTTGATCCTTATAAATTAACAAATTTTGCTTTTGATCCCTATAGAAAAAAATTGGCATATTTTGGTCAGTACAAAATTATTATGCATATAGTTTTAGTCGTTACTATTAAATTAAGAGAAAAAGGGATATGCACTGACAGTGTAAAATATTTTTACACTGTCAACCAATCATAACCATGTATCCAATTAAAACACAATTTTAATTTTAAAAAACTAATATGATATGGCAAGTGTAAGGATTTTGATTGGTTGTATGTGTAAAGTTAATTTACACTGTTAGTGCACTACCTTTACACTGTTAAATTAATGTATATTTTTTATTGATTATTTTGCAGACATATTTAAAACGTTATAAAAAGTTCATTCAAAAAAAGAACTCAAAAATTGATTTCTAAATCGAGATTTTCATTACTTTTATTATTATCTTTTAAAATTTTAAAAATTCATATTTAATTTTTCTTATTTTAAAAAATTATAAAATTGGAGAGTTTAATATTTTACAATATTCTAAATATGTAAAAAATTATTTAGAAAATTTAAAAGTTAAAAAGATAATTAAAAAATTTTCAAATTTAAAAAAAAAAAGAGGGACTAAAACTGCATGGATAAAATTTTGGCAGAGACGAAAATTTGTTATTTTTGTAATAGGGACTAAAAATAATATTTGAGATATTTATTAGGACCAAAACATATTTAATCCTATAAAAAAGTAATAAATATTGTTTTATGAATCTAAAAACACAATTTTAAATAATTATTTAAAAAGAGTAAATATAATTTTTTGAGAAAATAGGTGATGCACTGACCGTGTAAAATAATTTTATACTGTCAACCAATCACAATCATGTATCCAATTCCATCACACTTTTATCTTAAAATTTTTTTAATGACATGGCAAATTGCTTGTTTTCTATTGGATGACAGTGAAGGATCGAACCTAGTACTAGTATGTTAATGACCAACATCTCAACCAACTAAGCTACGCTTTTTCGTTGAAACTTAATGTTTTTTATTTGCTTTTCTTATTAATGTTCTAACTGAATAAAAACTGTACATATTAATTACTAAATTTTTTATAAATTATTAATATATATACTTTTATATAAAATATATTTATATTAAAACTGCACATATAAAATGAATAATTTTTTTAAAACAAACTGTACATATAAAATGAATATTTTTTTAAAAAAACCGTACATTTTTATAATTTTGTTTGTTTATACAATATACATATTACATTATAATTTTGTTTGTTTTATAAAATATATATTAGAATCATTATTGTATATATTAACTAAATAAAATAAATATAGATGATGCAATAATTATAAAACTAATTATATTTTTCAATTATAAAACTGAGCAATAATTAATAAAACGCAAACAAATATTAACGTTTTATTTTTTTATATAATATATTAACATCTCAAATTTATAAATTTCTAAAAAAACTGAGCAATTTCTATAAAATATTTTACAATATTAATTTATATTAGTTATACTAACTTTTTATATTAGTTATACTAAAATATACTTTATATATTAATAGTTAGTTTATAATATTTTAAGGACTCCTAGTATAATATTAATATTTTTTTTTTGTTTTATATATATGTTAATTTTTTTTATATTAACGTTAACAACATTTATTTTGTTTTATATATATGTTAAATTTTTTTATGTTAACGTTCAGTATATTTATATATATGTAACATATATACTAAATTTTTTTATTTTATATGTTAAATAAATGTTAACATTCAGTATATATATTAACATTTTTGTTTATTACATTTAGAAAAGTTAATTAAAAAATTATATAAAAACGTTAATTAAAAACTTGAAAGTGTTATAAAAATTTAATAGTTTATTAAAAAATTTATTAGTTTATAAATTTAAGAATTTATAAATTTAAAATATTATATAAAACGTTTTATATTAATATACTAACTTTTTATGTTAATATAAAATACATTAATATGTACAGTTTTTAAAATATAGTTTATAAAAACATTTATAAAAAATTTAGTAATTAATATGTACAGTTTTTATTCAGTTAAAACATTAATAAGAAAAGCAAATAAAAAACATTTAGTTTTAACATAAAAGCGTAGCTCAGTTGGTTGAGATGTTGGTCATTAACATACTAATACTAGGTTCAGAATCTGTGTTTTATAGGGGGCGGTTTACAAAAAAAAAACTTTATGGGGGCAAAATCAAAACTCGTCCTAATGACAGAGGGCATCGTATATTTAACCCTTAATTAAATGAAGACATCTCTAGAAGCACAAAAAATTGCAAAAATTTAGTAGCTATTGAAAAGATGGAAAAAAACTAAATTCTCATTGTTTAGAAAAGGTAGAAAAATATATAATTTTGAATTTATTTGAACCAATTCTAATTTTTTTTATAGCAGCAAAACTTTGCCAAATACATTATATTCATTTTGAGTAAGGCTATTTTGACACTAAGATATATATTTAAGGTTAAATATGTTCTTGGTCCATCTTGACACTAAGATATATATTTAAGGTTAAATATATTGTTGGTCCTTATAGATATTTCAATTTTGACTTTTAGTCTCTATAAGAAAAATATTGATTTTTGGTCTCTATAAAATTACTTTTGCACACAATTTTAATTTTTATAGAGCTGCGTGCAAAAGTAATTTTATAAGAACTAAAAGTCATTTTTGATAATTTTATAAGAGATAAAAACATATTTAACTCATACATTTATATTATATTTATTATTCATCTTGTTCATCAATACGATGAACAATATTTTTTAAAAAATATAAAATTAAAAATATTTATAAAAAAATATTTTTTGTTTTGAAAATATTTATTGTAAGACAGATAAATTTGTTGTCATTAATCAATTTAATTATTGTACTGATCATTATTAACTATATATTTTACTTATAACTCATTAACTAAGTTTACTACTTCATTAATCAATAAAATACATAACATTAAAATTTCAACAAGTGAATTGTAAAAAAAAAAAACTTTTATTGCGAAGAGGGGACGAGGGCGTCCGAAAACTACGGTGCCTCCATCACCTCCAAACGCTGCATCGTCGGCGAGCCTCCCGGTGAGTACTGCAAAGAAATACGATGCTAAGCAAATTGAACCTGAGACGAATGTAACTGAAGCGATGAAAGAAAACCTAGAGAAAACAACAGATTCACGTAAGCTTTGGGTGGATGTGCTCAATGAGAATCGCAACCCAAATAAGGGATTGGCGATGGCATATGTAGCACCGGTAAGGATTGAAAGTGAATTTGACATTGAAATCGAGGAAGAGGACGTGACCTTTGAATTGAGATTCTGGGAGAATACCCTAGTTTTGTACGAATTTGGGGAAGACCTCAGTATGAACACGGTGAAGAACTTCATGGTGAAAAACTGGAATTTCGTGACGCTTCCTGACATGTATCATCACGAAGAGGGATATTTTCTCCTTCGATTCAAGACTCACGAAGACACTGATTCTGTGGCTATGTTACTCTCTAATGTCAAATCATTTTCTATGTCTACAGGTCTGAGCATGAATCCTCAAAAATGCAAATTGTTTTGTGGTGGAGTGGATGAAATCACTAAAGATGCCATCAAGAAGATCTTTGGGTTTGAGGAAGGTGAATTACCAGTCACATATCTTGGTGTTCCCCTAACTAGTAAAAGGTTGAAAATTACTCACTATCTTCCACTTACAGAGAATATAGTTGGTAGAGTGAGACATTGGACTTCAAAGCTGCTCAGCTATGCAGGTAGAGTTCAACTCATTCAGAGCATAACTTTTGCCATCACTCAGTATTGGCTTCAATGTTTCCCTTTTCCCAAGTTTGTCCTTGCCAAGATACACTCTATCTATAGAACTTTCCTATGGACAAGTAAAAATGACAATAGTAGGAAGAGTCCCATAGCCTGGAACACTGTTTGCAGATCTAGGTGTAGTGGTGGACTCAACATCATCAATCTCTCTATTTGGAATCAGGTGACTATGCTTAAATTCTTATGGAATATATGTAGGAAAGCTGATAATTTGTGGGTGCTATGGACTCACATATATCATCTGAAGGGGATTCATGTTGTGGATGTGGAGACGGGAAATTCTTGGTCTTGGATATTTCAGGCCATAATGTTTCAGAGAGACAACATTACTAGGATCCAGGTGCTATGGGACAAGATGATAGCCAGGCAGAATTTCACCATGAAGCAGGTTTATGATGTTCTTGTTGATGATATGCCAAGGGTACCTTGGAGATAACTACTGCACCACAACTTTTCCAGACCTCGAGCCTTAATTACTACTTGGATGTTATGCCATGGCAGACTTCCAACTAAAGACAGGCTCATCCATTTTGGTTTTATACAAGATTCTGTTTGTAACCTCTGTAATCTTGCTTCTGAAACTATGCATCACATATTCTTTCAATGCAGGACTACAACTGATATTTGGCAAACCATTATGAACTGGATCGAGCTCAAACATACACCACAAGAATGGCCTACTGAACTGAAATTTTACTGCTACTAATAAGAAGGGATGGAAAGCCAGACTGTTGAAACTTGCTTTTGCAGAGACAGACTATGGCATTTGGCAGCTTAGAAATTGTCATACCCCAAAATTTGCCCATACTATTTCTCTTATACAAATTCAAATCAATACATAAAGCTCCAAGACACATTCTCCTATACAAGGCTCAGAAACTAGGGTTTGGTTTGTTCAAAGGAAAATCAATGAATCAATGGCTCCAAGGCATCCCATATGGCTCAAAGTATCTTACATTACCTCTATGACAAGTATCAAGTCTCAGCTTAAAAGATTGATCACTCAAATGTTCAGAATGTCAACAGTCGACTGGGTTGACCTAAAAGTCAACTGTGGGCAAAGTAAAGTCAAAACTCCTGATTTTTTGCCAAGATCCTAATATTGAAGTATCATTCACCATTTGATCAAGTATTGATCATGGTTCATCAAGGAAAGATCAGAAATCAACAATTTCAAAAGTTTCTAAATTAGGGTTTTTCAAGGAGAAAGTCAACCCAACTTTGACCGGCCATAACTTTCACACGGAACATCATAAATTTCCCACCCAAAGCTCATTTTGAAGGAAATTGAATTCTCTACAATTTTATCTCTCACATGCTAAGGCTAAAAATTCTTCATTTAAGAGATATGAGCCAAAACATTACAGGTCCACCCAGAAGCTCGCAAAAAGCAGTTTTTTGACAGGAGAAATATCAGTAAGATAAAATCTCCAAATGGAAAAAAGCTTCCAAAGTGGCTTGTAGAAGACATCTTGGGCTTTCCAAAAAATACTAGAACACCTTCATATGACAAATATTGAAGGAGTTATGATCTACAGAAGTTGGGAAAAATCAAGAAAATACAAGAAACCCTAATTGAACAATTGTGGATTTCTTGATTAATGGGCCTAATATTTTCACTACAAACATATCCATGACCCATAATATGACCTTTAAATCCATCATCATATTTTTATCTTTTTATTTATGTTTATTTGAATTTTTATTCACTTAAAAACTAAATAAATTAAATAAAATATAAAGGAATGGAATTTAATTGCATGGATTCATTTTTTATCATCCAAAGGCCTAAGAAATACCTTGAAGACCATGTAATTTCGTTGGTGCATGCATGGTTGGGATTTATATTTTATTTATTTTGATTTTATTCAATTTAAATCAAGATAAAATAAGATCATAATCAAAAGTGGTGCATGATTTGATTTTGTTAATCAAGGATCCTTCTTGGAACTCAAGCAAGTCACATAAATTTGATTGGAAGGAAATTGAGACAAAAATAGCAAGATTTTATACAAATTTTCAATCAAATCTTGTTTATTTTTTTCTCACCAATCACTTGATTTATGGGTAATCTTTTAACCCTAATATGCTTCAGTATATATAGTGACAAGAGGCAGCTAGCAAAGGGGACGAAAAAAAGGAGTGAAAGCATAGGGTTTCCAAACTTGCAAACTTTCACAAAAATTAGGGCACAAAGTTTCTAAGTCTACGACCAATATAAATGAGTTCCATGCGATTCATCATACTCCTGAGGTCATTAGGAGTCGTCCTCGGCCATCATTGAAGCTCGCAGCGTACCAGAAGCGTCACCACGAAATTGCACCACTTGGTAAAACTTCTTGAATCTCAAACCTCTATTTTACGCCATCTAAATGAGTTTGATGCCCATGATCATATACATAATAATGCTTGCGAATGTTTTGAGCTATCGTGCGTGAGTTTTGATACGGATATGTTGATCTACCATTGTTAGGGTTCGTGAGAACCAAGCTCTCATTCTTGTATTTGCAGGTCCTTTTAGTTCTAAACATCCATGCCATTGGACTCAGGGAAAGCTTATTAGCATATCTGGGAAGGTTTTGTGTGTGTGGCGTTTGATTTTTCAGGTTCTGATTCGAAGCCATGGAAGAGGAGAAACCTGCGGAAAATCCGCAGGTAATTCCATAGCTATACCCGCAGGTGATTCCGCAGGGCAAAAGGAAGAAGATGATGAGGTGTCCTCTGGCCCCACTTGCGGTGCATGCGTGTGAATGCTATTGGCCGGGAAGACTTTCTCTTTCTCTCAGCACGCGTGTTTATCCCTCACTGGCGAGTCAACGAATCACCTCCCTCTCTCTACTTCAGATTGGCCGCTACGTTAGTACATGGGGCCCACAGTTTGACTGGTTTGAAAAAATTCCATTTAGTTACTTTTATTATATTTATCTTTTACTAATCAGTATTATTATTGAATCAAAACGTGGCTCACTTGGCAAGAGAAGGAAGGCTGTTTCTTTAGGAACCTGGGTTCGATGCTCCCCAGGACCATATTCTTTTTATCAATAGTTGATAACAGATCATGCGCAGTGCAGTCAGACGTGATCATCATGCACATGCAAACACCAACCGTCAGATCTCTTCAAGTCTGAATCCAACGCATATGGAAAGGGAGGTATACCATGGAGCCTCAGAAGCCTACCACACCCAATCTGAGCTAAGTTTTTATTTTGTTATTTTTATTTTTAGTCTTAATTACATGACTTTTTTGTCTATTTTCTTTTTCTTTCTTTTATTTTCTTTTATTAAATTTATGTTATTTAAAGAAACTATTTTTATAACAATAATCATTTATTTTATTTAATCGAAAACTCGATTTATCCATTTTTATCAATAACTGTTTTTAAATAATAAAGAATTATTATTTTTGTATATACCCTAGGTAGGTATTATCCACTAACGCATTTTTAAGTCTGGTAAACCTTTTGGGTCACAATAAGTTTTCTTAATAACCCTTTAGGGTTTATAAACTTTTTAGGGTTTGTTAAGGTTTAAATCAGTTAATGCACTAACACTTCTCTTCTTTGTGTTCGACTTTTCAGGGTTAATCAAAAATCCTCCGACCCCGCGCCCTGGCAATCAAAAAGCTAAGTTCATAATCCTTTCTTATTCATATGTCATTTTAATTTAATTTTTAAATTAGAATTAGGGTTTATCAATGCCATTGAACTTCTCATACACTCACTCCCCTATTATTTTCATTTTAATTTTCAGGGTCAATCGAAGGTTCGAGGAAGATCAGGACATTCAAGATTTTTTGATTAATTATTGGTCCTTCTTATTCTTTGCCTTTTAATTCCCCATCCCCGCAGGTGTTTATTGTAATAGCGTAGGATTTTCATTCTGCCTTTATTTTTATGCTGTGGTTAGTAATCCTAGGGAGTGCAAGCTTCGTTAAATGAATTAGATCACTAATTACAAGATAATACATATGAATTGAATCACGTGATTGTTGCACCCACACACCTTTAAGGTAACCCCCCTCGTTGCCTGCTGCCGTATATTGTTTCCTGTTGCCTCTAAATGTACTAAATAGTCAAGTCCCTCGATTCCGAGGATACCTAAGCAAAACAAATGTTACTCTCAATTCATCATCATAAGATCATAGTCCCTTTTAAGTTGCCTTAACAAATGATCTTGTCCCTCGAAGTTGCCTCGGTAAATGATGATTGTCCCAATTGCTAAGGTATCCTCGCATGATGCCTTAAATGACTATTATATCCTTCCCTTAGACTACCTGCCCTCTTTATGGCATGGGACAGTCTTATGGCGAACGATTTCTCGATGACCCTTCACATCCAATTGAAAGACTTCCTGCCCTCTCATGGTATGGATAGATCCTTTCGCCCGAAAAGCTAAAAGAACGATTTTTCAAACTTAGGGTAGTTGCTACTAATTGCTTGCTCTAAATTCAAAAACTCTTTTCCACTCTTTTCAAATCAAATTCAAAAAGACTACGCTTATTTACAAGCTAAAGTTCTTCTTCAAAAATCTTTTCCAACAAATCTAACATTTCAAACAAAGTGAGCTAAGAAATTAAGAGCCCATGGATAACCATGGATACAAAGGGTGCCTTACACCTTCCCTTTGTATAACTTACCCCCCGAACTCAAAATCTTTTTAAAAGGTATTTTCCTGTTCTTTTAGCCTTTCTATATTGGATAAAATAAAAGTCGGTGGCGACTCTTGCTTAACCGCGACATTTTCAAATAAAGTCAGTTCACCGTATTACAGAACTGGCGACTCTGCTGAGAACGCTTTCGAATAAAAGAGGGGTTACCTTAGAGCTAGGATCACTTTAAATTTGTTTGACTTGTTTGCTTTATCTTTAAAGGCTGTTTTGGGTATTCTGTTGTGTGAAAGATCCTACACCTGGATCTAGTGTACCTTAGGTATGTGGCATGAGACCAGGGAGGCTGTACGACATGTATCGTTATGGTTGAACTGGTGGCCACCGTTAGTGCGACGCTTGTTGAAAGAGTATTGTGGTGTACTTTTCGTTATTATCGTATCCACAGGGATTATTGCGATATCACCGCCGTTCTATAGCCTATTTTGTCTTGAGTTAATGTTACTTTAAATTTGGGTTTGCAAAAGGTCATTCAATTCTTTTAGTAGCAAAGAGTAAATTAATGAAAGTTCTAAGTTAAAGAAAATGTATCAAGATTCGATTTCATCGACCTAAATTTGTATGTCTCCTTATAAATATACGTATATGAACATGGTAACGATCAACATAATTACGTATCGACGCCTATATCGTCCGTGTCCGCAACGATATAGTTAGATTTACCGTATTGTTTAACCGACGATTTCTCCACCGTTTAAACAATACAAATAACGTTTTAAAACCGATACTAAGTAAACATCAAACGCTAAATCCATGTCTGCAATTTATAGTTTGATAGATGATAAAGTTAGATCTAGATACAAATATTGATGTCTCAAACACTTATACCAAAGAAAAAGCTTTAATAAACAAACTAAACCATCTATATTGATCATCACTTGTTCATACACATATATTCACAAGAAAAACCTACAAAAGGCTAGGAAGATTACATCTTATCTTGATACAAAAGAGATTTAGCTATCCATGAAAATGGTAGCTTGCTCAAGAAGTAAAGGATGAAGATCAACAAGCATCAAAGGCGATTAATCGACGATCAAAGCTTCCAATCTTCAATTCTTTGTTTGCTACAGTGCACAAGTGTTCTTTAGCTCTCAAGATCAACCAACCAACACAAAATATCTGAAAACCCCTTAATATAGCATTTCTGAATTCTGTCCAGGGCGCGTCGCGCCCTCCAGCGCGCTACGCGCCATTACACTTAAAATTATAAACCGCCCATGCACGCGACGCGCGCAACTCTCTGTCTGGAAGCTCCAAAATATCTTGCCCAGGGCGCGACGCGCCCACATCCCAGCGCGACGCGCGCATACTTCTGCCAGTGAATCTCTTGTCAAGATCAAGACAAGCTCCAAACATCCCAAAATTGGCCAAAACCTACACAATCATAACTAAAACACATATTAACATAAAATGAAAGCTTAATATTATAAACTATAAATAATTATCTAAAACTTCAGGGAATTGCACGAATATCCGATAAAAACGGTCGAAAGGTGCCATTAATTAAACTAAATATAAACACAATTTGGCACCTAACAACTCTCCCCAACTTAAACTCTTGTTTGTCCTCAAACAAAACAATGATAAATTACCGGGAACACAAAATATCACAAATGAAACAACAAGGTAGAAACAAGAACAATTGAATGGTTCAAATTCCAAAAGTACACAAAGATCAATCCTTACCAGTTTTCATCAAAATACCATGATAGCAATGCTAATCCTATATACAAATTCTATGTCAGAAATTCCACAAAGCAAAAGAAGTTCAAGAATGAATCACACCTACGTATTTCTCTACTGAGAGAACAAAAATGGAGGATCCTAACACTCACCAGACAATGACGCAAACATACCGAATTAATTATAAACTCATCTAAGCATAAGATATATAAAAAGTGTATAAGCATGAATCACTAAGGACTTTCGGGTTGTAGCTTGGCTTGGTTAACAAGGAAGTGTCTCATATCTCACGGCCATTGAATCGAAAATGTCAAAACCTAAGAGAGCATTCAAATTCAATTATCACAACCTAAACAACCAAGTTTACCACATTATTCATTACTTGCTCAAGGGTCACAGAATTCTTTTCTTTCTTTCTTTTTTTTTTTTTATTATTTATTATATTTTTTTTTCTTTATTATATACATAAATATATATACCCCTTGAGCACTATCTTTTGATATATCCTCACCAATGTACACCTTTATTTCATTCTCCCCAACTTGTATATTACCAAGACATCACTAAGAATGCTCCCTATTCTAAGGCAAAAAGGGATCAATCCTTACCATATCAAATGGCAACAGTTCAAGGTAGAAAGAAAAGAAAGTCATCAAGATTCTATCAAAAATCGGTATAGAGATCTATATACAACATAAGCTTAACCGATAAGAATCTTGGAAAACGGCTCAAAGTGGTTAGCAAATACTCACACACTCACCGGGTAGGTTATATTTGGATTGGAAGTTTTTCTCATAGTGCAGAACAAAACGCCTTGATCACTTTCATGCTTAACACAATTTAATAACAATGCAAGATTAATCATAATAAAAACGAGTTAAAACGCACATTGCTGGTATCCAGCACAATTTATATATATACACAGTGGAAAGTCTCCTCACAACTACAGCTAGGCTAAAGTGATTCACAATTGAACTAATTTTATCCACAGAAATTAATGACAACTAATTTGTACAATTAAAAGCATCAGAATCGAAGGTACTTGATAAAAAAAATGATAAAGGATGTACCTTGCGCGTACAGTTTTCAACTTATATCATCACCACTCAAATTGTGTTGCATCATCCAAATTCATCGTGGCAACAAAAATTCGTGTTCCAGCTAATTAATCATCAGGACAACTTATCAAACCATTATTTCTAAAATATAAACACTAAACTAAAATAAACTACTTAAAAATAAATAAATGCAAAAATAAAATAAACTGAACTTATATAAAATAAAAACCACACCAAACAGGTGTTAACTATCCAAAGGCGTAAACTTAGCCTTTCAAAGTACCTCATCCAAAAGGATGGAACAAAACTATAAACATTAAAAACAAAGTAACTAAAAATTGTTCTAACATAAAACTAAAAACAATAAAACATAAAACAGTAAAACAAAACTACTCCTCATCGGAAGTCTCCGGATCATCCTGCTCCATCCCCTCCTCAGGATCTGGCCTGCCCTCAGGCCATGAAGCATAGGCAGATAAATCATCCCTGGAACCAACAGGCTGCTGCAGAGAAAGCTGCCGGATAGAATCCTGCAAAAACAAAAACGCTCTCTGATGCGCCATATGCATCTGATAGTTCCAATCACTTGCATCACCATACTGTGGACCAGCAGGCGGTGCAGCAGCAACCGGAACAGCTTGAGAAGCATCGGGAAGGTCAGATGCACCAGCAGCAACACCAAAAGGACGACCTCCAGGCAAACAGTACCTGTTAGCAAAAATATCATCTATAACACCATCCATGGGGATCATCCCACCAGTTGGGAACCGGACACCAGCCTTCCTGCACAAACCCATTATTAAACCAGGAAAAATCAACCTACATTTCACCCCATCTCCATGAAGAGTCCCATTCAGGGCGACTCTTTTCAGCTCATTCGCCACAATCCTGGACACATCAATGTTATCACTATTCAGAATACCCTGAACCAAACCTGCCGTATCAATGGTGAGGGAAGAAGTGTGACTCCGTGGCCTAATGTTGTAAAGGACCACCGAAGTCACCAACTGAGCCTCCTCCGTCAACTGACTACGAGTAAAAGTCTTTGGCAGCCCAGCTTTAGTCAGAGTATAGGTGAAACCAGTCCTGCAAATCCTGTCCCTAATGCTGTCTGCATCCCAATTTCCTCTATTCAACCTGGGATGGTACTGACACTCTTCTACCAAAGCAAGAGGGTTATCCAGAAAATCAAAAATAGCCTCTTTGCTAAAATCAATGGCCTTACCTCTCACCCATGTTTTAAACGGGTAAGCTTCAGTACCTGACCAACTGCTCGGAGGCAAGGCATTTGCATAAAACTCTCTGACAATCTCCACCTGATAGAATTGTGGTGGAGTGAACAACTTGTCCCAGCATGTTTCAGACAAAGCAGTCCACGCCCTTTGGAAGAGGCCGTGGTCAATAGGAACCACAGTTCGTTCACTCCACACAACGCGGCTTTCAAGCTCATGGTACCTCGCCTCTTGCTCCGGACCTAGAAACTTCGTCCGATCAAACCTGCCAGCTTGTGAGGAAGATCCTTCACCAGAACCAGTCTTCTTTCTCTTTAAAAAGGGTGCCATTCCTGCACAATTGCAATTCAAACAAAACACACAACAATTGAAATAAAGCTAGCACATGCTCAAAATTAACAGCACAATTCAAGCCACAGTCATCATCAATCATCAAACAGACCTATACAACAGCACAGACAACATAAAAAAAAATTCAAAATTGAACCCAGGGCGCGGCGCGCGCTGAACAGGGCGCGACGCGCGCTCTGCGAAACCCAGAAAAAAGCTTCATTTTTCTGCAAAACAGAAGAGAAGAACTTGCTTCTCCTCCCTTCTAAGGGTTCCAGCAGGCAAAAGATGCAGCAAAAGATGTCTTCTACCCTAGTTTTTTTTCAAAATTCCTAAATCTAAAAACCTAAACTTCTAAAACTTAAACTAATGGAAATAGAAGGGAAGAGAGAACATACCTTTGATGATGATGACAATAGAGAGACGAGAATAGTGAGGAAAATGCAAGAGATTAAGAACTAGAGTGTGTGAGTTGTTTTTCTTTTCTTTGAACAAAGAGGAAAAAGGGAAGAATGGAGGCAAAACCTCCAACAACCCTAAGAACCTCTTCAGCCACGAAACCGGGTCGGGCCCAGCATGGGTAGGCCCAAACCAAAATTTTTTTTTTTTCAAAAATATGTACAGCGCGCGACGCGCGGAGAACCGGCGCGACGCGCCCTCATCTCTGCCAGGAAGGGGTCTTAGAACTCACAAAGCGCGCGACGCGCGCAAATGGGTGCGACGCGCGCTACATCAGAAACAGCAGAAAAACTGCATTGTTTCAGCACGCCCAAAAATACCGGTAGATCGCTTCTGGCTCGACGACAACCTAAAAATCCCACCTGCATAAATAACATAAATACAAGTGAATATATACAACTTGGGGTGCCTCCCAAGAGCGCTTTGTTTAACGTCGGTCAGCTCGACGGTCAAAGGCAATCAAGGATCGCCAAACGATAAAACGCAAGTTTCACGATTAAAATCGCTTCCCCGATACACCTTCAACCTCTGACCATTTACTACCCACTCTTGGTTTGATTTTTGGTCCTCTATCACAATAGCCCCTTGGCTTCTCACTTCTTTGACCAAAAACGGTCCGGACCATTTAGACTTCAACTTTCCCGGGAAAAGTCTTAACCGAGAATTGAAGAGTAAAACTAATTGCCCTACCTTAAAGTCCTTCATTCTAACCTTACTATCATGATAGAATTTGGTCTTTTCCTTGTAAATTGAATTGGACTTATAGGCATGCAATCTCATCTCTTCCAACTCATTAAGTTGGATTTTTCTTCTCTCTCCACACAACTTGTGGTCAAAATTCAAAAGCTTCAAGGCCCAATATGCCTTATGCTCTAGTTCTACGGGAAGGTGGCAACTTTTACCATACACCATTTGGAATGGTGTAAGACCGATCGGTGCTTTGAAAGCGGTCCGATACGCCCACAAGGTTTCATCTAACTTCATTGACCAATCCTTCCTAGAGCTAGACACAGTTTTCTCAAGAATTCTCTTAATCTCTCTATTGGTCCTCTCAACTTGCCCATTAGTTTGTGGATGATATGGAGTAGCTACCTTGTGCTTTACTCCATATTGCTCCAACACTTTTTCAAGCGGAGCATTACAAAAATGAGATCCACCATCACTAATTAATACTCTTGGCGAGCCAAACCGCGAAAATATATTTTTCTTCAAAAACTTTATCACGGTCTTACCATCTGCTTTGGGTGAAGCAATCGCTTCCACCCACTTAGACACATAATCAACAGCTACCAAGATGTATTCATTTGACATTGAGGAAGGGAATGGTCCAACAAAATCAATGCCCCAACAATCGAATACCTCAACTTCTACAATACTTTGGAGGGGCATTTCCTCTCTTTTCCCTATTCCACCAGTTCTTTGACAACTGTCGCATGAGGCAACATGGTGGTAAGCATCTTTGAACAAAGTAGGCCACCAAAATCCCGATTGAAGGACTTTTGTGGCCGTACGCAAACCATTAAAATGACCACCATAAGGCGAATTGTGGCAATGCCACAAAATGCTTTTTGCCTCCTCATCCGCGACACATCTTCTCAAAAGATTGTCACTACTCAACTTAAACAAGTGAGGATCGTCCCAAACATAAAAATTAGCATCGTTTAAAAACTTTTTTCTTTGATTCCAAGTTAGATCCTCCGGTATCCAGCCAGATGCTTTGTGATTAGCCATATCTGCGAACCAGGGTCTAACTTCTTGTACCATGTACAGTTTTTCATCGGGGAATTCTTCCCTCACCTCTTTTTCATTGTTTGTCACCTCGGTATTCACTAACCGAGACAAATGATCCGCAATCAAATTTTCTGTACCTTTCTTATCTTTCACTTCAAGATCGAATTCTTGAAGCAAAAGAATCCACCGAATAAGCCTCTGCTTTGAATCAGGCTTGGTGAGAAGATATTTGATTGCGGCATGATCAGTATAACACACAACTTTAGAACCAATGAGGTAAGGACGAAACTTTTCCAATGCAAATACAATTGCGAGCAATTCTTTTTCTGTGGTGGCATAGTTAATCTGTGCCTCATTTAAAACTTTGCTCGCATAATGTATAGCATGGAATTGTTTGTTCTTCCTTTGGCCTAAGACCGCACCAACCGCATAGTCACTCGCATCGCACATGAGTTCAAACTCAAGCGACCAATTAGGAGCGACAATTATGGGTGTGGTGGTCAAATTTGCTTTAAGTTCTAGGAAAGCTTTTAGACATGATTCATCAAAATTAAATTCCATACCTTTGTTGAGCAAATTACTCAAAGGCTTTGCAACCTTGGAGAAATCCTTGATGAATCTTCTATAGAACCCAGCATGTCCCAAGAAGCTCCTTATGCCTTTAACATTCACCGGAGGGGGAAGCTTTTCAATAACTTCAATTTTTGCCGGATCGACCTCAAGACCCTTTGAAGAAACCTTGTGGCCAAGAACAATCCCATCCGTCACCATGAAAGTGCATTTCTCCCAGTTGAGAACCAAATTTGTTTCAATGCATCTCTCCATTACCACATCAAGGTTCTTTAAGCACAAGTCAAATGACGACCCGTACACAGAAAAATCATCCATGAACACCTCAATGCTTTTCTCAATCAAATCAGAGAAGATAGCTTGCATGCACCTTTGAAATGTTGCAGGAGCATTACATAGTCCAAATGGCATTCTTCGGTAAGCGAAAACGCCAAAAGGACATGTAAAAGCAGTTTTCTCGTGGTCCGCCGGATTCACTGATATTTGATTGTATCCCGAATAACCATCCAAGAAACAATAGAAATTTCTTCCGGCTAACCTCTCTAACATTTGATCCATAAAAGGTAATGGAAAGTGATCTTTTCTTGTTGCTTGGTTCAACCTCCTATAATCAATACACATACGCCACCCGGTCACCGCTCTCGAAGGAATCAACTCGTTCTTCTCATTTCTCACAACTGTCAATCCACCCTTCTTAGGAACCACATGCACCGGGCTCACCCATTCGCTATCGGAGATGGGATAAATCACCCCCGCCTCTAATAACTTCACAACCTCTTTTCTAACAACTTCTTTCATGGTTGGATTCAATCGCCTTTGAGGTTGTGCCACGGGCCGAAAATCATCTTCTAACATAATCTTATGCATACAATAGGCCGGACTAATACCCTTCAAGTCGGATAAAACCCATCCTATAGCTTCTTGATTCTTCGTCAACACTTCCTTCAATCGATGCTCTTCCTTGTTAGACAAACCACTATTAATGATAACCGGCTTAGTAGAATTGTCACCGAGAAACACGTATTTCAAGTGAGATGGTAACACATTCAACTCCACCTTTTGCTCTTCAACTTTAGGTTCATCCTTCAACTCTTCAATTTGAGTTTCAAATGGATTCATCTCCTCACAAGCCTCTAAATTTCTCAAGCAATCTTCAATTTCCTTCTCTTGATCTTTGGTGAGAACTTCGAGAGCTTCCATTAAAGTCTTCTCAAGAGGATTCGACAAGTGCATTTGATTCTCCACTTTCATAATAGCCCTTTCGGTAGCATCGATTCTAAAACAATCATCCTCATCATTAGGATGCTTGATGGCTTCAAAGAGATCAAGACATAATTCTTCATCTTGGTACCTTAATTTCATTAAGCCATCATCAATATCGATCATCATTCGGGCCGTCTTCATAAAAGGCCTTCCTAAGATCAATGGAATCTCAGGATCTTCTTCCATGTCTATGACAATAAAATCAACAGGATACCAAAATTTGTCAACCTTGACAAGCAAGTCTTCCGCAACTCCATGAGGATGAGCTGTGGATTTATCTGCTAATGATAACGTCATTCTTGTCGGCTTCAAATCGTTGATTCCTAATCTTCTCACCATAGACAATGGGATCAAATTAATGCTAGAACCGGTATCTACCAAACCTTTGCCTATGTGAACATTTCCAATAGACACCGGTAAGGTTACCCGCCCAGGATCATTTGATTTTATCGGAGTAGTGCGTTGAATTAACGCATTACAACAAGAGCTCACCGTTACTACCTCCGGATCCAAGAATCTTCTCTTCTTAGTGATGATGTCTTTGATGAATTTTGCATACATCGGCATTTGCTCTAATGCTTCGGAAAAAGGGACATTGATTTGCAACTTGCTAAAAATGTCCAAGAACCGAGCATAGTGCTTTGCATCTTCTTTCTTTGACGGACCGGGAGGGTAAGGTAATTTCTTCACTTGTATAGAATCATCCACCTTCTTCTTTCCCTTTTCACTCACACTCAATTTTTTTCTCTCTTTTTCTACAACTTTCTCAAGAGTTTCTTTTTCCACTAATTCTTTCTCTTTCTCATTTTCAACTAAATCACCCTCAACATTTTTTTCTACTTCAATCACCCTATCTTTTTCTTTCTCAACAATTTCCTCCTCAACTATTTCTCCTACACCCATATCAATTTTTCTACCGCTACGAGTTAGAATTGACTTACAATGCTCACGAGGATTTTCTTGTGTAGTAGCCGGAAAAGGACCTTTGTTTTGATCGACAAGTTGCTTTGACAATTGCCCGACTTGAGTTTCAAGGTTCTTAATTGCGGCATCCGTACTCTTTTGGCTTGCAATTTGCAATTGCATGAATTGGCTAAGAGTGTCCTCGATAGAAAGCTTTGTTTGTTGAGGTTGTTGATTGTAACCGCCTTGATAAGGATTTTGACGATTCGATGGGCCCGCTTCCGGCCTCCATCCTTGTTGATAACCTTGATTACCTCTTTGTTGGTAACCTTGGTTATTGTTGTAAGGTTGTTGTTGTTGTCTTCCACCATATCCTTGATTAGGATTAGACACATAATTCACCTCTTCACCCGGTGGAGGACAAAAACCTGTTTGATGGTCACCCCTACACAATTCACAACACATCACATGTTGATTTTTAGAAGGGCTCCCATTTATCTCTTTGATTTGTTGAGGGAGTTTTGACATTTGTTGAGTGAGCAATTCTACTTGTTGTGTCAATAACTTGTTTTGAGCAAGTATTGCATCACTAGTATTCAATTCAAGAACTCCCGGTTTTCTTTGCAATGCACTACGGTTGTGTTGCCCTTGATGATCATTCAAAGCCATTCTATCAATGATAGCAATCGCTTCTGCAGCAGTTTTTGACATCAACGAACCACCCGCGGTAGCATCTAAAAGAGTTTTTGGTTGAGGTTGGAGTCCATTTCTAAAGATATGGATTTGAGACAACTCATCAAACCCATGACCTTTGCACTTTCTAACCATGGACTTGAACCTCTCCCATGCTTCATTGAGAGATTCATTCGACCCTTGAGAGAACACCGCAATAGAAGTTTTCGCTTCCATGAACCTATTGTGAGGAAAGAACCGATCCAAGAACTTCTCTTCTAACTCGTTCCAATTTGTCATGACATTATTAGGTTGATCAAGGTACCATTCCTTAGCTTTTCCAATTAAGGAATGAGGAAAAAGTCTCCTGAACACCTGCACTTCTTGGTCTTCCGGAGCACCAATTGTTCCGGCAATCTCGTAGAACTTTGTTAGATGAGTAAATGGATCCTCGTGATCTGCCCCTGTGAACGGATTTTGGTATAATAATTGAAGTAACCCCGTCTTCATTTCGGAGTTTCTTCCATTGGCCTGATCACGAGCAAATTGTGCATTGAGACGAGGGCTGTTAACACATGGCCCTCGAGCTGGAGGATCCGCAGCCATTTCTTCCTCAACCAAGTTTTCGACAGGAGTTGAAGAAGAAGATGCCTCTTGTTGCTGTCTTCTTTCCCTAGCTAGTTGTCTCCTCCTACGAGTTTTGCTATTCTCTCTACGAGCAGTCCTCTCAATCTAAGGATCAAAAAGGAGTTGATCTGCAGGTACACGTCCTCGCATAAACTGTAATCTGAAAAACTAACCAAGCAAATTAACAAACACAAGGAAAATAAATTTAGAAACAAGATATTAATTATAAGACTCAATACAAAACAAACTATTGCAATGCTTGCAATATCTAAACAACAATCCCCGGCAACGGCGCCATTTTGTTGAAAGAGTATTGTGGTGTACTTTTCGTTATTATCGTATCCACAGGGATTATTGCGATATCACCGCCGTTCTATAGCCTATTTTGTCTTGAGTTAATGTTACTTTAAATTTGGGTTTGCAAAAGGTCATTCAATTCTTTTAGTAGCAAAGAGTAAATTAATGAAAGTTCTAAGTTAAAGAAAATGTATCAAGATTCGATTTCATCGACCTAAATTTGTATGTCTCCTTATAAATATACGTATATGAACATGGTAACGATCAACATAATTACGTATCGACGCCTATATCGTCCGTGTCCGCAACGATATAGTTAGATTTACCGTATTGTTTAACCGACGATTTCTCCACCGTTTAAACAATACAAATAACGTTTTAAAACCGATACTAAGTAAACATCAAACGCTAAATCCATGTCTGCAATTTATAGTTTGATAGATGATAAAGTTAGATCTAGATACAAATATTGATGTCTCAAACACTTATACCAAAGAAAAAGCTTTAATAAACAAACTAAACCATCTATATTGATCATCACTTGTTCATACACATATATTCACAAGAAAAACCTACAAAAGGCTAGGAAGATTACATCTTATCTTGATACAAAAGAGATTTAGCTATCCATGAAAATGGTAGCTTGCTCAAGAAGTAAAGGATGAAGATCAACAAGCATCAAAGGCGATTAATCGACGATCAAAGCTTCCAATCTTCAATTCTTTGTTTGCTACAGTGCACAAGTGTTCTTTAGCTCTCAAGATCAACCAACCAACACAAAATATCTGAAAACCCCTTAATATAGCATTTCTGAATTCTGTCCAGGGCGCGTCGCGCCCTCCAGCGCGCTACGCGCCATTACACTTAAAATTATAAACCGCCCATGCGCGCGACGCGCGCAACTCTCTGTCTGGAAGCTCCAAAATATCTTGCCCAGGGCGCGACGCGCCCACATCCCAGCGCGACGCGCGCATACTTCTGCCAGTGAATCTCTTGTCAAGATCAAGACAAGCTCCAAACATCCCAAAATTGGCCAAAACCTACACAATCATAACTAAAACACATATTAACATAAAATGAAAGCTTAATATTATAAACTATAAATAATTATCTAAAACTTTAGGGAATTGCACGAATATCCGATAAAAACGGTCGAAAGGTGCCATTAATTAAACTAAATATAAACACAATTTGGCACCTAACAACGCTTTGGTTTGTCCTGATGGCCCTTGAATATGATCGAGGAGACATTTGGCTACCGCGTGGTGTCATAAGCACTAATTCGCCCTTAGAACCCTAGTTGAACTTGACTTTAGCCTATAGGAAGTAGCGAGATAGCTGGCTTTGGATTCCTGACTGAAGCCGGTTGATACTCGATGCTACACTTATTGAGATTGGACTCTAGGGATGCTTTTGGCTGGCCGATCGAGTGCCATGTTGAGACAATGCCCGCGAGAAAGATCAGGGATATGAGCACCATAGAACCCGGTTACTATTCTAGGACAGGTTGAACCGACTTAACTTCAGTGGGGAGGGTACTTGCCTACGAACTTCAAGCAAGCCTTTAAACTTAAGGACACCTGTGTGACTTGCTTGTTACTTGTACATACTACTAACCCATCTATTTCCTTGCAGGAATGGTTTGTAGGACTCATTCGTCCTTGTTACCTTACGCTTTGCCTGATGCATTGCATTCGCATAACATCATACGCATAACATGATTTAACTAACCCTTTCAAGGATCTTAGGAATTTAGGGCGCACAATTTCAGGTGCTCTTATCCAGGACTGAACTCGTATCAAGGGGCATGAGGATTTACTTTCCTCTCGCCACATACCTTCCAATTCAGAGACGCTGTACTTATCAAGGGGAAAGAGGATTTATTTTCCTCTAGCCATGTACCTTCAAATTCAGAAGTTCCCGAATCAGAGGCTATGACCCACTAGATATGGTGAGCTTGATTCCCATAGAAGAACATCCAAAAATCAGAGTTCTTCAAACGAAGAAGCGACCAAATCATTTTTGACGTTGCTAGCTAAATTTCTAGAGATCCTTGAAAATATTGCATCTGCATTCATAACATTGCATCACAGGTTTCCTATAACAGATCTCTCATCCTTCCTTGCTGTTTATTTCTACACAAATGGATCTCGAACAATCTGTCAAACATCTTCAGGCTCAGAATAACCAGTTCCGAAAAATAATCTTTCACTTGGCCAAGGGGCAAGAAGAATTAAAGGCACTTCTGACCGAGAAGGAGAAGGATCAACAAAGGGAGCAAGGTGTGCAAGATAAATGGAAATCCAAACCTAAGCGATCATTTTCTCTATTACCCATGCCGCTGTCTCAAGTTCTGCAACAACTGCTCAATCAAAACTTGATAACTCTATTGCCTCCATATTCATTTCCTACTAATCCTACTCCTGGTTACAAGTACTATGCGAGATGTGCTTATCATTCGAATAGTCCTGGTCATGATACAGAAGATTGTTGGCTATTGAAGCACAAGATTCAAGACTTCATTGATGACAAGATCATTGACTTCAACTCACCTGAGGAACCTCATATGGCGAAAGCAGTGCACAACCATAAAGGCCGTAATGAACGCAACCAATCTATTGGGCAGTTCTGATCTCTACACTAGCTCCACAACAACGACGCAAGCCAGATGCACCTAAGCGTCAATTCACCAAGATTAATGTGTCATTGGCTCAGGCATTACAACATTTGTTGAAAGCAAACTTGATTACTGTGAGAGATCCTCCTATAAAGCCCAACACTTCCGCTCCTAGCTATAAGCCCAATGCGAGGTGCGCATATCACTCCAATAGCCCTGGACATGACACGAATGATTGTTGGCCATTAAAGAACAAGATCCAAGATATGATCGATGCTGGTGAAATTGAATTCCCTCATCCCAAGACTCCTGTAGTGATCACTACTCCCAGGCATAATCACGACAAGACTGATTAATGTCTAGAGGGATGAACTTTTAAACATTAGATTTACTTTCATGCGCAATTTCTATTCTGTTTGGTTAAACATTTGAATTATGATAGACATTATCTGTTTTAAATAATCATCATCAGTGCATTGCATATGTTTGCCTTGAATAAATTATTTTGCTATCACTCATCTAAACTGCATCTTTACTTTGCATATGTTTTATGATACTCAACTCCTGCTAAAGTTGTATACCTTTTGAGGGAGGATGACGAAAACGATACCGCAACCTCATACAGTATGCTTTTGAGCGGACTATGCTGACGATGTACAGGCATTGTTTCAATTCCAAAACAATGGAGATATAAGGATGTTAATCCCTCGTCAACCCCTTTGAGCCTAAGAAGTAGAAGTTTCTTTCTTGTACTAATTAAAACCCTTGATCAAAACCTGGGACAGGATAGTTCTCAGTTAATTTGGCTGTGCATTCTATTTTAAGAGAATCATTCAGTACACCTTTTAACAAAGGTTTCAATCACAAGCGTTCATCCACACATATCAAAGAAGTGTTGGAGATGTCAATCAAAAGCCAATGATGATTCATAAATCATTAAGCAAGGCAGTCAATATCTTTCAAAAGAAAAAATGAATGAAAAAACATATATACAAAGAAAGGCCTGCTAAGTCAAAAATAAAAAAGAAGACTTAGGCAAAAATCAAGGCATCCCGCTGACTGTAAGCTCAAAATAGACAGTTCAGGCAAAAGTTAGGGATATCAAAAAGATGAAAAAAGAGAAGTCAATAAATTCCTGAACAACACAATGTTGTGACTACCAAAAGGAAGAATTGACTGCCATCTCAAAAGTTCTCTTTGCTTGTGAACCATCATCATTATCAAAGGTGCAAATCCAAAAGTCTCTTGGAACCTGAATGCATAAGTCGAATTAACTGAGCTTAAGACTGAAGATCATCACGAAGAGGGGTGGGTACAATCAAATTTTGAGCCTTTATCCTTTGTTTCTTAAACCGTGAACCAAGCCACGTTACAACCCTTGAAAGTCCTAATTGAAGCATGGTTAGTTCGAAAGCATACTGTCACCAAAAAGGTATCCCGACTCCTTAAGGTTTACCAAAAATGCTGAGTTGATATCACGTTTTTACAAATATCACATTGTTACAAATAGCATGTTTTTACAAATATCACGCTTTTACATCTTTTGTTTTAATGTTTTTCAAAAACTCAAGACATACGTATGCATTGCATCTCATGAATTCATTATTAAACATATTCTGCTACATAATTTCAAATGTTAGCATCAGAAAGAACTTGCGCAGGGTACAACTAATGATTGAAAGTTATACCGACAGACAATATTACTCCAAGAAGCCATGTCTCTTACGTATACAAGGGGCATGACACGTTTTTCCCAATCAATCTGGGGCAATCAAGTCAAGATTCCAAGAATCTCTCAAATGCCAAATAGCTAGAGGCATACATCCCAAGTGGGTTTCAAACTATTTCCCGATCAATCTGGGGCAATCAAGTCAAGATTCCGAGAATCTCTCAAAGATGCCAAAGCAATCAGGGGCATGTATCGAGGTAGATATGAAGCTACTTCCCAATTAACATGGGGCATGATTACTAGGGGCATGTCGCCCATAGTGCACATCTCATAAAGTCCCCGCGAGGCGAATCTTTCCAAAGTTCCTACTAGCAGGGGCAAATCTATGCAAGTCCGATTGAAATCTTGATCAATACTTAGTGGTGTGTCCTAATCAAATCCAGAAATGGTAGTTACTATAATACTGGGGGCAACTTTCAAGACATCCATGACTCCCTACAGAGCCGGGTTCACAAGATCATATCCCCACAGAATCGACTTCACAAGATCATATCCCCACAGAGTCGACTTCACAAGATCATATCCCCACAGAGTGATCCTCAAAGAAGATATCTTCAAACATACTCGTCCCGACAAAGACATGACTCCCCAACAGAGTTTACATCTTCAACACTACCGGTTCTCTAACACTTTGCTCTTCTCCAACATGGTGTATTAATATCTCTAATCCCCAATCAGGGTACATCAAGTTACTGATCGTCCCCAAGCAGAAATCATAAATCCCCAGCTGAGCATCTTCAAGATAAGATCAAACATCAAAATTACAATGACATGGAGATCCACCTTCTCAATCAAGATGTGTCAAATACATAAATCATAGTCATACGTCATAAATCATAAACATATTCATACAATTGCATGCATGTTCATACATAATACATAATGCATCGCGACAAATGCGTACATAACATGCAAGGTTCTCATTTATTTTGAGAATCCCGTCACATAAACGCATTACATGCATCATGACATGGCATAAAAAAAACTAACTTTGCCTTTTTCAGGTTACTGCTGCAGTCAAATAAACAACTTCAAAACCTTTCAGATCTAAGTCGATACCTTGGACGGTTCCTTAATGATCTACCTTCGGATCTAAGTCGATACCTTGGACGGTTCCTTAATGATCTACCTTTCAGATCTAAGTCGATACCTTGGACGGTTCCTTAATGATCTACCTTTGGATCTAAGTTGATACCTTGGACGGTTCCTTAATGATCTACCTTTGGATCTAAGTCGATACCTTGGACGGTTCCTTAATGATCTACCTTTGGATCTAAGTCGATACCTTGGACGATTCCTTAATGATCTACCTTTGGATCTAAGTCGATACCTTGGACGGTTCCTTAATGATCTACCTTTGGATCTAAGTCGATACCTTGGACGGTTCCTTAATGATCTACCTTTGGATCTAAGTCGATACCTTGGACGGTTCCTTAATGATCTACCTTTGGATCTAAGTCGATACCTTGGACGGTTCCTTAATGATGTACCTTTGGATCTAAGTCGATACCTTGGACGGTTACTTAATGATCTACCTTTGGATCTAAGTCGATACCTTGGACGGTTCCTTAATGATCTACCTTCAGATTTAAGTCGATACCTCGGACGGTCCCTAAAACAATCTACCTTCAGATTTAAGTCGATACCTCAGACGGTTCCTTAAACAATCAACTTTTCAAAATCTAAAGCGGAAACCTCGGACGGTTCCGTAATGATTAACATTTAAAATATAAAGCGGACACCTCGGACGATTCCATAAGGATCAACTTTCAAAATCTAAAAGCGGTAACCTCGGTCGGTTCCGTAACGGTCAACGCTCGAAGATCTAATTCATTTACCACAAACGGTGGTGACACGATCATTTCCAAAGATCTAATTCAGCTACTACGAACGGTGCTGACACAACAAGAGATCTAATTCTATCATCACGAACGGTGTAGACACGATCATCTTTCAAAGATCTAATTCGTCTACTACAAACAGTAATGACATGATCAACACTCCAAACATAATCTAATGCATGATTTACTGGATGGCATCTTTAAGCCCATCCCCATCATACACATGGATGGCATCTTCAAGCCCATCTCCGATAAAAGCCCCTTCATCATCAGCTAGAGCAAATTTCTGGGTATTCTAGTGTTCAATCCTCTTCCACCTTCAGATTCCGACTAACATACAAACCACTCTACATCTTCAGGTTTAAGAAAAATGAACAGGGGCAGCTGTCATACCCCAAAATTTGCCCATACTATTTCTCTTATACAAATTCAAATCAATACATAAAGCTCCAAGACACATTCTCCTATACAAGGCTCAAAAACTAGGGTTTGGTTTGTTCAAAGGAAAATCAATGAATCAATGGCTCCAAGGCATCCCATATGGCTCAAAGTATCTTACATTACCTCTATGACAAGTATCAAGTCTCAGCTTAAAAGATTGATCACTCAAATGTTCAGAAAGTCAACAGTCGACTGAGGTTGACCTAAAAGTCAACTGTGGGCAAAGTAAAGTCAAAACTCCTGATTTTTTGCAAAGATCCTAATATTGAAGTATCATTCACCATTTGATCAAGTATTGATCATGGTTCATCAAGGAAAGATCAGAAATCAACAATTTCAAAAGTTTCTAAATTAGGGTTTTTCAAGGAGAAAGTCAACCCAACTTTGACCGGCCATAACTTTCACACGGAACATTAGAAATTTCCCACCCAAAGCTCATTTTGAAGGAAATTGAATTCTCTACAATTTTGTCTCTCACATGCCAAGGCTAAAAATTCTTCATTTAAGAGATATGAGCCAAAACATTACAGGTCCACCCAGAAGCTCGCAAAAAGCAGTTTTTTGACAGGAGAAATATCAGTAAGATAAAATCTCCAAATGGAAAAAAGCTTCCAAAGTGGCTTGTAGAAGACATCTTGGGCTTTCCAAAAAGTACTAGAACATCTTCATATGACAAATATTGAAGGAGTTATGATCTACAGAAGTTGGGAAAAATCAAGAAAATACATGAAACCCTAATTGAACAATTGTGGATTTCTTGATTAATGGGCCTAATATTTTCACTACAAACATATCCATGACCCATAATATGACCTTTAAATCCATCATCATATTTTTATCTTTTTATTTATGTTTATTTGAATTTTTATTCACTTAAAAACTAAATAAATTAAATAAAATATAAAGGAATGGAATTTAATTGCATGGATTCATTTTTTATCAACCAAAGGCCCAAGAAATACCTTGAAGACCTTGTAATTTCGTTGGTGCATGCATGGTTGGGATTTATATTTTATTTATTTTGATTTTATTCAATTTAAATCAAGATAAAATAAGATCATAATCAAAAGTGGTGCATGATTTGATTTTGTTAATCAAGGATCATTCTTGGAACTCAAGCAAGTTACATATATTTGATTGGAAGGAAATTGAGACAAAAATAGCAAGATTTTATACAAATTTTCAATCAAATCTTGTTTATTTTTTTCTCACCAATCACTTGATTTATGGGTAATCTTTTAACCCTAATATGCTTCAGTATATATAATGACAAGAGGCAGCTAGCAAAGGGGACGAAAAAAGGAGTGAAAGCATAGGGTTTCCAAACTTGCAAACTTTCACAAAAATTAGGGCACAAGGTTTCTAAGTCTACGGCCAATATAAATGAGTTCCATGCGATTCATCATACTCCTGAGGTCATTAGGAGTCGTCCCCAGCCATAATTAAAGTTCGCAGCGTACCAGAAGCGTCACCACGAAATTGCACCATTTGGTAAAACTTCTTGAATCTCAAACCTCTATTTTATGCCATCTAAATGAGTTTGATGCCCATGTTCATATACATACTAATGCTTACGAATGTTTTGAGCTATAGTGCGTGAGTTTTGATACGGATATGTTGATCTACCATTGTTAGGGTTCGTGAGAACCAAGCTCTCGTTCTTGTATTTGCAGGTCCTTTTAGTTCTAAACAACCATGCCATTGGACTCAGGGAAAGCTTATTAGCATATCTGGGAAGGTTTTGTGTGTGTGGCGTTTGATTTTTCAGGTTCTGATTCGAAGCCATGGAAGAGGAGAAACCTGCGGAAAATCTGCAGGTAATTCCATAGCTATACCCGCAGGTGATTCCGCAGGGCAAAAGGAAGAAGATGATGAGGTGTCCTCTGGCCCCACTTGCGGTGCATGCGTGTGAATGCTATTGGCCGGTCAGACTTTCTCTTTCTCTCAGCACGCGTGTTTATCCCTCACTGGCGAGTCAACGAATCACCTCCCTCTCTCTACTTCAGATTGGCCGCTACGTTAGTACACGGGGCCCACAGTTTGACTGGTTTGAAAAAATTCCATTTAGTTACTTTTATTATATTTATCTTTTACTAATCGGTATTATTATTGAATCAAAACGTGGCTCACTTGGCAAGAGAAGGAAGGCTGTATCTTTAGGAACCTGGGTTCGATACTCCCCAGGACCATATTCTTTTTATCACTAGTTGATAACAGATCATGCGCAGTGCAGTCAGACGTGATCATCATGCACATGCAAACACCAACCGTCAGATCTCTTCAAGTCTGAATCCAACGCATATGGAAAGGGAGGTATACCATGGAGCCTCAGAAGCCTACCACACCCAATCTGAGCTAAGTTTTTATTTTGTTATTTTTATTTTTAGTCTTAATTACATGACTTTTTTGTCTATTTTCTTTTTCTTTCTTTTATTTTCTTTTATTAAATTTATGTTATTTAAACAAACTATTTTTATAACAATAATCATTTATTTTATTTAATCGAAAACTCGATTTTTCCAATTTTATCAATAACTGTTTTTAAATAATAAAGAATTATTATTTTTGTATATACCCTAGGTAGGTATTATCCACTAACGCATTTTTAAGTTTGGTAAACCTTTTGGGTCACAATAAGTTTTCTTAATAACCCTTTAGGGTTTATAAACTTTTTAGGGTTTGTTAAGGTTTAAATCAGTTAATGCAGTAACACTTCTCTTCTTTGTGTTCGACTTTTCAGGGTTAATCAAAAATCCTCCAACCCCGCGCCCTAACAATCGAAAAGCTAAGTTCCTAATCCTTTCTTATTCATATGTCATTTTAATTTAATTTTTAAATTAGAATTAGGGTTTATCAATGCCATTGAACTTCTCATACACTCATTCCCCTATTATTTTCATTTTAATTTTCAGGGTCAATCGAAGGTTCAAGGAAGATCAGGACATTCAAGATTTTTTGATTACTTATTGGTCCTTCTTATTCTTTGCCTTTTAATTCCCCATCCCCGCAGGTGTTTATTGTAATAGCGTAGGATTTTCATTCTGCCTTTATTTTTATGCTGTGGTTAGTAATCCTAGGGAGTGCAAGCTTCGTTAAATGAATTAGATCACTAATTACAAGATAATACATATGAATTGAATCACGTGATTGTTGCACCCACACACCTTTAAGGTAACCCCCCTCGTTGCCTGCTGCCGTATATTGTTTCCTGTTGCCTCTAAATGTACTAAATAGTCAAGTCCCTCGATTCCGAGGATACCTAAGCAAAACAAATGTTACTCTCAATTCATCATCATAAGATCATAGTCCCTTTTAAGTTGCCTTAACAAATGATCTTGTCCCTCGAAGTTGCCTCGGTAAATGATGATTGTCCAATTGCTAAGGTATCCTCGCATGATGCCTTAAATGACTATTATATCCTTCCCTTAGACTACCTGCCCTCTTTATGGCATGGGACAGTCTTATGGCGAACGATTTCTCGATGACCCTTCACATCCAATTGAAAGACTTCCTGCCCTCTCATGGTATGGATAGATCCTTTCGCCCGAAAAGCTAAAAGAACGATTTTTCAAACTTAGGGTAGTTGCTACTAATTGCTTGCTCTAAATTCAAAAACTCTTTTCCACTCTTTTCAATTCAAATTCAAACAGACTACGCTTATTTACAAGCTAAAGTTCTTCTTCAAAAATCTTTTCCAACAAATCAAACATTTCAAACAAAGTGAGCTAAGCAATTAAGAGCCCATGGATAACCATGGATACAAAGGGTGCCTTACACCTTCCCTTTGTATAACTTACCCCCTGAACTCAAAATCTTTTTAAAAGGTATTTTCCTGTTCTTTTAGCCTTTCTATATTGGATAAAATAAAAGTCGGTGGCGACTCTTGCTTAACCGCGACATTTTCAAATAAAATCAGTTCACCGTATTACAGAAATGCTATAATTTTTTATAATCAATATAGAGAGAATACTGTTAGTAAGATTGTTGATAACATCACCTATAGAGGATGGAAAGAAAAGTATCTTAGAGATCACATAGCTAGGCTAATGGTTTAGGCTTCTTGGTCTTTTTCTTTATCTTGTTGGATAGTTGGATCCTTTGGGATCACTTGTACTTCATTGACTTTTTGAATTAATATATATTCATTTTAGTTAAAAAAAAACATAACATTAACCAAGTTCTGAGATTAAAATATGAAATATAATAATCGATCTTTACATTACAACCAAATTTTATATTAAATTATGAATTATAAAAAAAGTAATAAAATATAAAGAATAGTTATTATATTTTATAGTTTAATGTAATATTTTGATTAATGTTATATATTCTATTGATTAATGAAGTAGTAAACTTGATTAATAAATTAGAAATAAATTATTGGTTAATAACATATATTTGTTGATAATGAAATAATAAGATGGTTAATGACAAAACTTATATTTGTGTTACAAAAAATATTTATTTTTTTTTTAAATATTATATTTTATTTAGTTTTTTTACAAAAAAATCTGGTCATCATATTGATGAATCGTAAATAAGGTGTAGGGAAATATTTTAGTGTCAAAATAATATTGCTCATTCATTTCACGAGAAATATCTTATTTTGGTTGTGTGCAGTTTAAATAAAAACTAATAATTGTATTAATTTTGATGATAAACTTTAACTATTTCATAAAATAATTTTATTAATTAATAATTGGAATAGTCAAATAATATAAATTTTTTAAAATTATTATAAAAAATCAATAAATATTATAGGTGAGGTTAGTTGATGACCATCCTAGCAGTATTATAGATCTAGTCTAAATCCTATCGGTGAGGTTTGATTGTTTTTTTATGTGAGATCCTTCTATGTTATATGTTTTTCGTTTGCTTTAATGTTTTATTTTTTGGATTCTATTGTTTCTTTTTTTTTGAAGTGGTTTGTTTATTACTCGTTATATTAGTCAAGATCCTCTTACTTTTTATTTTTTCCATTTTTTTATAATTAAAATTCTGACAAAATAAATATAATAAGACGATATTTATTGAACTCATTTATCTATCATATAAGTAAAGTCTTTCTTTTCTTGATCATTGAGACTGTCCACATCAGCTGTTGTCTCCACAATATTTCACATCAGCAGCCTCAACCTTCTATTCTTCCATCCATAACTTCCAACCCTTCTGTCTTCCAAGTCCTCCACCTTCCACATTCCAAAACGGTTTTATCATTACTATATATAACCGATCATACTTTCACATAATTTGAAATCTATAAAAAAAATAGAGTCAAAGAATAAAGAAAAAAACAGTATATTGTTTTAGGTAAATAAAGAGTTTTGAAATGAAAAGACATAAATCATTTACCTATAAAAAAAATTAAATATCATAATCATCTTTAATTGATTGCAACTTTAATTTTTGATTTAATCTGATTGCAATTTTTGATTTATTATTTTGATTTTTGATTTAATGTGATTGCAATTTTTAACTTCTTATCTATGGTCGATTTGAACGTGATTTTAAAGAATGGTTTGAAATAATGAAGCATCACACCTATTTTCTTGATATGGAAATAATTGGAATATTATTGCAAATTTTAATAAATAAATTTCATTGATTAATTGATTTTATGTTTGATTGATATTTATATTAAATCTTAGTAATTATAAAAATTATAGATATTATAATATATAAATAACATAATATGAAGCAACACACCTATTTTCTTGATATGGAAATAATTGGTATATTATTGCAAATTTTAATAAATAAATTTCATTGATTAATTGATTTTATGAGTGATATTTATATTAAATTTTAGTAATTATAAAAATTATAGATATTATAATATATAAATAACATAATATTGTATATTAATTTATAGAACTAAAGAATATTTTAGTTAGGTCAAATTAAAAAAATAAGTTTATCAATATATATATATATATATATATATATATATATATATATATATAATTTATAAAGTTAGTTTTATAAAATATAATTAATATTTATTTTTTGTAAGGTCAAACAAAAAAATAAAAAATAAAGATAGAATATAATAAAATATTACAAATTAAAAATATATACATAATTTTGAAATGTATAAGAAAATAGCATCAAAGAATAAAGAAAAAACAGTATATTTTTTTAGGTAAATAAAGAGTTTAGAATGAAAAGACATAAATCATTTACCTATAAAAAAGTTAAATATTATAATTACCTTTACTAATCATTGATTGATTGATTGCAACTTTTAATTTATGATTTAATGCATGTGATTGCAACTTTTGATTTCTTATTCTTTTAGTACTTACAATATGTATTTTTAAATTATTAGATTTGAGAAAATATTGTACTTTTATATCTTACAAACAGGGATGGAGCCAGAAAATTTAAGATATGGGGGCGATATATAATTTTATGAACATGTTAATTTTAAGTATTTTCTTTTTTTTACAAATGATAATTTTAAGTTAAATGTATTGTTTGGCAAATAAAAATAAAAAATCAATTGTATATACATTTAATTTTTTTTTATTATTATGTCACTTTTTTGTATTACTTATAAAGTTTTACAAACATTTATATTTGTAATTGAATATATGTATAATTTTTTAATATTAATATGTATACTAATTAATTTATATTCAATATATTATATATTATTTTTATAAGTAAAGTATTTATTATTTAAAAAATATCATTGCTATCATATTTTTAATTCCATAAAATAAGTGACAATAATTATAAAAAATCTCATTTCAAATCCGAATATAGATATCAGTATTTACCATTTGTTAATTTAACAAAACTTTATAACACTATTATAAATTTTTTATTGATAGAATATATTTTATAGCTTATAACATATAAAATACAAACAAATAGTTAAAGCATTGATATATAATGGTTGCAACAAGAACTTATAATTTGCTAATGTCTTGCCTTAAAAACGTACTTACCTATATGCTATATATAGATATGCTAAATCAATATATGCATGAGGAGAATAATCGTGGGGGCACATGCCCACATAATGCCATGAGTGGCTCCATCCCTGCTTATAAAATTATACTGTTTTTATAATATTGTATGATTTACCTAAAAAATATATATAATTTTGAGAAAATATTGTACTTTTGTATGATTTATCTAAAATTATCTAATTTTGTAAGATATAAAAGCCTTTTTAACGACCCATACATTAAAATCATTACGTTGGAAATAATTTAATTGATATAGAATATCAATTAAATACCAATATCTTAAATGATCTAAAATAAATACGTTACAGATATATTTAGTACTCCAATTATATTGATGTTGTATCACCAAAAATTGAGTGAATCAAATTATCATTAAAAATTAATAAAAATAATTTATCTCACTTGATTTCCTTCAAAATTATTTAATAGAAACTTTCCAAAATAATGAATTTATCAACATAATTTTGAAACCAAATTTCATATGGTTAGAAGATTTCTAACCTCTCATTTAACAAAAGGATAAATATTATTAGATACATATTTTTATTTAACAAAAGGATAAATATTATTAGATACATATTTTTATAAAGTATTTTAGTCATATCATTGCTTTTATATATTGTATGGATTTTTTTGATAAAAAATGCATAATTATTATTATAAAAATAAAGTATATTTTCAAAATATTTGAAATACAACATGTGTCATCGTCATTCTCTGTATAGAAAAACTAACTACTATTTTCTATTTTCACTTTAATAAGATTTCTTACTAACACTACTAAATTATTTAAAATAAATATATTAGATCTAATGACTATTTTTAAAAAAAACATATTTAAAAATAACTGTGGGTGTTAATAAGCATAAGTAATCGAATGAAACATAAGTACTGTATGAAAAAATAGTAATAGAATGAAACATAAGTAATGTATGAATAAATAGTAATAGAATGAAACATAAGTAATATATGAATAAATAATATCAAAATTGTATGATATTTTTTATTAACCATACAATTTGTTTGTCATTTATAAAATTTAAAATTTTAACTGGACAAGTTCATCAATAATCAATATATATTTATCTATATATAATATAATATAATTGAAGTATTACCTTTAAAACTTTAATGGGTCAATTCTATCCAAATACAAAATAATATATTACGGATACACACGGGTAATTATATTGTACGTGCATATGCTACTGGTATTAACATATTTAATTAAATGTTGAATAATAGCGAGAATAAGTTTACAATTGATTTAAATAGTTTTATAAATAATTCCAAAACAAAAATATTTATATATAGGAATAATTAACTATTGATTCAAATATTTTTATATATAGAATAATATATTTGATTTGTAAATTGAGTTTAATCAATTATATTAAATATTTATTATTAATTGTATTATATAATTTGATAGTATATTTCTTCATTATAATTTGTCAATTTAAGATTTTTGTTATTATAAAATATTTTAATTATCATCAAATATTTTTAAACAATGTTAAAATTAATTTATTTTTGTTTTAAAAATATCATCAAAATATTGAATATTAATAGAAACATGAAGTTACTGATAAAAAAAATTGAATATTAACGGAAACATGTAGTTATTAATCAAAATATTGAATATTAATAGATTTTTTTTAATATTAATGGGTACATGAAGTTGTTAATCAAAATATTGAATATTAAAGGCAATATTAAATTACTGATGAAAATATTAAATGTATTGAATATTAACGGAAACATGAAGTTACTGATAAAAAATGGCGTGTTAACGAGAGCATAAAGTTACTGATCAAAATATTGAATATTAACGAGAACACGAAGTTATTGATCAAACTATTGAATATTAACGGAAAAACAAAGTTATTGATCAAACTATATTGAATATTAACAGGAACATGAAGTTATTAATCAAAATATTGAATATTAACGAGAACATGAAGTTAGTAATCAAAATATTGAATATTAATGTGAGTATTAAATTACAGAGCAAAGTATATAATATTAACGGGAACATGGAGTTACTGCTAAAAATATTGAATAATAACGGAAACATGGCGTTATTAATCAAACTATTGAATATTAACAGGAACAAATTTGAAATATTAACGGAAACACGAAGTTAGTGATCAAAATAATGAATATTAACAGGAACAAATTTGAAATATTAACGGAAACACGAAGTTAGTGATCAAAATAATGAATATTAACAGGAACATGAAGTTATTGATCAAAATATTGAATTTTAACGGGAACATGAAGTTATTGAACAAAATATTGAATATCAACGAGAACACGAAGTTACTGATCAAAATATTAAATATTAAGGGGAACATGAAGTTACTGGTCAAAATATTAAATATTAACGGGAAATGAAGTTTATTGATCAAAATATTGAATATTACTGGGAACACGGAGTTATTGATCAAAATATTGAATATTAACGGGAGCACGGAGTTATTGATTAAAATATTAAATATTAACGGGAGCACAAAGTTAATGATCAAAATTTTGAATATTATCGAAAACATTAAGTTACTGATCCAAATTTTAAAAATTAACGGGAACAAATTTTGAATATTAACGGGAACACGAAGTTACTGATCAAAATAATAAATGTTGACGGGAATACGGAGTTATTGACAAAATATTGAATATTAATAGGAACACGAAGTTACTGATAAATTTTTGAATATTAACAGAAACATTAAACTGATAAATTTTTTGAATATTAACGGAAACGAATTTGGAATATTAACGGGAACACGAACTTATTGATCAAAATAATGAATATTAACGGGAACAAGGAGTTACTAATCAAAATAATGAATATTAACAAGAACATGAAGTTACTGATCAAAATATTGAAAATTAATGGGAAGAAATTTGAAATATTAACGGGAATACGAAGTTACTTATCAAAATAATGAATATTAACGGGTACATGAAGTAACTGGTCAAAGTATTTTTCTATTAATTATGTATTTTGAATGAATCATTATTATAAATGGAGTTTGTAGTGGTTTCTCATTGGACTACAAGAGAGAACTGATAGTTTGAGATTGGGCTGATAGTTTGTAGTTATAATTGAGCCAAAATAATTAATTTTCTACTTAGCTAGCCAAAAATAATCGATTCTTCTTAGCTGAAAGTTTGAAATTGGGCTGATAGTTTGTAGTTTAATCAATTATATTAAATACTTATCACTAATTAAATTATATAATTGGATTGAATATTTATTTATTTATTATAATTTGTGAATTTGCGATTTTAAAACGTTTCCTTCATTATAATTTGTCAAATAAAATATTACTATTTTTATAACTTTTTCAATTTTACCCAAAACTTAAACTTTTACTAATATCTTTTATTTTTCTCAATCACAATGCGCGAAAACGACGGGTACCCGTGCGAACGCACGGGTAAGACACTAGTTTTTAGTAGGGGTGTTCGCGGTTCGGTTTGGATCGGTTTTAAGACAAAAACTCATCCGATCCAAAAATAAATTTAGTTGCGGTTTGGTTCGGTTTTGGATGATATGTCAAAAAAATCCAATCCGATCTGATCCAATTTAATGCGGTTTAATTTGGATCGGTTTTTGGATATCCAAATTACAAATTATATTTTTATTAATATTATAAAAATACTAATAAATCATACATTTGATATAATATATATCATATAATATATTAAAAGTTAATATTATAAAATGAAAATGATCTATTATAGTTGAAATAAAAGAAATAATAAAAATAAATAGATTAAACTAAACTAATAGATAAGATAAAAAAAATTAATTATCATATAATAATAAATTTATGTAACATATCATACTAATAAAATATAAATAAGTACAAAATACATATACATGCGGTTCGGTTTGGTTTAGATCGATTTTGAAAAATCAATCCGAAACCGATCCGAACTGTGCGGTTCTCATAAAATGGCATCCAAACACATTCAATAAACTTCGGTTTTTTGCAATTTCACTACTAGAAAATTCGCTTTTAGTGACCGAATTAGAGACCGAAAAATCTTAAAAATCGGTCACTAATACATTTAGAGACCGATTTAGCGACCATTACTTCTCGGTTGAAAAAGTGCTAGTCGCTAAGCTTTGCGTGTATTTTAATAACAACTTGCCACTACACCACTTAACAACAATTGTTATATTTTATATTTAAACATATATACATACATATAGTTTTTTATAAATATATTATATATTAAAACAATAAAAATATGAAAATTTTAGTGAAAATTTAAATTTGAAAGAGAATTAAAATCTTTAAAAAAATGGAAAGGAAATTGTAAAATAATAAAGAGGAATAAAAATAGAAAAAGAAAACAAAAAATATTATTGACCGAAATTTCGGTGTCTAATTTATATATAAAAATTAAATTGTATATAAAAATATTTTTTGTGACCGATTTAGTGACCACTTAAAATTGGCTCATGAATATTAAATTTTGGTGGCTAATTCGGTCACTATAGTGACCAAAATTTCAGTCACAAAATATTGGTCTCTAAATCGGTGGCTGATTTATTTTAGTGACCGATTTAGTGACCTCTTAAAATTTGCTCATGAATATAAAATTTTGGTGGCTAATTCGGTCACTACAGTGACCAAAATTATTTAGTCACTAAATCAGTCATAAAAGCGAATTTTTTAGTAGTGTTTTCGATTTTTTTGGATCGATTTGCGGTTTTTTATTTGAATTGGTTTGGATTTGAACACCCCTAATTTTTAGTACACATAAAACTCTTTAAAATTATAATAATAAAAAGAAAATGGAGTGGATGACATAGTGGTTACAATTTTCTTAATGTTATTTTGTAGTTTTCATCTTTTTATTTATTATATTAGAAAATGGGTGATGCAATGATAATGAAATAATTTTACACTGATAACCAATCATAATCATATATTTCACTAAATTAAATTATAATTTTTTTTTAATTTTGACAAAAATTATAAATTTTTAAATTATTGATACGATATGCATAAATGATATATTTTTATTGAACGACAGTGTAAAATTATTTTACACATGATGGATGCATAACCATTTAACTCTAATTATATATAATTAGAGTTAAATGGTTATTCATCCATCATGTGTAAAATAATAAAATAATAAATATTATTTTATTATTAAAAAAATCAACCACAACACAGAAAATAAGAGACAAGTTAAAACTCATGAACATATATGTTTATTTTAAAATTTTATAAAACTATTTTTAATTAAAATATACATCTTTTTAATAGTACAACTAATTTATTGAACTTTCCATACAAGAAAAAGAATGAAAAGTGTCAATAAAAGAAAAACAACTTTATATTAAGAATTAAGTTACATTTCAAAGTAAAAAAGAAAAAAAAAATACATTTAACCAAATGTCAATAAAAACTCATAAGATTACAAAAACATAACAAAATTGTAATATAAAATTTTATAAATCCTAATATTATTAGTACTTGGCAATAAAAAATAATATTTTATTCTATAAATAACTATAAGTAATATATTTTGTTATAATTTGTCTAAAATTCAATGAATTAACCCTTTATAACCAATGAAAGCATTAAATCAAAAGCAGACGTAAGTTGTTATAAATTGAGGTGCAGAATGAACAAAAAAAAAACAGTATGAAAAACAAAACCATGGAAATCCAAGTGCCAGTTATGATAGTAGGTGCTCGGCCTGCTGGGTTAGCAACCTCTGCATGTCTCAACAAACTTTCAGTCCAAAACATTGTTCTAGAAAGAGATGATTGTCATTCTCCTGTTTGGAGGAAAAGAACCTATGATCTTTTGAAACTTCACTTGGATAATAGCTTTAATAACCTACCTCACAAGCCTTTCTTATATAATCTTCCGGTGTTTATCCCTAAGGTTGATTTTCTTCGCTATTTGGGTGATTATGTGAGCACTTTTAAGATCTTTGTCCGCTGCAACCGGTGTTACACGAAGCTTCGTTCGATGTCAAAACCAAGAATTGGAGGGTTTGAGCGGTGGATAGTGTGAAAAATGTTGGTGATTGTTTAGCGGTTGCATCGGGAGAAAGTTGTGATGCTTATGAAATTCTGGTATGACAGACTCAGGATGTCACGACATCCAAGACTGAACAGAGATTAAATTGCAGAAGGTAAATAACACAGTTAATTGTTAACCCAGTTCGGTCAAACAACCTACTATGGGGGCTACCAAGCCAAAAAGAATAATTCACTATCAGTAGTACTATTTTATGTAAACAACCTCTGGTTTACAGATAAATAACCTCTGGTTTACCTAGTCACTACCCAATGTAACCTTTATCTTAGAACTCAATCTAAGACAAGAAAACCTCTGCTCACTCCCTAGTGATACCTAATTGTTACAACCCTGTAACAGCTATTTAAACAACTTACAAGAATATATACTTGATCTTGCTTCACAGCTTCAATCAACAACCAAAATACTCAACTTTTACCTACATGTTTCGAGTGAGAACAATACTTCTCTTACCTACAGGTTTCGAGAAGGACATGGCAGCCATCCCACAACCTGGATGGTCTACCTTTACAAACGCTAAAGACTACATCTTTTCAATACTCAGCTTGCTTACAAAACTAGGTTACAAACGTTTCTTTTAATAACCTTTTCCCAACTGGACTTGAGCTTACGATCGCAACATTACTAGCTGTTACAAATCAGCAGATATCTTATGCTAAAAGAAAGGTCTTCAATCATAAGTTTCCTAATTTATCTCCTAAATTAGAAACTGCCGAATCTTTAATATTCTGAATTGATTCTTCAATATTCTGACTTGATTCTTTTTACCTTTAAATCTGCGCCACATAGGATTACATAATATTCCATAGAATATTCTGTATCTGTTGAGTATCAGACTGAATCTTCATGTTCCAGTTCTGCAGGCGCGATGTCATGAGTTGATGTCATGACATTCCATATAACATCTTGCTTTTGTACCTGTTTTGTTCTTTTATATTTGCAAGACTTATACATTATATTATATATTGCTGCTATTATATTTTAGCCAAACATATATGCTAATCAGGTGATAAAAACATCAACAATCTCCCCTTTGGCTTATTTTGGCTAAAAATTATACATTAAATTACATATGCAGCAAAACATAACTTCAACTTTCAAGACAACAAAGAAGATCATATCTTTTACATTCTCAGAATTGGTCTTCTGTTCTTCAAGGCTTCACATTCTACTCTGTCTGAATATTCCTTTGTTTCTTTTGACAGTAGCAGAATCAGAAACTCTCCCTCTTTTTAGCCACAATATGACAAAGATAGAGCCGATGTCATAATATGCAGTGGAACATCTTCATGCAACACTTGTGTACATGAGGAAGACGATGGGAGACAACCTTTGTCTCTAAGGACCACTAGTGGCATAAGTGAACCCTTACTCAGTCTTCAACTAGAAACCAAATCCTAGCTTCAGGTCTAAGATAGAATATGAATGAATTCTTACCACCACTCATCGTAACTCAGAATACAAATCACAATTGTGTTCATAACTCAGATCACAAATCACAACAACAAAAGATCCTATACAGAAGGTTGTATATGATGGAACACTTTTGTTGAACTCACATAAAAACTCATGACAGAAGCAAATAACTTCCCTTTCCCGTGTATTTCTTTGACTTGCCAAACTTTAGCATAGGAACCCATCACAGTACCAAACCCAGACATAACTTATTTGAACACACACGAAGGACATATTGAGAGAATTTGATTTCTGCAATATGTGGAGACGCCAATTTATAGCAATTTGAGATCATAGGAAATAATGATGGTCTTGGTCTTGTTCAACGGTCAAACGGTTGATTAGAAAACTGTTCCGAAAGCAGTTACTCTCTCCAAAGCAGTTTTTGACTGTTTCTTCTGATAGGAGTTATCTTTAAAAGCAGCACATGTATAGTCATTGATTGAAATTTACACCGTCCATTGATGTGAAGAGATAAACTCAAGACAAATTTCCTTGTTTGACTCAGTAGATTCAATGTCTTTAACTATGTCATGACATCCTGTCAGACATTGTCACCTTTTCACCCCTTAAGCACATAGCTCAAGATTCTTCAAGAGACTTTGACAAAGCATCTAATTAACCAAGTAACAAACCTCCCACTCACTCTATTGAATCACTAGTCATAGACCTTCATTGTTTTGAACACCTTGAAACTGTTAAATGCAGCAGTTAAAAACCTTCCAACACTTGTTGACACACAACCACCTCATCAATCCAGAGAAAGAAGTGTGGATCCTAATTGCACATGGTTAGCTTCAACCATTCACAGATAACTGACATAATGTTACACTCTGTTATATCAACCTTTTTCATAAGAACATGCATTCTTTATAAGAACTGCTTTAACCATGATGCATGTGCTTCTTCTGAATTAGTACACCTTCTTTATGATGTTAGAGCATTTCTGACCAAGAAATTTTTTTAAAAAAAAAATATATCTTGACCTAAAAAGTCAGTCCTGCTATCTGAGATAGTCTGAGCTTCTTCAAGGAAAACCTTGTAATGATGAATGGAAAACATAAGACGCATCTTCATATCTTCAAGAGCTCACTCTCTGTTCAACTATCCTGCTGAACACACTCACTTTTAGCAATGTTGCTCCTTTACATTAGATACTAACACTAGAAACTAGATGTTATAACATCGTGTTTGACATTAAAATACAGTTGTGCTGTTCAGACTAGTACTACCAGTACATTCCACGAAGTCCATTTCTCTTTCTGCAACAGATTCTAGTCTACCAACTTACTTCCACCTTAAATAATCAACTAATGACCTCTTGACACTAGATGCACACACAAAGAGGTTGCCACAATCTCAACACAAAGAACGGCCACTTCTTGTACTTTGTGGAGCATAACCTTACCATGTTTATATTAGATCATGGTCTTCCAAGACAATTTGAAATCCCTCTTGATATGGTGTTTCTCAATGTCACAAAATGATTTACACACTTTCTTACTTAAACTAGACGAATCCTTTTTATCTTCTGCTATGTTGATCAGATCACCAAACTTTTGTCTTCATAGTCACACCCACTTAGTCAAGTTTTCATCATGAGAGTAATTATCTATTGCCAGAACATATTATTATCATCAAGATCAGAACCTGCCCATTCTAATCCACATTAAGTCAAAACTGTCACTTCAGACACTAATGTTGCTTCTTCATTCTTCACATGCTGGGTTCTAGATATTCTTCTAGAGTAACAAAACATAGTGATGTTATGACATCATGCAAGACATAAGTTTACCAGACTCAAAAACTCTGACCCTTATAGAGATAAAATTCCTCTATAGAATGACTTAGAACACAAGAAACAATTTATGCTCATGACTCGAAACAAGACTCTAAACAGTAAAACAAACAGACTTGGAATAGAAAGCCTATTCACTATCTTTGCAAAAACAACTACAAAGAATGACCTCAGACTTAACAATGTTTGAACACTACCCTTATACCATATGCTTGTCACAATTTGACAAACATAACCTAGACTCTAAACTTACTCATATTCGAAAGAAGGAAATAAGAGACTAAAAAAAAATGAAAAAGAAAAGAGTATAGAAACCTGAGCAATTTAAATAACACACCTAGATTGTAATAAGTGTCTTGATCAAGAGATGTTATTTGAAAAAGAACTGCATCAAGTGGACTTGTGCAATGGTTGGAATATGCACTAGATCAGAACAAGTGATATACACCATCAATACATGTTTTTAGATGATAATCCAAAGAATGATCCTTGCTGGTTTTCAGGATAAAACATGTCTTGAGTTATGTTCTGACATCTTGTATGACATTGTTCTTCTGGCTTAAATATCAGTCTTTGAGAGACTTTCCATAGAAGCAGAATAACATTGTCCTTGCTGATCTTCATACTCTCTTACTCCACCTTGAGATATACAAATTTAGGACATCTTTGATGTTCATCCTTGAAGTACCCTTCATTTGGAATTTGTCACAGTTTCCAAATTTAGAATCTTCAGTTTGCTTGCTACACAAGATTCAGATTGTCACACTCTGCAACTTGAAGTAGAAGAAACTATAATTGTATAACCATAAACTAATCTTTAGCAAATAAGTCTGAACCTTATCTCTCCGGTGTCTTCAACAATAGTGATGATGTATTTTCATGTAGAGATTTTTCTTCATCACATACTTCTTCTCTCCATACAGTTATTGCAAATATCCATCTCCCATCAAGATATTTAACAGTATCAGTATGCTTCACCAGATACCATTGCCAAAATTCCTAAACTTGTGAAGACAACAGTGAACATTAACATTTAGTTCACACTAGTCCTTGAATACACAACTGGAACCTGTATTCATGCTTCTCATCTAATAAGTATTAAGTCTCCCGTCAAAGTACTCATTATATACTCATACCAGAAATTAGATGTTATAACATCGTGTCTGACATTAAAATACAACTGTGCTGTTCAGACTAGTACTACCAGTACATTCCACGAAGTCCATTTCTCTTTCTGCAACAAATTCTAGTCTACCAACTTATCTCCACCCGAAATAATCAACTGATGACCTCTTGATACTAGATGCACACACAGAGAGGTTGCCACAATCTCAACATAAAGAACTGCCACTTCTTGTACTATGTTGAGCATAACCTTACCATGTTTATATCAGATCATGGTCTGCCAAGACAATTTGAAATCCCTCTTGATATGTTGTTTCTCAATGTCACACAATGATTAACACACTTTCTTACTTGAACTAGACGGATCCTTTTTATCTTCAGCTATGTTAATCAGATCACCAAACTTCTGTCTTCATAGTCACACCCACTTACCTACAGGTTTCGAGAAGAACATGGCAGCCATTTCACAACCTGGGTGGTCTACCTTTACAAACCCTAAAGACTACATCTTTTCAATACTCGGCTTGATTACAAAACTAGGTTACAAAGGTTTCTTTTTATAACCTATTCCCAACTGGACTTGGGCTTAAAATCGCAGCATTACTAGCTGTTACAAATCAGCAGATATCTTCTGCTAAAAGAAAGGTCTTCAATCATAAGTTTCATAATTTATCTCCTAAATTAGAAACTGCTGAATCTTCAATATTCTGATTTGATTCTTCAATATTCTGACTTGATTCTTTTGACCTTTAAATCTTCGCCACATAGGATTACATAATATTCCATAGAATATTCTGTATCTGTTGAGTATCAGACTGAATCTTCATGTTTCAGTTCTGGAGGCGCGATGTCATAAGTTGATGTCATGACATTCCATATAACATCTTGCTGTTGTACCTGTTTTGTTCTTTTAAATTTGCAAGACTTATACGTTCTATTACATATTGCTGCTATTATATTTTAGCCAAACATAAATGCCAATCAGCCAATAAAAACATCAACAGCTTATATTCCGAAGATAGCCGAGCTTGAAAAGTTTGAAGGTGAATATTTTCACTGCAACAAGTATCAAAATGGAAGGCCTTTTTATGATAAGAATGTGTTGGTTGTTGGTAGCGGAAATTCAGGTATGGAGATTGGTTATGATCTATCTACTTGGGGGGCGAATAGCTCCATGATTATAAGAAGTCCGGTAAAGAAGATACATGCAAATTAAATTATGAATTATAAAAAAATATAATAAATAGATTTGATTAATAAAATATAAAGAATAGTTATTATATTTTATAGTTTAATGTAATAATTTGATTAATGTTATATATTCTATTGATTAATGAAGTAGTAAACTTGATTAATAAATTAGAAATAAAATTATTGGTTAATAACATATATTTGTTGATAATGAAATAATAAGATGGTTAATGACAAAACTTATTATTCATATTGATGAACCGTAAATAAGATGTAGGGAAATATTTTAGTGTCAATAATATTGTTCATTCATTTCACGAGAAATATCTTATTTTGGTTGTGTGCAGTTTAAATAAAAATTAATAATTATATTAATTTTGATGATAAACTTTAACTATTTCATAAAATAATTTTATTAATTATAATAATTGGAATAGTCAAATAATTTAAATTTTTTAAAATTATTATAAAAAATTAATAAATATTATAGGTGAGGTTAGTTGATGACCATCCTAGTTGTATTATAGATCTAGTCTAAATCCTATCTGTGAGGTTTGATTGTCTTTTATGTGAGATCCTTCTATGTTAATGGTTTTCGTTTGTTTTAATGTTTTATTTTTTGGATTCTCTTTTTTTTTGTAGTGGTTTGTTTATCACTCATTATATTGAGTCAAGATCATCTTATTTTTTTTACTTTTTCCATTTTTTTATAGTTAAAATTTAGAAAAAATAAATATCGATATTTAATGAACTCATTTATTTTTAATACACATAAAACTCTTCAAATTTATAATAATAAAAAGAAAATGGAGTGGATGACAACCTCATTATTCTAGTCGTTACAATATTCTTAATGTTTTTTTTTAGTTTTCATTTTTTTATTTATTATATTAGAAAATGGGTGATGCAATAATAATGAAATAATTTTACACTGTCAACCAATCATAATCATATATTTCACTAAATTAAATTATAATTTTTAAATTATTGATACGATATGCATAAATGACATATTTTTATTGAACGACAGTGTAAAATTATTTTACACATGATGGATGCATAACCATTTAACTCTTATTATATTATTTTTTTATTAAAAAAATCAGCCACATCACGAAAAATAAGAGACACGAAAAATAAGAGACAGGTTAAAACTCATATTAAGACAATATATGTTTATTTTAAAATTTTATAAAACTATTTTTAATTAAAATATACTTTTTTTTGAACAGTACAACTAATTTATTGAACTTTCCATACCAGAAAGAGAATGAAAAGTGTCAATAAAAAAAGCAACTTTATAATAAAAATTAAGTTACACTTCAAAGTAAAAAAGAAAAAAATACATTTAACCAAATATCAATAAAAACTCATAAAGATTACAAAAACAATAAAAAATTGTAATATAAAATTTTATAAATCCTAATATTATTAGTAGTTGGCAATAAAAAATAATATTTTATTCTATAAATAACTAAAAATAATATATTTTGTTATAATTTGTCTAAAATTCAATGGATTAACCCTTTATAACTAATGAAAGCATTAAACCAAAAGCAGACGTAAGTTGTTATAAATTGAGGTGCAGAATGAACAAAAAAAACAGTATGAAAAACAAAACTATGGAAATCCAAGTGCCAGTTGTGATAGTAGGTGCTGGGCCTGCTGGATTAGCAACCTCTGCATGTCTCAACAAACTTTCAGTTCAAAACATTGTTCTAGAAAGAGATGATTGTCATTCTCCTGTTTGGAGGAAAAGAACCTATGATCGTTTGAAACTTCACTTGGGTAAAAGCTTTTGTAACCTGCCTCACATGCCTTTCTCATCTGATCTTCCGGTGTTTATCCCTAGGGTTGATTTTCTTCGCTATTTGGACGATTATGTGAGCACTTTTAAGATCTCCGTCCGCTGCAACCGGTGTGTCCATGAAGCTTCGTTCGATGTCAAAACCGGGAAATGGAGGGTTTGTGCAGTGGATAGTGTGAAAAATGTTGGTGAAGTTTATGTTGCTGATTATGTAGTGGTTGCATCGGGAGAAAGCTGTGATGCTTATATTCCAAAGATAGTCGGGCTTGAAAAGTTTGAAGGTGAATATTTTCACTGCCACAAGTATCAAAATGGAAGGCCTTTTTATGATAAGAATGTGTTGGTTGTTGGTAGCGGAAATTCGGGTATGGAGATTGGTTATGATCTGTCTACTTGGGGGGCGAATAGCTCCATGGTTATAAGAAGTCCGGTAAATCATCTATTTCTCTGTTGTAGTTTTTGATATATTTTGTGTCAATTGTTTGATCATTTATATTTTGTTTGAATTATTTATTCTATATTATCAATATTATTTTGGGTTAGAAAAATATGGTACTCAATGTTAACAATCTAATAAATTAAATCTCTTGGTGTTTCTTATAGGTACATTTTTTGATAAAGGAAATGGTGTACATTGGAATGTCTTTGCTGAAATACTTGAGTGTTGAAAATGTGGATAAACTTATGTTCTTTATGAGCAAATTGGTGTATGGAGATTTGTCAAAGTATGGATTGGTTAGACCAAAGGAAGGACCCTTTGCCTTGAAATTGAAGGGCGGTCGTACTCCTACGGTTGATGTTGGTACCATCAAACACATCAAACAAGGAAAAATCAAGGTATATATCTAATCAAGGAATCAAATCTATTCTAATACATTCTGATTGCGAGTGTTGCGATTGTAGTAATTACGATTGTAGTAATTACGGCTGCTGCGATCCTGATTATTATTGTAATATTATGTAAAATCAACCCTAACAAATTGATTGTTATGAATTCAGGTATATTCAGAAATTTCAAGCATAAAAGGCGGCAAGACTATTGAATTTATAGATGGAAAAACTGGTCATTTTGACGTCATTATCTTTGCTACGGGATATAGAACCAATGTGCACAAGTGGCTTAAGGTGGTGAATTACATCACACTTTTCTAGAATGATTTATTTAGCAAAAAAAATTGTCTTACTTTTTTAATTTTTAATACATTATTAATTAATTAAATTATTATTAATAAAATTATTTAATTAATACTACTCATAATACACTTAACTTAATATATTTTATTTAAAATATTAATTAATTATTATTATTATTTATATGACTTTTGCAAATTTATCAATGCAGGATTACAAAGAGCTGTTTAATGAAAATGGATTGCCAAAACCTGCTTATCCAAATCACTGGAAAGGGGAGAATGGACTCTATTGTGTTGGATTTTCAAGAAGGGGATTACAAGGCATTAATTATGATGCTCAGAAAGTAGCAACGGATATCAGTGTCAATATCAAGACAAAGAAGATACATGCAACTGATGATGAGGACAAAATTGCTCAAATCAAGCTATTAGATGAATGAGTTTTTCAGTTTTCTTCTTGCACACCTGAAACACTTTTAAGTTTATGAATAAGATATAGTATCTTCCAAGCTAGGTGGATGAACCATATATGTGTATGGTTTTAAACTTATATGTTGGGTGTTTCCTTAATCCTTATGATGTTTGGATCAATTTCGATGCAAACGGTTCGATTGTGTTTCAGATGATTAATTAAAAAATTTGTTGGATTCAATTTCATATAATTTAATTTGAATTTATTTTTAAATATTTAAATTATATTTTTTTATTAATTTTATAAAATTATTTACAAAATTAATAGATTTGAGATAATATATAGTATATTAAAAGTTTATATTAAAAAATAAGAATGATTGAAATAAATAAAATAATAAAAATAAATAAATTAGATTAAATCAGTATTAGTATCAACATATACAATAAATGAACTAAATATAAAATATTAAAAATGTAAGTGTTATGTCAGAAAATATAAATTAAAAATGCTCTTTTATATATATATATATATATATATATATATATATATATATATATATATATATATATATATATATATATATATATATATATATATATATATATTGTAGTATCAACTAGATTCTAAATTTATGTTTCTATGTCCGCTTTACCTCAAACTGATGTTTAATTTAATGCTTTTACCATTAGAAAAGATAAATACGCCAAGATGGTAACGGGTTTTGAATTTCTATTAGTTAATCGGTGTTCATAAATGTAGAATATTAATATGTTAAATTCCTTTTTGAGATTTACACAAAAGAACTTGCTTACATGATAGATCTTTAGGTCTCTTTAGTATCTAGTCTTAGATTTGATCTCGTACAGGTGCGTATTAAAAAATATGACAAGTTTAAACTAACAACCAGCTTAACCAATTCCATAGCACAATAATAATAACATGAAAAATTAAATAACAAGAATATCAGATTTTTAACGTGGAAAACTTTCATCAATTTGAGAGAATAAAATCACGAAATCTAGTCCAATAAAACCTTCCACTATATCAATAATGAGAATACAAAAGTCTTCATAATAATACTAGAGAATAACAATATTCGCTGATAAACAATAAAGGTGAGAAAACTCACTCCAAACAACACCTCCACAAATTGTGGGTATACCAAAAAAACTCTAAGAGAAGGTAAAACTACTCAACAAGAAAATCAATAAAATTAGCTAAGTGATAGGAACCACATACTAAATTTATAGCTTAAACTAATAAGGTTTGCTACACCCCATTATATCACTTGAGTCTTTTCTGTCGGGTGTGAATTTGGCAATAAAAAATATCCTAGAGAAGGGGGGGGGGGGGGGGGTTGAACATACTTTTAAAAAGTCAGCCAATTCTTTTCAAATAAGAATAATCGGAGGTTTTCAGAGTTTGCACGCGGAAGAATATTGTAGAGCGAAAGTGTAAAATTATACTCAATGGACAATTAATAGGTAGCAACCCAAATCACTTTACAAATATCGTAATGATTAGAAGAGGAAAAATAATGTATGCTATTGAATCAATTGGATAAGTCACGAGATGTGGTTACGCAATTTATCAATAAGTCGAATTTTAAAAGCACGATATTTCACATATTTTAATCTCCACTAAAGCTCTTGATGGTTTTAAAATTCCAGCAAAACCTAAGCTTTTCAAATTAAATCGCTATTACCAAACTGTAAACCTAAGCACATATGTTCTACGAAATGAAAATTAAAGAGTGAGTGAGAGAGATGTCACAGTGATTTAAAATGCTTCAAATCTTTTGTCCTCGCTTGAGTCTCCGTGCACTATTGAGAGTTCCTGCATAATTCCATTAGATTTTGACAAATATACAAAGATTTCATACAATCACTTATCCGTAGTAATGTTGAAGACGATAAAACTTCAATTTCGGATCTTGACATGTATAGATGCCGAACTGCCAAACCCTTATGCACTATCTTGACTAGATTAATGCTTTCAATCTTCCAATAACACCAATACTGCTTCAAGCCTTCATATGTAGAAATCAACCCCTTGATCCAACTAATTCCTTAAGCGGTGAAATTGTCTGAAGATGTAAAAATAATTCCTCCTTATCCGTAGCCTTCCACACCTTCACTACTAATGCAATTCTGGAGAGAAGATCTTCTTCTTTTCATTGGAATTTGTCAGCACTAGGGCACCAACCCCAATCTTGCAAGAACTTGAATTTTTTTGAACAAATCTCCAAGAATGATTAGTTTCAAGACAACATCTCCCCTAATCAATTAACATCCGCTAATGATTAATATGTGAAAAATAAATGAGGTTGAAGATGAAAGTTTTCTAATTGCAAGAGTTCCCAAGAGGTGGTTGATTTTCATAGAAAATTCACAAAATAATTATGAACACTTTCACAAATGATTATGAATTCTCAACTTGAAAAGGTTGACTAAGTACTTATAAATGTGCTTGAGATTAAGCACAAGAAAGACTGAAAAAGTTGGTTAGATTTGAATCAAGGTTAAAGAATGTAATATGTCAAATGAGCAAGTGAGTGGAATAAAAGAAAATTTGAAATTTTGACCCATTTGCATTTGATTTGAATCAAGTGTAGTGTGTGATTTGAATCATAGGCAATGTGATTCGAGACATGCGCAATTCATTATTCGAATCAATTGCTCAAGGGATCAAATGATAAACCAGAAAAGTTGCATGATTTGAATCATGTGTAAGGAATGATTCGAATCATTTTGGACAGAGGTGACACAAAAAGGTCTGACTTGAATCATGTGAAGACCCTGATTCTAATCAAATGGTTTTGGAAATATTTTGGTCACTTCTGTTTGATTTATTTCGAATCAAATTACATGTGTAAATGATTAATTCATACCAAATACCTTTAAAATTGATTTTTTTCATGATTTTAACACTTTTCTTTGCACGTGATTTGAAAAGAATGCCAAATGCTTTTATTCCACAAACTCATAGACTTGAATAATAATATTTTAATCAAGTTTGAATATACCAAAATATTTATGCATACTAAAAGATATGAATCATGTGTGAGCAATCTATGAGGGAGACTCAACAATATTTAGATATTATTTCTTTTTCTCTTTATACTTCCTTGTTTGTTGTATTTATTTTTCTTTACATTATCCACATTTGATAAAAACGTACCCCCATTTCCATGACGTGTAATAATTTTATTGTTTTCATTTAATTTGTTATTATTGCATTAGCTATTTGTTAATTAGGAATAACGTAAAATGAATCATTTGTAAAAAAAGAACAAAAAATACGCTTGATCCAACGTCATGCCTTTTTCCCAAATCAAATTCAAATTGAATACAACATGGGTGCTCAATTCAACGCAAGGTATCTCTTACGCTTAACTCAAATGCTTTCTTAAATCAATTTCAAATGTTTAATCCAATGTTAAGTCATTTCTACACGAAAATCTTTTCCTAAATAAATGTATTGAAAGGATGAGCTGGAAGAATTTCCATCCTTTTCCTAAATTAATTTAGATACGAGCTGCATAGGTTGGCCATTCCAATAGTCTTATATCCATATAAAATTAACTCAACTCATCAAAATTCTTTTTTCACCCTTGTGCGACTTTGAAAACCTTTTCAGAAATGAGTGTGCTTTAGTCATTTCGACGCGAAACAAATAAAGAGTTCAGCCTCCAAGAGTGAGCAACAAGCAAAGGTTTAAACACTCAAAATGTCTAAAGTATCATTCCTTAAAAGCAATCAACCAACATGTGGTTTTCTATTTAGAACTACGTGATCTTGAGTTCCTCATTGTAGTAGAGGATACGTAGGAGCGGAATCCAACATCTCGTCAGACACGATAAACTAAAAAACAAAAACCTTTTCTTTTTTCTCTCGCTAAATTAGTAGAAGATCGTAATTGACTCACGCTATCACTCATTCGCAAGACTAACTAAATGGGTACCGTTGAGTACAACGGATGTGAGAGGTACTAATACCTTCCCATTGTATAACCGACTCCCGAATCCGCGCTTGGTTGTGACGATCCTTTATTTTCTTTCATGGGTTATATTCAATATTTTCCATTTTCTTTGGAATAAATAAAGATCGGTGGCGACTCTGTTGTATTTTGAGCGTGCGATACGCTCGGTTATTTATTGCGCCACGAAAACATCAAGTTTACTAATCTATAAATTCAAGATAATTGTAAATCCCAACCCAGCTCGAATAGACATCATCTTCACCACATGTAAGAAAATTTCTTCAAAGTCAATACCTTTTCTCTAATTAAAACCTTTCACAACCAATCTTTCTTTGTATCTTGGTTAAGATTTATTCTCTTCAAACTTTATCATGTATACTCATTTATTCCTGAGTTCTCTTCTACCCATAGGACATTTCAACAACTCAAATGTGTGATTCTCATGTGATCATCACATTCTTGAGTTCTCTTTATCCTCTATAATCATTTATTAACATTTGAAATGGCCTCTTGGCAGTATTCTGGCTCTCCATCATCAGTGATCATCACATTCTTTTGTGGAGGATATCCTTGAGAAATTTTACACTCTCTATTGGATCTTCTCAACTTAGGTTCAACCGGTGGCGCAGGTGAAACCTCTTTAACTTGCTCATTAAGATAAGGTTCTTAGTCATTGGTTACATTATCATCATCTACCTGTATATCTCCCCCGTCTAAACACACAATATTTATGAATTATCAACTCTCCTATCACACTCATTCTCCTTTATTTATAAATTTTATTCATTAGAAATTGTCTCAGTGCTGAGAGAGTGAAAAACTACATTTGATAGGTGTCTTGTTCTACTGTTGCGCTGAATTTGTGTACTCAAAGGCTTAGCTCTCTTGTGATTTTGTAATAGATATGTAGGTTGCAAGCTAACATTTTAAAAATCTTAGTGTATAAGACTGTTGGATGAACTTGTTTAAAAGCTCATGCTAATGATATCGAAATTCTCCAGAGAAAACTCTTGGGGCCGCTTGGTTTAGGCCGAACCAAGATAATATTTGGTTTGATCTCTCTTACTCCATCTCTTTATATATTTGTCATTTATCGATTATGTTGCTTAATGTTCACTATTACTTCTTTCTTAAAATTGTCTATTTTAAAATCAAGCAATTTTTTAAAAAGGTTTCTAAAATCTGAATATCACGATTCCCCTCACTCTTATGTTTGGAGTTGTTGTTTAACAAATGACATAATCCTAACTTTTGTTGTAAGAATACTCGTCTCAGGGGGTAATATGATGGCTTCAAATATTTATTTCAGTAAGAGTATTTCTTTAAACAAACTCTCACAATTTGATGTTGAAAGGTATATTGTATGGAAAACAAAAATGAAAATATTTATAAAAGCTATTGATCTTGATTTGTGAGATTATGTTTTACGGATCTATTTGTTCCTACTCATTTAATTAATAATGAAGCATTGAACAAACTTAGAGAATTATGAACCACAAAGGAAAAAGATAAAGTGAAAAAAAAGTTTTTAGAGTTCAATATCAAATGATAAATGCATGATAAATGCGTTAAACATTAAATAATACAATTGTAGCACTACAAAAGAAGTTTGAGACACTCTTGAAATCTATAATATAAAAAAATTTGTTGTTCTGGAAATCACAAAAATACCCTTTTGTTATCTCGGTCTAAATTATAAATTTGAGAGCAAAAATGTCTTTTATTGTTTTTTCCAACTCACTTTTCACTTTTTCTCTTTTCACTTTTCCAACTCACTTTTCACTTTTCACTTTTTATTACATTATTATTATTATTATTATTATTATTATTATTATTATTATTATTAATAACTTATTAATCAAAATACTCTAATAAATTATTTTTTTAATAAAATGATTATTATGATCATTTTAAATGATTGTTAATTTACATGTAAAATAGTATTTGATTTTTAAAAATTAACTTTAGTAATTGAATATTAATAACGAACAAATATAATTTGAAATAATTTTTATTTTAAGATACAATATTTTTTAAGAAAATAGTACTATTTTTAGTTTAAAAAAATATTTCAATTAAAATGAATTTAAAAATATATTTGAAAAGATGTGTTATTGGATAAAATACAAAAATGTGCGTCACTTATCATTAACTGTAATTATATGATTCAAAATATTATTATATTAATATATGTCATTAATGAAGTTTATACAATTAAAATAATATTTTCACAAATAAATATTAGAAAAATTATTTGTTATTGATGTCATTTCACAAATATATGTTATCAATTTAAATAGGAAATATATATATATATATATATATATATATATATACGGAAAAAAGTGTATTACTTATTCAATTGTAACATACTACTATTATTTATAGTTAAATTTTATTGAATGCAATCATTTTGTTAATAATTTTATGGATGATAATTATTATTTGGCAAAGGAAAAAATATATGCAATAACATTTTAATAAATTATTTTCTTCTAATATTAAAATTATAAAAAATAGAACAATAAAACTATTAATCAAATATTTAAATATAAAAATTAATCAACTATTAAAATATTAAATATTAACGGGAATATGAAATTACGGATCAAAATATTGAATATTAACGGGAATATGAAGTTACTCATCACAATATTGAATATTAACGGGAATCTGAAATTACTATTTAAAATAGTGGATATTAACGGGAACATGAAGTTATTGATCACAATATTGAATATTATAGGAACATGAAGTTACTGATCACATTATTGAAAATTAACGGGAACCTAAAGTTACTGATTATAATAGTAAATATTAACGGAAACATGAAGTTAATGATCACAATATTGAATATTAACGGGAACTTGAAGTTACTGATTAATTAAAATATTGAATATTAATGTGAACATGAAATTACTGATCAAAATAGTGAATATTAACGGGAACATAAAGTTACTAATCACAATACTGAATGTTAACGGGGAATCTAAAGTTACTGATTAAAATAGTAAATATTAACAGGAACATGAAGTTACTCATCACAATATATTAACGGGAACCTGAAGTTACTGATTAATTAAAATATTGAATATTAATGTGAACATGAAGTTACTGATTAAAATAGTGAATATTAACGGGAATATAAAGTTACTGATCACAATATTGAATATTAACTGGGAACCTGAAGTTACTGATTAAAATATTGAACATTAACAGGAACTTGAAATTAGTGATCAAAATATGAAATATTAACGGGAACATGAAGTTATTGATCATAATATTGAATATTAACGGAAACCTGAAGTTACTGATTAAAATATTGAATATTAACGAGAACATGAAGTTATTGATTAAAATATTTAATATTAACATGAACATGTAGTTACTGATCAAAATATTGAATATGAACGGGAACATGAAGTTACTGATCTAAATATTTTGAAATTAACGATGGGAACATGAAGTTACTGATCAAAATATTGATTATTAACGGGAACATAAAGTTACAAAAGGTTGTTTAGACACAATTTAATTTTGGTGCTTTCAATTTTGTTCTTGAATTTTTTTAGACACAATTTAATGTTAATTATTCTTATTTTTTTCCACAAAATGTTAAGTACTTTTAATATACATTTTTTTCTATTAAAAATATATATTTAATATAAATGCGCGTCTCGTACCAGAACCCTTGCGAATGCACGGGTTTGTTACTAATTATATGAAAATAAATCTCCCTAAACTCTTCTCTACACTAAAATCAGTTTATTATTCATGCAATCAAAAAAAATTTTTAAAATCCTCTCCACCATTTCGCTCTAAACTCTCAAACAAAACTATATATAGTCTCTCCCCTGTAAGGATGAGGCGGCCTAAAACTTTTTTAATATGTATTATTTATTATAAAAAATATCATCAATAATCTTATAATTATATTGAGAAGTATTATTGGTGTTAAAAGCTGCAAATAAATTGTTTATGACAGAGAACCAAATCATATGAATGATTATGTTTGTTATGCATACATATTATTCATATCATTTCATATTTCATTTTATTAGTTTTGTAAGTATATAGAAAACCACCTCACCACCATTCCCTTTATTACGTACATAATTGACCAAATTAACATATTACTCATGCCATTATTTTTGGTAACTAAAGAGATCGAAATCCCTAGCTAATTGACCATCAATTATCTTATTATAATATAGTGACCTAGCTTGAACACTAGACTGCATTGATGAAAATCTTCATCCCAGTTTGACAGTGACCAGGAAAGTTGCATATGAAGTAATTCTCCCCACTTTCTAGCTTGATCTGATCACTCCCTGAAGTGAACGTTTGGTAACCAGCTGCTGCCGGCGTTTTGCAGCTGGTGTATCCAGCTTTGTCCACGGCAACCACATTGTGCATCTTTGAATTATAGTTGAAAACTACAACAATCAATAGAAAAAGATTCATCATATACTGCATAACTAAGAATATTTACAAATTCAAATTAATCTTACCGAGCACGTCGCCGGCACTAAATTCTTTTCCATTAGGCCAATTTTTGGTGTTGAATGTCCAGCCTTTAACTCCACCAACAATGTGAGTTTCTGCATTAATATTTTCAGCCAGAAACAAAAGGCATATGAGGGAAATCATCATAGTGACTATGTTCATAGATGCACTGCCTCTTCCCTCAGACATATTTGATATTCTCAATATATTAGTGTAAACTATTAGTGGCTATAGCAAATTTATATGTGAAATGGTTGAGTTGGCTTGCAAAGATTAAGACTTGTCAGATTTAATAATAGAATTGGTTGATGAATCTGTTGAGTTATGGGACCAAAAGTGTTTTTAATATTATGTAGATGGAATATTGAGGATGTTCACAGCACAATAAAGACAGATTGTTGGCTTTTCTTCAATAGTTAAGGTTAATTATTAAATTAAAGGTCAAGAAAAGGTTAATTATTAAATATTTCTTAATTAAGTTAAGTTGGATGCTACTAATCTTGATACATGCGGTCAATTATTGCTCATGATGGGATACTATTAATTAAGAAAGTATTGAGAAAAAAATATTTACTACTAAATATATCTAGTCTCCATCAAATTTGAAAATTTTAATTTTGTCTCTATAAATTATTGTCTTAATTACATTTTTATTCCTCATATTTTAGTTTATTTTTAAAATTAATCTTTCTATTTTAAATTCAAATAGTTTTGTGGCACTTATCGTGTTTTTGAGTAAATTTCGTTGAATAATCCTCCATTTAATGTGTAAATACGTTTAGTTTGTTTATACTCGTGCTTTGATTCATTTGTGTATCTTTTGATAGTTTTCTATTCATTTTGTAGGTATTGATGCATATTTGGAGCATGAGCAATAAAGTGCCGAAGACACGACTTCAAACGCGCAATTTTGAGCAACAGAACCAACTCATCAACGAATAAGGCTCACTATAAAAGAATAAAAAATATCAATTTGGTTGATATTTTTTCATTTTAAGATAGAAAATTGAATAAGCTTTCTAATATTTCGAATCGGGCACAAATCGGAGTTACGGTTCTCAAGTTATGGCCAAAACAGTGATGTTGCTACTGGTGTCGTTCGCCCGACGAATGACAGGCTCGCCCGGCGAATCTGGCAGGACAAAAGTGCGTTAAAAGGGGCAAAAACATATTTTTTAGATTATGGTTTTGGGGTATTTGTTTCCAACTCCATCAACCTTCCTTTTTTGGTAGAGGGAGGCTTAGAAACATCAAATAGGGTTGCATCTTGATGATCGGAGGTCGAATTTCTCATCGATTGGTGTTGACAAGCTAAAAAATGTTTAGTTCCTCTTCTTCTTTTCTCTTTGTATACTCTATTTTTTTTGGGTATGTTTGTATATTTACTTTGAACATATGTATATGTATTGATCATGGTGTTGTATAATATATGCTTTACAAATCAATTTTGTGCTTTATTCCTTGATCTTTTTGCATTTATGTTTGGATTTGTGTTGTTGTAGAGATAGACCTCACAAATCTTGATTAGGGAAGGAAATCTATTAGTTTCTAGATTCTAGAGATAGATTTAGAGCTAATAATCACGTGGGTATCGAAGCTTAATGCTTTCGTGTTGTTTGAGTCGGTTGAGAGATCCTCGACAAGAGTAATACGGTTGTTCTCTCAGCTCAGTGTTGCAGAGATGGGCACTGTTGTGAATGATATGTGATGATTTTGATGAGTATTGTATGTTGAGTGCGACTTATCGATATGCTTAAGTTTTTTTTAGTAGTGTAAATTCATGCTTGATAGTTTCTCCTCTCCAAAGAATGTATTCTTTCTTGTTCATATGTTTAATTCCCACATTTACTTTTTATCAATTCAAATCAAACTCATAACTGTGGAAATTGTTGAACGGCAGTTTGATATCAATAATCTTTGTGGACCCGATAATTTCCTGGATAAATATTTTCAAAACTTTTGTTGCTTGCTGCTTTACCGCTTCAGCAATAGCATTCTGGTTGTCACAATACAAAAGTGGAGGCTTGATGCATTTGACTTCATTAGTACTCTCATGGGCAACTTGCAATGAGTCAAACATAACTTTAGCAATTGTATAATGAAAAACACGATAATATTGATCAACTCCTAAAGAGGGTATGAGAACATTACCTGCTTTTCAATCATAGACCACTTTTTCTCATCTTCTGTGTGTCATTGTGCTTCTAGTTTAGGTACAACAACGCCGACCACATTTGTCATAGTAATTTGAAAGGGACCATTTTGGACGATACTCCATACTTTCCTATCAATGGATTTAAGATGGATACGCATACAATCTTTCCAATAACCATAGTTTTCGCCATTGAAAACGGGCACTATATTATACGCCCCTTTAGGTTCGAAATCCATTATGTAATAAGCGATTTTGAAGCATAAGATAAATCGGTGCCCGTGATACCACTGGTTAGATGATAGCTACGATCTAGAGGGGGTGAATGAATCGCAAATAAAATTTTATTATTTAAAAAATTTGTTTTTAAAAAAATGTTTTACTATGACGCACATAAACAATCCTGGATTGTCAATCGTCCAACCTGAACGATTATCGAAAAGACCGGGTATGCGTTAACCGATAGAACGAGTACGTAAGATGAGAAGAGCAAACAATATCTTTTCAGCGAGTATGTTTGAATATAAATCACACACTAGTAGTGAGCTTCCAATGAAATAATACACAAAAATCGACTTAAGCAATTCGTCGAACACTTAGTGTGGAATTAATTCAAACCATATTTTTCTTTAGATTTTATTGATATGAGAAACCAATTATAATCACATAGATTGTAAACAACTCAACAAATATTTTTGAAGTATTAGACAAAGAAATATTCTCTATGTATCAATCGCACAATCAATGGTTTAATAATTTGCACGTAAAAGTAAAAGAGAGAATGAGAGAGAAAGAGTGAGAGAGAGAGAGAGGAAAGGATTTGTTTAGGCAGATCCCGAATCAACCTCGCTATGAGTACATTTTCCCCAAATTTCATGTGAAATTGGAATAGTGAAAATTAACCTTTGCAAGTGTATTTTGCAAGAGAAAAAGTAGCAATCCAAATTTGGTCCAAACCCTATGGTTGATGTTTGTCCTATCTTCTTCTCTCTCTTTAATCTTGAGCTTGATCAAGTAACCTGATACTTCTAATTTGATTCTCCAGTTACCGTTAAACCTTTGATAGAACCCCCGTTCTTCAAAGCCTTTACTCGGCAGAATCTAAATTGCAAACGTACCGTGACCAAAGATTACCAAAGTGATCCTTCGGTTACTGTTACTCCTTTGATAGAAACCATCGTTCTTCAAAGCTTCACTTGGCTGAATTCAAATTGAACAATCTTGCGAAAAACTCTCAAATAAATCCTTGATCCTTGGAAGAAACCCCAAAGGAATTTATCTTGAAACCCCCAAAGAATTCTTAACCCAATTTGATTACACCAATAGTGAGAAATGATGCATGAATGACTATATATATGTGAGAGTGTGTGAAAGAATAAAACATAAAAATAGAGTTGCAAAATTACAAAATTGGACATTTTGAATAGTAGGAGTTAACTTATTCAATGTGGGAGTCGACTCCTAAGGGAAAAGGAGTCGACCCATATTGCTTGGGAGTCGACTACAAGTGGACATAATTTTTTTGAGAAATTATGCTTCAGTAGGAGTCGACTAATAACACATGGGAGTTGACTCCTTCATGTTATGTATCGACTCCAAAAGCCTAGGAGTAGACTCATTTTGGACAAAGATTAAAAATTCAAAAAGCTTTCAGTGGGAATCAAATCCTTATTGCAGTGTGTCGATTCTAAGGCCCATATGTATCGACTCCTTTTTGAGATAAAGTTTTCTTTCAAGATGTTGTTAGTGGGAGTCGACTCCTAACACGAATAAGTCGATTCCAAACATGAATTTTAAAAAAATGATGTTTTTGACATTTCTAACTTGACAAAAAGCTGTTGACTTGTTTCCTACGCGTCCTAAGATGAAAATGCAACTAAGACATTGAGAGATAAGATCCAATGTATAAATACTACATAATTCCTAGTTCTGACATCATTCAAAACATCTGAGAGGATATTGCACTAACTAGTTAGTGCCAATCGATTGATTCATTTGCGCAATCGATTGCATGATGGTTCTGTTAGAAAAATTTAAACTTTGCAAAGATGACAATCAATTGTATCTTTCAAGCAATCGATTGCACCTTGGGAATTTTTTAAAATTGATGAACCAGTGTTATTCCAAACCATTGCAATCCCTCGGGAACTTTCTCCAAACATTGCTAATAATCTAAGAGGTCTCATATAATGTATTAAAAGAAAAATATATCATATTTTCAAATAACTTCTTTCACGTATAATTTCATACAAATTCACATCTTTTTTCAAGTGTTCATACAACATTAACAATAAAACTTTATGCATAACTTTCATATCATTCTAAGGGTTTCATTCAAACTTTCTGAGCATTTAAGGCTATTATATTTGAATTATACATTGAAAGATAAGATCAATTTTTTGTATCGGAATTGATTCAAAATCATTTCATATATTCAAAATCTGTTTTGATCACCAAGTGTGTGGTGAAGATTATTTGTACTAGAAAGTGGTATGCTTTCTAAAAAGTATTTGTAATAGAAAGTAATGTGATTTCTAAGTGTTGCAAATATAAATAAGTGTAATTTCTATTTTATGTGAGAATTATCATATTGTTTGATGATTTTTGAAAAGGTCGTTTTATTCAGAATGATTCAAAGTCCACCATAAGTTTGGTGATTATATTAGAAGTTTATAAAAGAGGTCTTGGTGTAAGGCTTGTACAAAGGTCTAACATAGTGTAAAATCCTTCAATGTGGGGAGGATCTAGATATACTCTTGGTTTTAAGGGGGACTAGGATATATCCTTTTGTCATTTATATTTTTATTATTTATTTTTTGTGTATTTTTTTTCTAAGTTCGTCGTCGTAATTCCGAGAAAAAAAGAACATCTGCAATATAATAAGAAAATTTCATAAAATCTAATTCACCTCCTACATTCTTATGTCGCACTCTATATTTACATGTGTGAGTTACCTCAATACTTAGAAGTTACTTCCTTATTTTTACAAAAATTTGGGTCACTGAGAACGACACGACTTGGAAAGCTTTCATACTCCCTCTCTTTTATTACTCTTAGGCCTCCTAAACTCTTGCCAAATACATCAATCATATAAGCACTTTAATCTTGATTTTATTTCTATTGATGAGGCATGAGATGTTTCTCTAGTTAGGTCACCACCATCAAAGAGTTGAAAGCTATTAACACCAATTGTAATCATTGTTGTCGTCATCAAAACTTTTGATGGATCTTCAACAGGATTATCATATTTATATATGCAACACATAGATCCATAGATATAGTCAATACATATCCAATATGGTAAAGCTTATGGATATCAAAAATGCAAGTAGTTATTTAGTTTTGATGATGGCAACACTTGAAGTCAAAAAATTGTTGAAGATAGCTCAAGAAGCCAAAGATGTGCAGGAAATTTGATCAAGTTATCCTCCCAAATAAAAGCTAGGCATATGTTTAAAGTCAGCATATTATAGACAACGACCCCCAAGGGAAATTTTAGGCCTGCTGATAGTTTAATCTATCAAAATCTCAAATGTTGGTATTCAACAAGGAGATATATGTAGCCTCGTCAAGAAGACTTAAGGTTATTGTTTGATTCTAAAGTCAAATATGATGATGCCAATACTTGAAGCTTCAAATTATGAAAGAGAGGAAGTGTGAAAGTCCGCCTGGTCGTGTTCCTCTGAGTGACTAGTTTATTGTAAAGACACAATGGCATTTTTGGAAACATTATGGCGATTTCCGAGTTTCACACACACACACACATCAAAGTTCTTGAGAAGCCTTTCATATTTTAATAAAATCTCAATAGGTTTGAGATCAACCTGATTAAAGTCTCGGTTCAGTTCGTGGTCAGCCTGTGTAATACCCTTGATTTGGTTCACAGGATTACCACTCAAATTTTTGTTTTGGTTTAAGATTAGCTTGTGAAAAATCTATGTTTGGTTTGAAGACTAACCACATCAAGCTTAATTCGATGTTTGGTTTGGAGACTAACCACTTCAATCCTTATTCATTGTTTGGTTAGAAGTTATTTGGAGAACATCATTTCCTTGTATAAGGGGGTTCATGGGCATAACCTTCTAAAAACTCTCAAGACTTGTGGATACTATCATGATAAATTATTGGGAAAAGATTAAGTTTTCTTGGATGAACCTATATAATTCTCTAGTGTTATTTATCTTTCCTTATCTCTTTTATTTTCCAATTATATATATATATATATATATATATATATATATATATATATATATATATATATATATATATATATATATATATATATATATATATATATATATATATATATATATATATATATATATTAATTTATGCTGCATACTCTTCAATTGTTTTATAAAATGATTTCAATTATCAATAATTCAGCTCTCCTCTCTTGTGTATGGAGTTACATGTCCAATATTAAAGATGAGCATATATAGTCACTTGCACCGTAATAAAAAAATCCATGATCCCAAGGTCAAATTATTTAAGGAATGGGCCAATTTAGTAATATATGAGGTAATGTGATTAAAAATGTGATAAGCTAGATTAACCTTAATAGTGAAACATGTCGATTTTGTGAAGAAGAAATTGAATAAAACATACAAGTTACTCATGGGACCCCAAATGTCAAAATAAAATAACTCGTGACATTTATTTGCTTTATTGGTACTAAGAGGAAATTTTAACTTTCTATGTCTTTCATAATGATATAAATCACTAACAAAGTTATGATGAACATTTACAAAGTGAAAACTATTATGCAAAACTAGAAGTATGGAATTGGAGAGTTGTCCTAGCATGAAATTTCAAATAGCTTCTTTATTAATGAATTTGGATGAAGGAGCTTGATATGTGGCTATGGTGACTAGTGTATCTTATATGGTTAGGTAATACAAATCCTCAATGACCTCGGCCAAACCAATCATCTTGAAGGCCTTCCTTTCTTGTACAAACATTTATTGTGATCAAATGGAATAGTATAATTGTTATCAAGGCCAAGTTTAGGAACAGAAATCAAATTCAAGTTGAAATCAACAACATATAATACATGACATATAGTTAGTCTAGGAGAATATTCTACAGTTCCAACATATTTGGCTATGGACACATGAGCATTTGACATTTTGACATGTATATAGGTAGTTTGCTTATAATAATTTAAGTGTTTTATGGATAAGATTCATCAATATCTTTTGTATCCTTATTAACGAAAAACATTATTAGTCGAATAGTTCTTCACATAGTTTGGTGGAAAACCATGTTACTATAATATGTGTAAAAAATGTAGCCACTATTTCCACAACAGAAAAACTCTTTGATCTTTCAGAAGATACTCCAATCCATACCAGAAGAGAGCTCTAGCATCTTTCAGGATTTAAAGATCTAATGATTTAGAGGAAATACTTAGGATTCCCTTTAACAAGTAGAAGAGACAAACAAAAGGATTTCTAGCATATCACGGAAAATGTCAAATCAAAATTGACTAGTTGGAAATGCAAGAAGTTGTCCTTCGTAAGAAGAACCACTCTAGCAAAATCAGCCATTAAGGCAATTCTAACCTATACAATGATAACACGTGCCAAGCCTTTATTAGGGGTGAGTTTGAGGATGGGAAGCACTAGGGGTGGACAACGGTTCGGTTCGGTTTGGTTCGGATTCGGGCCCAAAACCAGAAACCGAACCAACCCACGGGTGGGATATGTGGACCCTAATTCCGACCGGTCTGGTTTTCGGTTTACTCGGATTCGGTTCAAATCGGTTCGGTTTGCAATGTCGGTTTTTTTCGGTTAGTGTTTTATTGGGCTATTTAAAATTTGAAGCCCAGATTTAAATTCAAGCTAATTTTTATTTTATTTTAATATTTATATAAATTGAGACAATTGTTGGGCCATTTTAAATTGTGGGCCAATTGAAATATTTTATTTCTTGGACCCATTTTAAAATGTCGAAATTGAATGATTTCAACTGTTTTTAATTTAAAAAATCAGATTATTTTGAAGTTTTATTCATTCTGATCAAACTATTATATTTTTTTCCATTAAAAAGTAAAGTTATTTAAGTCTAAATGTTTCTTAATTATTAAAATTAAAACATTAGAAAATATATAGTAAATATCAACTGTTGCTCAGTCCTTCAATTGTGAGTTGTGACAATTAATTTTATAAATAAAGACATGAATATGTCTTTTCTCCACAGATTCTTTATATTTTTCTTTGACAGTAATCCACAGCAAGATCCTACAAAAAAACAAATTTGAAATTAGAAAATTTAAGGAAATAGAAAAATATTGTTTACTTCTAATTTCTAATTTCACATACATAAACTAACAAGTAGCTAGCTTAACCCAAAGTAATAATAACAAGTAGAAATCATATATCAACAATTTCTGTATAACAATATTTTACTCTTCTTCCATTTTATCCCATAATCCACTTAATTCAATCCACCTATTAGACTTGAAAATATTCATGAAATACTACATGATTATTCCAAAAGAATGTTAAGCAAACATTAGCCACAACACAAGAGCACCCGTAAATAATACAAGAAATTCACTATAGATATAATTTCTACACATAAAACTAGTTTTTCAACAGTTCAAATCAACACTGCCACAAAACTAATTAGTTGTTTTGACTCTTGCTCTTAGCTTTCCATGTTTAAATAACAATATAAAAATTAGACTCCAACAACAAAGTTAGAAAACTCACCAACTCTAATGCTTGTTTTGTAAATAAATCCATCTCTAATGAAGTGTCTTTTTATCTTCCTGCAGTATACAACAAAAAAAAGAAATCTCAACATTAATGGATACATAAAAGTAAAGTAAATTATGCAGATGAAATAAAAATGATATTGATGCATTTTATTCTCCAGCCAAAGATATCATTTTGTTATCAAATTTAGCCAACTGTGTCATTTAGAGCTATCAACATATTAATGCTCTGTTATAGCTTATAGGTTATGCACACACATACTAAATCTCATCCTGTACAGACAAAGAACACTAATGTTAGTACACATACATGCACCTTTAAGCAATGGAAGTAACAACTAATAACACATTTGTAAGATGAACATTAGTATTTAAAGGAGCAAAGGGAAAACACTATATCAAGTATAAACTATTTCTCACAGAAAAACCTAATCATGCATAGATTTAATCAAACATAAACTTTTACAAACCCACGCACCAATAAGTCGTTGAGTGACAGCCGAGAGCTCCATGAAAAGCAATTGAAATCGTAGATCTGAAATAGTGAGAGAAGACAAGTCAAATAAAAGGGAAAAGATTTTGATAGCGATTGTAATCATAGATCTGAAATACAGGGAAAAGATTTCCATCCTACACTAAAAGCCCATGTACACTAAGAACTGTCTAGCAACATAAAGATGAGTACTATGTTATGAAATCATAGATCTGAGAGAGAGTGTTAGAAATTTTACCTCCACAAGATAAATGCTAGAAAACAACCGTTAAAAGTTGATGCGATGAATGCAGGGCCTGGAATATGCCAAAACTCCTAAAATCTATTTACCTGAAAATAGCAAACAAAATACTTTTTGTGAATGAAGTATTATGAACACTAAATAATGCTTTAAATTGATCAGAAACTAATTTAAATAAGAAAAGGAAAAAAAACCTTATGAGGGTTCTTGTGTTGTTTCTCATCGTTGTCCACCTTGAACTGAGTTGACTCTGAATATCCTCAGAAACACCAGATCTTCTCCAAACACTAGATCTGCACATACAATGATCTAAATCAATAGATAAAAATAAAATATCACAAAAACGCATACAAAATCAAAATTATTTTCATAAATACAAAACTGTACAGTTCATCATAATCAATCCTAAATAACTTGTGAAACTTTAAAAACTGAAACATTAAACCCACTTTGAAAGCACAAACTAAACAAACCAAAAAACCCAATATTTAATAGTTTTGAAGATACAGTAACATAAAACCTAAATCACAATCCTAAAAAAGAAGAAAAAAAATAACCTTTCATAGAAGTTCATGTCCTTAAAGTCGTAGATCCACCTTTGGTTCCATCAAATCAACTCATCGAAGTGATTGTAAAGCAATACATGAAGGCTACATGCAGTGAGAAGGTGGTAAGGATGAATGGGTGGTGAGGCGACGGTGAGAGAGGAAGATGAATATGAGTGAAACCAAAGAGAGAGGAGGGGGTAACGATGATGGTTGAAGACGGCGGCTGAGACTAAGGAAAGAAGAGGAAATGAGAGAGAATGATCTAGGGTTTTCTATGTGAGTAAGTTTAAGAGTGAGAGAAAGATACTAATGGGTGATATAAATAATAAATAATAAATAATTAATATAAAATATCATTTAAATTTGGTCGGGTTCGGTTTCCGACGGACCCAAAATAGTCACCCGAACCGAACCGGTCCAACCCAATTATATCCTAATTAACCATCCGACTAGACCCGAAAACCGTTCAAATCCGACCGAATGCCAAATAAATGAATTGGATCGGGCGGTTATCACCGGTTGATAATGTTTTGTCCAGCCCTAGGAAGCACATCCATTCGGAAATCTTGGTATCCGGCCTTGCGACCGACTAATCTAAGAGGGACCAATCCCACCGTCCACTAGCGGGAGCCCCTTTTAAAGCCAGAACAAAGTTCTGTATGAACTGGCCCAACACAAGAATCGATAGAACCTAGCAGGATTCGAACTCTGGACCTTGAGAAGAGCACACTCTCAAGACCTAAGCCTCCACCGCTAGGCCAACCCTTAGGGGTTAATTATATGGTAGTTTTGAGATGAAAAATCTTGTTGAGAAGAACAAGGCTTGTCTGCTCAAGCATGAATGGAAGTTAAAGATAGGAGACAAAAAATAATGGTGTCAGGTGATGAGCAGGAAGTATGACAGGAGAAATAATTTTTTTACAAATGTAGACTTCAAGAGTTATTACTTAAGTCTTTAGAAGTACATTGCCAATGACTGGCCAACAATGAATGACTTGTCTATTCAGGACATTATGCAAATGAAGAAAAGACCAATGTCTGGTCAGATTGTTGGGTGAAACTATGGGTGAGTCTTAACTACTTGAGGTCATAAATTTTAGTTAGACAACAAGTGGCTAGTCAGATTGATGGGTGCAACCATGAGTGACTCTTAACCATTTGAGACCTGAACCTTTAATAGCACAACAAGTGGCTAAACACTATTTTTGGGGTACTATATTATGCATCTTATTATTTATCATAGTTTTAAATATTATTACAGGCTAATAAAGGTGACTTCAAAAGTAGCTAATGTTTAATAGCATCAATTTCCTTAAATATGTAATTGGCATCTCCAATTTTTACATAACAAATACAAAATTTTAAACCGCCACTATTTACCTAGCGACAACAAAATTTATGGTGTTTTTGAAAATGCCATATTTGTTTATTGTGGGGGTTAAAATCGCCACAACTCTTGATATAACAGTAACAATTAACGCAAATTTATGTAGGCATTTGTTATTAGGACGGAGGAATGCCTAACAATTACGATCCAACAATACCACCCAAGTTCAAAGGTCTATTGATAATATTTGGAGCAAACTTTTCGCGGAAGGTCTCAAATGCAACATCGACGCATCCTTTTGTATTTCTTGTAATAAGGTAGAAATAGGTGCTTCCATTCAAGATGATGATGAAAAATTTGTCGCAGCTCGGACTCATTGGTTTTCTCCTATTATCGAGGTTGATATAGGAAATTCTTTAGCCTTCTGTCATTTATGACATGGTTGCATGATATTGATTTTGATGGAACGGATTTTGAGTTGGGTGCTAAAAGCATAGTGGAAAGTATGAATAAACAACAATCAACTATTTCAGATTTATGTGCTTTAACTTGAATGTAAATACTATTACTAGCCATTTACTTTAGGAACTCTCATGTTAAACTTTTTAGTAAATAAGTTAACGAAGTTGTTCATGCTTTAGCACAAATGACATTATCTTTTGCTAGTTTTCAAAATTTTATTGATTTACTAAAATATATTCAAGATCATATTAATAATAAAATTAATTAAGTATTTTACCATAAAATAAAAAATTCATAGTAGTCTATTTCTACAAATCCTTGTCTTGAAATTTGAGATAGGATGGTGATTTTTTTTAATAACCAACTATTGAAAAAAAATACATAAATAACCACGTTTCGGTGAAAATTACGCAAATAACCATGTTTCAGAAAATGTTATAAAGGAGGCGTCAAACGAGATGGTGAAGCCTCTTAAATTTTTATAGAGACGCCAAATGAGATGGCTCATAGGTATTTAAGAGGTGTCGCCATCTCATTTGGCGCCTCCTTAGAAATTTAAGAGGTGTGGTCATCTCATTTGACGCCTCCTTTATAATATTTTCTGAAACATAGTTATTTTTGTAATTTTCATCGAAATGTGGTTATTTATGTATTTTTTTCAATAAGTTTTTATTAAAAAAAATTCTAGGATTGTTAGCTCTCTTATTGGATAAGATTTTGCCATTTGGACGCCAAGTAACTAGAGACTATTTTTTCCTCCATTTTTAGCCATATGTTGATTTTTATACTCAATATATATGGTTTTATTTTAAATAATCTCTCTAGTCCCTTTTATAAAAAAAAAACTAAAATTTTGAAAACTATTGAATAATTAATAAATATGATTTTTTTTCTTATGATTGAGAAGAGAGAGAATCTAATACAAATTTAAAAATTTCATTAACATTCATACAACTCACACTACGTCAAATTTGGCTTTTATCAGCACATCTACGAAAGTGCTTTTAGGCAAAAGCGCTGCTATAGGTTTCGCTAAAAACAAAACTAAAAAACAAGGAAAAAAAGCGCTGCTATAGGGGATCCTACGAAAGCGCTTTTAAAAAAAGGCTTTCTAAGGGTACCTTAAGAAAGCACTTTACAAAAGCACTGCTATAAGGTAAGATATGAAAGCGCTTTCAAAAGCGCTGCTATAGGGGTAGGCTACGAAAGCGCTTTGTTTCTAAAAAGTGCTGGTAAAGGGTTGGTTACGAAGGCGCTTTTAAAAGCACTGTCGTAGCTTATTTAAAATTAAAATTTTTAAAACAAAAGTAAAACACGAGTTTTCCTTCATTGTTCTTCACTATTCTTCTCTAACAAAACACGAAACCTTACTTTGCAATTTCATCTCCCTCCACTACTGCCACTCCGTCATCACTACTTCTCCTTCTCTTCCCTACTAATCGTGCCGCCCAAAAACGCCGCCGTAGAGAACCTAACACCGCCTCGCAAAGCTCTTCGTCTTCTCCTTCACTTCGCGGCTGAGTACAGAACAACGACAAAAACGGAACGGGTACAAGGAGGGATAAGCCATTGTTTCCACTATTCTACATTTATCATCTTCTCCTTCACTTCGCGGTTGAGTACAGAACAGCGACGGAAATCCCCGCCTCCATTGACCTGTTTGACCACCACTGACACACTTCTTCTTCTCTCTCGGTGAGTCGATTTCACATTTGAGTTCTGTCTTTCAAAATATAATCTTTTTTTAAGAGTGCAAGAGATGCCAAATTTGATATCTTAATTAAGTTGGCACTCTAAAATCATCAGCTAATATTAGTCCCTGATTGATTATCTAGAATTCAATGCCCATTTGAGTTGATGTAGGAAGTAAATAAAACTTTGATGATTGATTGTTTTAGCTAAGTTTAGAATTCTATTTCCGGTGATGTTTCTATAAAAGTATAGTTAGAAATTTATAACAAACTAAAAAATTACTACATAAATATAGCTAGGTGGTAATGCACGTTAAAGCCAAAAATACAAGTAGAAAAGTTAAGCCGAAAGTAGGAGTGCCAAAAATAGGGCGAGAGCATCAAAACCCGTGTATCCATACAAAAAAGGGCGTTTGGGATATGCACGCTTAGAGGAAAAAATTATAAGTAAATAGAAATGCTACGTTCTTATTAATTGTCTAAATGTGTTGTAATTGACGATCTTATCATTTGTGTCGATGCTTAGTTAGAGGAGACGAAAAGTGAGGAAACCTCACTTCCAGTACATATGTTGTGGAAGGAAGCTCGTGTGGGCAAGAATCGAGTTGTTGATCCCAATGTTCAAAAAGTTTATGATGAACGTGTAAGTATAACATTGTGTCTTTAATTAAATCAAATGTTTATTAATATATAATTGATTTTTTTATCTCCATTAATAATTTTCGAAATGTAAATGAATTACAGGAGACCATGTCGCAATCGGTATCCACCGATGAGGACCAGGATAATAGGAGCGTACTTAGTAGAGAACTAGATGTTCTTGAGTATCCCGGTCGGATGAGGGGTAAAGGTCATGGTGTGACTCCAACCTCTTTCTATAGGCATCCTAGGAGAAGAAATCCTACCAATGAAGAAGTAATGTAAAAATTGCAGGATTTACAAGCACAAGTCTCTGAATTGCAAAGAGATAAAGAGATATACATGAGGGAAAAATGCAATACTTCGTCGGTGAAAGAAACTAGTGATAAAGCTAGTATCAAATGTCAAAATAAATTTCCCGAGGTAATTATAAATTCTTTTTTCTTACAATTGTTCTATTTCTGTAATGATAATGACTCTATATTGTTCAAGTTTCTCTTTTTTTTTCCACCTCTTTCTATTATTGAATTAACAGTAACATATTTATTATTGGTTTAGGGCATTTCATCTTGCCAACTATACTTATCGTCACCAGATTATCGCCTAGTTGGCAAGGGAAAAGTGCACAAAACTTTGGGAGATTTACTTCACCATAGACCACTCTCGGATGGACACCTGAAAGTATCGGTTGATGTTGTATTAGATCACGATGCGTTGCTATCGGTAGCTGACATGGTCTCAAAGACAACATTGCTGCGAGATGCAATAAAGGTCATTTGTTGCATGGCCCTCGGAACTCATTTTCATTGATGATGAGGTATGTTGAAAACCATTATGAATCATTTGGTTTTCAAATGTCAATTCTGAACTGTTACATTAATTATTTTTTACATGATAATTTTAGACTCCTACAAAACCCGCAATTAAGGGTAAAGGGGTTTTGCAGCACGACGAGTCTGTTGCATCACTAAAAGATGTACACTTAAAGTGTTAATTATATGATTTGAATCTAAAACTGAATGATTTTATAATTTACCTAAGTTATATGAGTTTTAGGTATCTGCTCAAGGATCACAACAAGTGAGCCAGCAAATTCGTAGCGTACCACCCAAGGAAAAGGAAAAGGGTCCTCCGAAGGCCGTGGCAAAAAGAGGTGCTTTTGTGCCTCGATACCAGCAGGCGCTTGGAACACTTGTGGATATGTCAAATTTGACGACAAGTGCTATTCATGAAATTAATATGGATGAAACTATCTTTGGTTTTGAATCCAACGAAAGAGTTGCACTATAAGACATGGAAGAGATTTTTAAGCATAAAGAATTAGGCGTCAGTAATATTCACTCATACATCTGGTAATCCGATCAATATATTATTTAATTAGTTGAACAATTTATTTACACATTTCAATGAAAATAGTCTAATGTTTATTATGTTTTTATTTAAGGTTGTTGTATGACAAAATGATGCGCAGGACTGAATTGTCAAACATATTCCATTTTGTGTCTTCCTCCCATGTCAGCGGAGCAACAATTGATAGGGAACTAGGTTCAGTTAGACATCACTTAGTCGAGAGATTCATGGCCATCGGAAATACAAAAAGCTTGTATCTTTGGGTGTATAATACTCAATCAATAGGGTTAGTTTTTCATTCTTGGTTCATCTAATCTTTGTTTCTTTTGCGTAGCAAAACTTTCATATAAACTTTTGTTTTAATTTATAGAGCACACTGGTTGTTGCTTGCTATCGATCCTATAAAAGAAGTGGTCTATTATCTGAATTTGGTAGATGGTGAGTGGACCAATTATCCGGATATGAAGTCAATGATTGATAGGTAAGTGAGATTGTTCTAAATATTCGTGTATACTTATATATTTAATTATTTCTGTGAGATTGATCTAAATATATGTTTTTATTTTGTTAGATCAATACAAGTATTCCGAAGTCAAAGAGACGCACATGTATCACGGACTAAATCAAACAACATTACTTGGATCAAAGTGCAGGTACATTAATGTTCACAATTTTGCTTATAATAGTTATGCTACTTGATAAAATAAGACAACTATAAAATCTTATTTGTTTTTCTATGTAGTGTCCGCGACAGCGAAACGATACAGATTGTGGATACTTTGTTTTGAGGTTTTTGAAAGAAATCCTTCAAATGAATCAATTAGAGATTCCAATCACGGTATAAATTTATAACTTAGGATAATTTCTTATAATTTATTACATTTAACTAAATCATGCATATTATGTTTTTGTTATGTAGTACTTTGATGAATTCTATTTTGCTTCTTACATGAAACTTAAGTTGGAAGAAATCAAAGAGGAATTGTGTCAATTTTATATTCATCAAAGAATCATATAGGTATGATTACATTATTGTGTGAAAAGTGTTATGAATACATTATTGTGTGACGTATTTTGATAATGACTTTGTGTTGGAGCCTTTAATTGTGTTTGACCAAAGTTAGTTTAATTGACTGTGTTGTTCTGTTCATACTTTGCAGGACCGTCCGCTCGTCGGATTTTGAGAATTTCGGGCTTATTCTGATTTAGTTATTGTTAGAGATGATTTAGTTATATGTATCTGTTGCAAACATGTGAATTGAACTATAATGGTGTATATATTTTATTTTGGATTATAATGGTATTATATTGGTATATAATGATATATAATGTCCTACATACGAGTTTTTGTTGATATATATATATATATATATAAATATATATATATATATATATATATATATATATATATATATATAAATATATATATATATATATATATATATATATATATATATATATATATATATATATATATATATATATATATATATATATATATGTAAGGCTTGAATTATAGGTTTAGGGATTATTTCGAAAAATATTACAGGTTGAAAATAAAAATAAATTACAGGTCGAACCGGGAGGCTTAAATTACAGGTTGCACTTTAAAATATTGCGTTTAGCAACGAAAGGGCTTTTAAAAACGCTCTTAAAGGTCTACCTACGAAAGCGCTTTTTAATAAAAAAAGCGCTCTTAAAGCGCTGCCTAAGATGATAAAAGAAAGCATAAAAGCTGGAAAAAAGCGCTGCTAAAGATTACTTTAAAAAGCGTTTTTTCTAGAAAAAGCGCTGCTACAGACCCACCTACGAAAGCGCTTTTCAAGGAAAAGCGCTGCTTAAGAACCACCTACGAAAGCGCTTTTCAGGAAAAAACGCTGTTTGAAGTAAACCTAAGGCAGCGCTTTTGACTTAAAAAAGCGTTGTCTTTATCTACGGCAGCGCTTTTAAACGCTGTAAAAGGCAAAAAAAAGCGTTTTATGGCGTAGTGTCATCCAATATTGTTTGAAATATTTAATTTCACAATAATTTATCACAAATTAAATTAAATGAATGTAAATTGTTAATTCAATGTTGAATTCTTGACACTAACATTTATTTATAATATGGAAAAAGCTAACATGTGCCCTAAGGGCACAAGATAATGAGATATTTATAGAAATATTTTCTTGGAACGTGTGCATTCAATGTATCGAAACTTTTTTTTATGGCTTTATACCACCGGTTTAGTCCGGTTCGGGGGCGAGTTCTGGCATCAAGTGGTTTCATCCCCCTCCCGATGTATCGAAACTTTAAATATGACTTTATTGCATTTAATAATTACATTTAACTTTTTCTAATTATAGTATCTTTAACATGTGCCCAAAGGACCCATGTTAGCATGACCCTTATAATATAAACATGTAATTGATATTTATAGATTAATAATTTTTACAAACAACCGTTTATCATATTTAAATTTTATCCTACATTACACCTGGCAATTCTCCAGCTGAACTTCTTTATCCTTCAAAGGCTCATACTCTCCATGATTAAGTTCTATTTGAATAACATATCCAAACAGAAAAAAATGTGGCAACAACACCACACATAGTATCCCATACATTGTTCTCCCAACAAAACTCAACCCCCAACCTCCCACAACAACCTCTTTAAACAAAAACTGTATCCCAAATATTGAAACACTTAGCATCAAAAATACAACTATTGACAAACCCATTTTCCCTTTTACCAATTCATTACTCTTCATCATAGCTTCAACTCCATAAAAGTCTTCTAGAATAGTTACAACACTAGCTAAATGCATAACTAATGTAATATATAAAGTCCCAATAAAATATAAAATCCCTATAATTACTAGAATTACAACACCACCATTGTTATATCCAATAAAAAATTCCCAAATAATGAAAACTAGTATTGCCATAATATTATAAACATAAAAAGCTACAAATGTGCATAAGAAAGTGACCATGAGTCTCTTGCAAACCTTTGGACCAACACTCATGACACTTGTGATATTTAGTTTTCTTGTAGTGTAAGAAGCTGTTATGGTATAGACTACTGGAGAGGTTGATAAGAGGAGAAGATCAGATAAAAAGTGAAGCATTGAAGAGTGTCTTGTGGTGTGTCGATTATTTCTTGTGTGTTGATCATGATTTTTCTGAAGTGGATGTTGGATACTCCAATGTTAATTAGGAAGATGAAGGAGAGAGGGAGGATGAGAGTTAAGGCAATTAGGCTGAATGTTTTGATCCATGAAGTTAGGATCTTGTTGGATTCTTTGAAGATTCCAAAGAGTTCTAGAAATTGCATCTCTTCTTGTTCTACGTTCATGGTTATGCTGTTTTTTTTTTCTTTTTTCAGTTGCTACTTTGGTTTAGGTTTTACAATGATGAATGAAATGTTTGTGTTTATTTGATTATGGTATTTGAAAATTATGGTCAATGGTTAACTTCTTTTGATTGGTTGAAGATGGATTAAATATTGGTCTTTTATTTAGTAGAAGCCAAGTCAGACAACAAAAAGGACTAAATCAAATATTATAGACATTGATAACGAAAGAGCATGCTGCGTGTTGGGATAGACTGCTTGCCGGGTTGAATAAAAGCCAGAAGTCTATAATTTTTTTATGAAAAGTCTCTTGTATAAGGACAAGTGATTGATTACTCTCTCCGTCTTACTAAATACGTTATATATAAATTGGACTTTTGGACTTTTTGACTTAACTGTCGCTTGAGAGAATCAATTATCTAACTAAAATTAGAACACGCTAATGATCTACCTAATTTACTCTTTTACTCACTTTTTAAACACACTAAGATATGCCTTTAATGATAATTGACTAAATACATTTTTCTTGATCAATCAGAACGTTTGCATTAGCTAGGTGACTGACAATACTACTCATTCTTTTCAATTCACACTACTCGCTCCGTCCCATATTATTTATCGTAATTGAACATTTCATACAAATTAAGAAACATTAATAAATGAAAGAGAGAATAGTGACTTTACCAAATTATCCTGATTAACTATTGGTGTATTCAAATTAGCATTAATGTTAAGTGAGAAAATAATAAATTAAGAGTATTTATTATGAGGTATAATTGGAAGATTAAATATAAAATTGCATTGGTAATCTAAAGTCACAAGTATTTTAAGACAATTTTTTTTTTAAATATGACTGTTATTTTGGGACGGAAGAAGTATTATCTAAAAGACAATGCTTTTACCTGCTTAACACTCCCTCTTTTCATTTCAAATCATTTTGCATAGGATTCATTCCTCTCTTTCCATTCAAAAGAACTTCTAGGGTTTTAGAAACCCCCTTTCTATCACGCTCTTCTACTTTCTCTCTTTCGTTATCACTCTCTTTTCCATTCATAAATCAAAATATCTCTTCTAACTCTTTCATTATTCTACTCTCTCTTTCATTTTCGGTTTCCAAGCTTCCCTTCCATTAAGGGTTTTGCTACTGTTACTGTGAGATATTGGATCGAACTCTAGTATTATCGAAGGGTAGCTTCTTGGTTCGAAAGGGTTAAGCATGAAGTCGAAGGTTGTTCACATGCTTGTGTCGAAGATGCTAGGGTTGTTAGCATGTTAAATTAGGTTTTAGTGTTTAAACCCTAATTTGTTAAGTTAGCTTGTTTATTAAGTTGGCTTGTGTAATGGGCCTTGTGGAAAAAGCCCATTAGTTAGTATGTTAGGTTTTATTATAAATAGCATACTAGTCTCTCATTATTGCTAAGCTGCAAATCCTAATTTTGTTGAAGGCATCTTCTCCACGCTCACCGCACCAATTTGTTGTGAATTCAATGCCAAGAACAAAGTATAAACCAAGGAAGAATAAAGGACAAGGAAGAAGAGGAACACAATAATTGGTTATAACTGCTATTCTTTTACTTTCTCTTAGAACAAGATTACAAGTTTACAAGAATAACAAATAACCTCTCTCACCCCAAATTAGGATTTGCAGCTTAGCAATAATGAGAGACTAGTATGCTATTTATAATAAAACCTAACATACTAACTAATGGGCTTTTTCCACAAGGCCCATTACACAAGCCAACTTAATAAACAAGCTAACTTAACAAATTAGGGTTTAAACACTAAAACCTAATTTAACATGCTAACAACCCTAGCATCTTCGACACAAGCATGTGAACAACCTTCGACTTCATGCTTAACCCTGTCGAACCAAGAAGCTACCCTTCGACAATACTAGAGTTCGATCCAATATCTCACAAATCTCCACCTTGGATCTAACTCTACAACATCAAGGGAACAAACTAGCTTGCTTTATCAACTGCATACAGTGGAAAAACTTGCAACTCGGCAATGTCTTGGTGATCATATCAGCAGCATTGTCTTCAGTCGAAACCTTCAGCACTTGGACTTCTCCACGCTCGATTACTCCTCTGACAAAATGCAGCCTCACATCAATGTGCTTAGTTCGCTCATGATAGGCTGAATTCTTTGACAGGTGTATTGCACTTTGACTATCACATTTAACAGTGATACCTCGACCTTGAAGTTTCAGCTCCTTCGCAAAGCCTTCAAGCCACAATGCTTCTTTCACAGCTTCAGTGAGAGCAATATATTCCGCTTCAGTGGTTGATAGAGCAACAACCTTCTGAAGAGTTGCTTTCCAACTAATTGCTGTGCCAAACATAGTGAAAACATATCCAGAAATAGATTTTCTGGAATCCATACAACCTGCATAATCAGAGTCGACATATCCTTCGATTACTGCTTTACTATCTTCATCTAAGGCTCCACCATAAATTAGGACTCTATTTAGAGACCCATTTATGTACCTTAAAATCCACTTCAATGCTTGCCAGTGAGCCTTTCCAGGATTCGCCATGTACCTGCTTACAAGACTTACTGCGTATGCTATGTCGGGTCTAGTACAGACCATAGCATACATCAAAGAACCAACTATATTAGCATATGGGATGCTATTCATATAGACTCTTTCCACATCAGTACTGGGACACTGATCAATACTCAGCTTGAATTGAGGGTTTGTTGGAGTCACAACTGGCTTTGAATTCGACATACCAAACTTTTCAAGAATCTTCCGTAGATATGCCTCTTGAGATAGGCATAACTTCGACTTCTTTCTATCTCTTCGAATGTCAATTCCAAGAATCCTGGAAGCAGCTCCCAGATCCTTCATATCGAACTCCTTATTGAGTTCAGCCTTCACCCTCATCACATCTTCAACATTGTTGCTTGCTATGAGAATATCATCCACATAAAGCAACAAAATAACAAATGAATTACCAGGTCGAAATCTGAAGTAAACGCAGTGGTCGAACTGACTTCTAATGAAACTTATGCGTGCCATGAACTTGTCGAATCTCTTATTCCACTGTCGAGGAGATTGTTTCAGCCCATACAAAGATCTCTTTAACTTGCACACATAATTTTCCTTCCCCTTTTCGACATACCCTTCAGGTTGCCTCATCAGGATCGTTTCATCTAGATCACCATACAAGAACGCAGTCTTCACATCCATCTGTTCCAGTTCAAGATCGAACTGTGCCACCATGGCAAGCAACATTCGAATGGACCTATGCTTCACAACAGGAGAAAACACATCATTGAAGTCGACACCTTCTTTCTGAGTGAAACCCCTTGCAACTAACCTTGCCTTGTATCTTTTCGACGTCACTCCTTCAATTCCTTCCTTAACTTTGAAAATCCATTTACAGCTGACTAACCTTGCCCCATCAGGTTTCTTGATCAGTTCCCAAGTATGATTATCATGAAGAGATTTCATCTCATCATCCATGGCCTTCAGCCATTCAGTCTTATTTCGACTCCTCATAACTTCCTTATAGTCTCTAGGTTCTTCGTCTAGAACCTTACTTGCAGAGATTAAGGCATAAGCTATAAGATCTGCATATCCAAGTCTTTGAGGTGGCTTGATGACTCTTCTCGACCTATCTCTCGACAATAGGTAGTCATTGAAGGATAGAAAAACACTTAGAAAGGGGGGGTTTGAATAAGTGTAGCTTTAAAAAACTTGACAGATAAAAATAAATGCACAGTTATTTTTATCCTGGTTCGTTGTTAACTAAACTACTCCAGTCCACCCCCGCAGAGATGATTTACCTCAACTGAGGATTTAATCCACTAATCGCACGGATTACAATGGTTTTCCACTTAGTCAGCAACTAAGTCTTCCAGAGTCTTCTGATCACACACTGATCACTCCAGGAACAACTGCTTAGATACCCTCTAAGACTTTTCTAGAGTCTACTGATCCACACGATCACTCTAGTTACAACTGCTTAGTTCACTCCTAAGACTTTCCTAGAGTATTCTGATCCACACGATCACTCTAGTTACAACTGCTTAGTTCACTCCTAAGACTTTCCTAGAGTATTCTGATCCACACGATCACTCTAGTTCCTTACAACTTAATGTAATCAATTCTAAGAGTTTACAAATGCTTCTTAAAAGCGATAATCACAAACTGTGATATTTCTCTTAACGTTTAAGCTTAATCTCACTAATATATTACAAAAGCAATGTAGTGAGCTTTGATGAAGATGAAGATTCTGAGTTTTGATTTGAACAGAGTTTCAGCAAGTTGATATGAGTTGTTTTCGTTCAGAGTCGTTAAAATCATTAACCTTGCTTCTCATCAGAACTTCATATTTATAGGCGTTGGAGAAGATGACCGTTGAGTGCATTTAATGCTTTGCGTGTTCCGTACAGCATCGCATTTAATGTTATACGCTTTTGTCAACTACCTCGAGCCTTGTTCACGCTGTGTCTACTGACGTAGCCTAGAATAGCTTTTAACGTTCCTTTTGTCAGTCAGCGTAGCTTGCCACTTGTACTTCCTTCTGATCTGATGTTTGTGAATACAACGTTTGAATATCATCAGAGTCAAACAGCTTGGTGCATAGCATCTTCTGATCTTCTGACCTTGAAGTGCTTCTGAGCGTGATACCATCAGAACTTCAGTGCTTCTGTTCTCTTGTTCTTCTGATGCTTCCATAGACCCATGTTCTGATTCTGCTTCGACCATCTTCTGATGTCTTGCCAGACCATGTTCTGATGTTGCATGCTGAACCCTTTGAGACAAAGCTTCTGAGCGCTGAATTATGCGTACTCTTTATATATTTCCTGAAAAGGAAATTGCATTGGATTAGAGTACCATATTATCTTAAGCAAAATTCATATTATTGTTATCATCAAAACTAAGATAATTGATCAGAACAAATCTTGTTCTAACAATCTCCCCCTTTTTGATGATGACAAAAACATATATAAATGATATGAATTTGCGATCAGAAAGAACAGACGGCAAAAGACAAATTACACAGCTATAGCATAAGCATATGAATATGTCTCCCCCTGAGATTAACAATCTCCCCCTGAGATAAATAATCTCCCCCTGAAATAAATACTCGAAGAACTTTAATAAAAGACTTCCCTGATTATTTCGGTAGAGACGATCATATAAGCTTCTTGTCTTCAGAGAATTCATAGCTTCTGACTTCTGCTTCCATTGGACAGCTTCAGAACTAGAATTTCTTTAGATCCCTAGAACACTCACAGCTTCTGATTCCTGCTTCCATCTAGGACAGCTTCAGAACTTGAATTTCTTTGATCTTCTGAACATTCACAGCTTCTGACTTCTGCTTCCATCTAGGACAGCTTCAGAACTTGAATTTCTTTGATCTTCTGAACATTCACAGCTTCTGATTTCTGCTTCCATTCAGGACAGCTTCAGAACTTGAGTTTTCTGGATCTTTAGAACATTCGCAGCTTCTGATTTTTGCTTCCCTCGGATAGCTTCAGAACTTTGAATTTCTACCAACATCACTTCATGCTAGATTTGTATCAGAACATTGTTGAATGTACCAGAGCATCATCTGAGCATCTCTACATCCTGAAATGTTACAGAACAAAACTAAACGACAAAAGTCAGCATGAACGAGTCAGAACATAAAATGTATATTTGAACACATTAAATGTATCAGAGCCATATAGGCCACAATGATGTATCAGAGCAAATAGAATTTTGTCAGATAACATAGACAAATATGGATCAAATTCTATTCTTCTTTCTGCTTCTGATTTCTGAAGCTTGACAGCACTCAGCTTGCTTCAGTTTCCATGGTTTTGCTTCTTGTGTTTGCTTTGAAGATTCTCTTCACTTCTTTATACCTGCAAAACACTTAAACCATATAGAACTTGCAGTTCTTGTTAGTGAATGCAACTGATTAAATCAAATCATTTATCATTTATCTTCTCCCCCTTTTTGTCATATCATCAAAAAGCAAAAAAGATTCAGAGATAAACCAACGAAACACACGGAGGAAGAAGATGATTTCATTAAAGTTCAAACAGCAGGTACAGAAGAACATGAGGATAAGAAAGATCAGATGCACAAAGACAGATGCAACGAAAAGAAAGAAACAACACAGACTTAATCTAAGATGGCCCTAGTCTTGACAAGATCTTGGTCAGCATCTCTTGAACCATATTGTTGTGTCCTTCTTGCCTCACCATGAAAGCGCTATACTCAGCATTGAGTGAGCTTTGCTCATCCTGTCTCCTCTGAATTTCTTCCAAAGTCCTTGCAAGACGAGAAGGTTCATCAGAAGAAACTTCACCGCTTTCAACCACAGGAATAGCATGTTGATCTGCAGCTTCCATTGATAGATCATTTGCAGGGATTTCCTCAACAGGAACAGTTTTAGCAACATGATCTTCAGCATCTGCTTCTTGCATAGAAGCATCTCCATATTCTGCAGCAGGAATTTCCGAGTCTCCATTCTCAAGTGCCTGAAGAATGGCAGCTAGATTCCTGGGAGCAGAAGGACCTTCAACAACTGGTGGGTCAACAACTTCTGGAATGACCAAGCTTGGGTCTTTCTTAGAAGGGTTTTCCCTCAGAAAGTCAAAAAGAGTCTTGAAGTCTCCTAGCAAAACAGGATAATCAGGAATAAAGATAACCATATCCCTGCATGGATTTGCTTCCATTTCAGCAGCCAGTCTTAATACTTCCAATTCATCCACAAAGGGCTTCTCCTCAGCAGCAACACAATTTCTGAGAGGATGGTAGTATATACCATTATCTTCCTCCAGAAGGTAACCAGGGTAACCAGGGGCAGCAGCCACTAGTCTTTTCTGTACTCCCATTGCTTCTACTTGAAAATCCTTGCGAAATCTTCTCCAGAGATTTCTTGTAGAAACATCATCCAGACCATTTAGGAATGCATCCTTCAGAAGGTCTAGACTGCTAATCACCTCATGTCTGAAAAGTTCCAGGTAGGTATAGGGTTCAGGTTCAGGCGGATTGAAGGTGAATTTGTAGTCAGGGTAGAGAAGACAGTAAGGTTTGGATTTTCTAGTAGGTAAGAGATGGGATATAGAAGGTGGAGGTACGGTGGATGAGGAAGAAGGGATATCTGAGAGAATGATTGATGAGGATGGAATATCAGAAATGATAGATTGAGACGAGGATGGAGTGTTTGTAAAGGGAATTGGTGAGAAAGATTTATCAGAAGGAGTTGGGGGAAGAATACTTAAAGGTGTGGGGTTTAGAATGGGAGAGGAGAAGGATGATGGAGAAGGATTTGGTAAGGTGAAGTTTACTTTTGGTTCAGAAGGAGGTGATTTGGGAGAAGGTTTAGGGACAGAAGGAGGTGGAGTAAAAACCTTTCTGGAGATTTGTACAGAAGAAGAAGATCTTGTTCTGCGAAAGGAATCTCTGATCCTTTTATCTCTTCGTTCTTCAGAGTCCACCTTGTCAGGATCATAGGTGACCCTCAACTTCTTGGCTTTCTCAGCCTCATCTTCTTGGGCTTTTCTTTTTAGCCTAGCCTTTAGTTCCTTCTGATCCTTCTTCAGAAGATCAGCCTTGGACGGAAGTAATCTGCCACGGATCCAAGCAGGATCAATATCTGATTGCTTCCTAACACAATCTTCCAGGTAAGACTTGACAACCTGATGCAGTTCTTCTTGAAACAGGGAGGCAAAACCTTCAGCAACAACTCTTTTTGAGAGAATGTCAGGAAAACTTGGGCACACAGAAGGTACATTTTTAATGAGTTCTAATCTGAACAGATCCACACCATTAAAAATGGGACCTTGAACTACTCCAAGCAAATGGGATGCATTGAGTTTTCTGATGGAGTCCAGCACTTTGCTTTCAATAAGAATATCTGAAATCATTCTTCCAAACGGAATAGTCGTTCTTGAAAGATGAGGGTACTTCGCCCTTTCCTCTTCTCTTGACTCAAGGATTGAAGTCTTCAGATTCTCAAACAGAATGTGAGAGATGTTGATCTCAGTCTTTTTGCCAATGCAGAAAAGAGTGTGCTTGTGATCTGGACTGATGTAAGAGGAGGAGAGCATCCTTTTTCTGTGGTGAAGAGAACCCAGAATAATCTCAGCCCATACTCTATAAAATGGCTTCAAGGTGCCTGTGTTATTAGAGTCAATCCCAGAAGACTTAGAGATTTGTTTTTCAACTATTGACCAATCAACAGATGTATATCGAAAACCAGACCACCCTTCTTCATCATTCAGATTGTATAGCTTCCTGATCAGTTTTTCAGAGATAACCACTTCATGCCCTAGCACAAATGAAATGATGGCCGTTGGGGTAACCGTTGCATGTACCCAGAAATCCTTCACAAGATCAGGATAAATTGGACCAACCAATCTATTGAGATACTTGGACCATCCTTGCTTAAGGATTCTTGCATCACACTTAAAGCCATTCGCTTTAAGATTGTTGAAGTCCACAGCAGTTTCACATAAAACCTCCAAGTCCTTCGTGGGTATCAAGCAAGTTTTCAAAGGAGCATATTCATAATTTCGTAGAAGGATTTGTGAAGACGTAAGTCTTTCTTTTGAGGATGATGAACAGGAGGAAGAGTTCATGATGATAATGCTTTGAGATCAAATCAGAAAACTAGGGTTTGAAGAGAAATGCAACGAAATGAATGCACAAAAGAGAGAAAGAGATAAAAAGAGGGAATGAAGATGAAGCGGGTTATTTAAAAGATTTAAAAAGAAATCATTATGCATTTAATGAGAAATGACATTAGGAGAGAGAACACAGTAAATGAAATGATTTAATACAGTTACCTAGGTCGGCGTCTTTTCAACTGCACGCTTTGTACTAACCGTACAGACACGTGTTCACCATCAGATAATAGATGACAGCTGTAAATTTCAGAATAGACTTTACGCCTTCAGATTCTGATCACTGCTTCTGATCTGATCAACTTTCTCTTCTGGAAACACTCCTTCTGAAGTGTGCTGATATAAATCTGAATGATCTTCTGATCCATTACTTCTGATATACACAGCTTCTGGAGGTTCACTTCTTTGTTCTGCAGCTTCTGATAAGACAAAACTGTATCTGCAGAAATTCTTAAGCTCTTTGATTTATCAGAAACAGGTTTATCATCAAACCAGATGTTTATTGATTCGTCCACAATCAATGTTTCAATTTTGTATATTCTGTAGTATTTAGAGCATTTAGAATACACAAGAACGAGACACCATTGCTTGAGAAACAGACAAGACAAATGATTTCAAAGCTGATAAACTATCTTTTCTGATCTCCTTCAGATAAAGTTTCTTCAACAGATTTAAGTACCAGAACTTGGAAGACAGTCTTTCTTCCCTTCAAGTGTTGAGATCAACTTGAGTCCAGGAGACATGTCATGTTGACTTTTATCTTCTTTGTCATCAAGAGAATCTACAAAAGAAATAGTCTTTTTCTTTGGTACCCACATTTTCTTGGGTCCTTTCTTGTTAGTTCTCCTCAGGTTCTGATTGAACTTGGGTTTAACATTGTAAACAATAGGAGGAACAGCATGATAATTTTTAAAGTGAGTTTCATGATATTTCCTAGGTTGTGTCACATGCTTTTTGGTGTGTGTTATGTGAAAACTTTGAGCATGTGATGTGTGCCTAATATCATGGGAGTGGCCATACTTGAACTGATCATACAATGGCTTGTATGTGAGTTTCATTTCATCAACAGGTTCAAGTTTGTATGGGGTTTCACCCTCAAAACCAATGCCAACTCTTTTGTTTCCAGACACAGCATATATCATAGAAGCTAGCTGACTTCTGCCAATACTTCTAGATAAGAACTTCCTGAAACTTAAATCATATTCTTTCAGAATATGGTTTAGACTAGGAGTGGATTGTTCTGAATCAGAAGGAGATCCAACATTATTGGATAATTTTAAAAGTTTTTCTTTTAATTCAGAATTCTCCAACTCAAGCTTCTTTGTTTCAAATTCAAATAGCTTTTTCAGCTTTTTGTATTTGAGACTGATTTGAGATTTGAGTTCCAGAAGTTCAGTTAGACCGGAAACTAACTCATCTCTAGTAAGTTCAGAAAATACCTCTTCAGACTCTGATTCTGATGTAGATTCTGATCCGTCATCTTCTGTCGCCATCAGCGCACAGTTAGCCTGCTCATCTTCAGAGTCTGAATCATCTTCTGACTCATCCCAGGTTGCCATAAGACTTTTCTTCTTATGAAACTTCTTCTTGGGATTTTCCTTCTGAAGATTTGGACATTCATTCTTGTAGTGTCCAGGCTCATTGCATTCATAGCACATGACTTTCTTCTTGTCAAATCTTCTGTCATCAGAAGATTCTCCACGTTCAAATTTCTTTGAACTTCTGAAGCTTCTGAACTTCCTTTGCTTGGTCTTCCAGAGTTGATTTAGCCTTCTGGAGATCAAAGACAGTTCATCTTCTTCTTCAGATTCTGATTCTTCAGGATCTTCTTCTCTAGCCTGAAAAGCGTTAGTGCATTTCTTGATATTTGATTTTAATGCAATTGACTTACCTTTCTTTTGAGGCTCATTTGCGTCCAGCTCTATTTCATGACTTCTCAAGGCACTGATAAGCTCTTCCAGAGAAACTTCATTCAGATTCTTTGCAATCTTGAATGCAGTCACCATAGGACCCCATCTTCTGGGTAAGCTTCTGATGATCTTCTTTACATGATCAGCCTTGGTGTATCCCTTGTCAAGAACTCTCAATCCAGCAGTAAGAGTTTGAAATCTTGAAAACATCTTTTCAATGTCTTCATCATCCTCCATCTTGAAGGCTTCATACTTCTGGATTAAAGCTAGAGCTTTAGTCTCCTTGACTTGAGCATTTCCTTCATGAGTCATTTTCAAGGACTCATATATGTCATAGGCCGTTTCCCTGTTAGATATCTTCTCATACTCAGCATGAGAGATAGCATTCAGCAAAACAGTTCTGCATTTATGATGATTCCTGAAAAGCTTCTTCTGATCATCATTCATTTCTTGCCTTGACAGCTTTACGCCACTGGCATTTACTGGATGTTTGTAACCATCCATCAGAAGATCCCATAGATCACCATCTAGACCAAGAAAGTAACTTTCCAGTTTATCTTTCCAGTATTCAAAGTTTTCACCATCAAATACCGGCGGTCTAGTATAACCATTGTTACCGTTGTATTGCTCAGCAGAGCCAGATGTAGATGCAGGTGTAGGTGTAGACTTTTCACTTTCATCAACCATCTTTTACTGAAGCGTTTTTCTCTTCCTGAATCTTTTCTAAACACGGTTAAGTGCTTGCACCTTAGAACCGGCGCTCTGATGCCAATTGAAGGATAGAAAAACACTTAGAAAGGGGGGGTTTGAATAAGTGTAGCTTTAAAAAACTTGACAGATAAAAATAAATGCACATATATTTTTATCCTGGTTCGTTGTTAACTAAACTACTCCAGTCCACCCCCGCAGAGATGATTTACCTCAACTGAGGATTTAATCCACTAATCGCACGGATTACAATGGTTTTCCACTTAGTCAGCAACTAAGTCTTCCAGAGTCTTCTGATCACACACTGATCACTCCAGGAACAACTGCTTAGATACCCTCTAAGACTTTTCTAGAGTCTACTGATCCACACGATCACTCTAGTTACAACTGCTTAGTTCACTCCTAAGACTTTCCTAGAGTATTCTGATCCACACGATCACTCTAGTTACAACTGCTTAGTTCACTCCTAAGACTTTCCTAGAGTATTCTGATCCACACGATCACTCTAGTTCCTTACAACTTAATGTAATCAATTCTAAGAGTTTACAAATGCTTCTTAAAAGCGATAATCACAAACTGTGATATTTCTCTTAACGTTTAAGCTTAATCTCACTAATATATTACAAAAGCAATGTAGTGAGCTTTGATGAAGATGAAGATTCTGAGTTTTGATTTGAACAGAGTTTCAGCAAGTTGATATGAGTTGTTTTCGTTCAGAGTCGTTAAAATCATTAACCTTGCTTCTCATCAGAACTTCATATTTATAGGCGTTGGAGAAGATGACCGTTGAGTGCATTTAATGCTTTGCGTGTTCCGTACAGCATCGCATTTAATGTTATACGCTTTTGTCAACTACCTCGAGCCTTGTTCACGCTGTGTCTACTGACGTAGCCTAGAATAGCTTTTAACGTTCCTTTTGTCAGTCAGCGTAGCTTGCCACTTGTACTTCCTTCTGATCTGATGTTTGTGAATACAACGTTTGAATATCATCAGAGTCAAACAGCTTGGTGCATAGCATCTTCTGATCTTCTGACCTTGAAGTGCTTCTGAGCGTGATACCATCAGAACTTCAGTGCTTCTGTTCTCTTGTTCTTCTGATGCTTCCATAGACCCATGTTCTGATTCTGCTTCGACCATCTTCTGATGTCTTGCCAGACCATGTTCTGATGTTGCATGCTGAACCCTTTGAGACAAAGCTTCTGAGCGCTGAATTATGCGTACTCTTTATATATTTCCTGAAAAGGAAATTGCATTGGATTAGAGTACCATATTATCTTAAGCAAAATTCATATTATTGTTATCATCAAAACTAAGATAATTGATCAGAACAAATCTTGTTCTAACAGTCATCGTCAGTTTCCTCAACTTCAGCATCTTCTGCTTCTTCTTCGACTTCATCTGGGATATGCAATTCAGCATCAACATGCTCCACCTCAACAGGAATCTCTACCTGTTCCAGCTCTTCGTCAGATGTTTCTGTACTTCGACCAACATCATCAGTTTTCTTAAAAGCCATTTCAGCTTCATTGAAAACTACATCTCGACTGGTGATACACCTCCTGTGACCTGGCTCTAGGCACCATAGCCTATAAGCTTTGACTCCTTCAGGGTATCCCATGAACATGCATTTCAGAGCTCTAGGTTCGACCTTGTCTTGCCTAATGTGAGCATAGGCTATGCAGCCAAATACTCTCAGTTTGTCGAGATCTGGTGGATGTCCCGACCAAACTTCTTCAGGTGTCTTCATATCTAACGCTGTCGAAGGACATCTGTTTATCAGATATGTTGCTGTCGAAACAGCCTCAGCCCAGAACACCTTCTTTAACCCCGCACTAGTCAACATGCATCTGACTCTCTCCAAAATAGTTCGATTAAATCTTTCAGCCAAACCATTTTGCTGTGGAGTACCTGCAGTAGTTCTATGCCTTGCAATACCAGAGGCAGCAAAAAAACTGTCGAATGCCTCATTGCAAAATTCAAGGCCATTGTCGGTTCTCAACCTCTTGACCTTTCTGCCAGTCTGATTTTCAACCAGAGTCTTCCAACTTTTGAAATTCTCAAAAGTTTCATCCTTAGTCTTCTGGATGAATACCCATAATTTTCTGGAATAATCATCTACTATGGATAGAAAATACCTTGCTCCTGAATGTGATGGACACCTTGCAGGCCCCCAAAGATCAGCATGGATGTAATCAAGGGATCCATGTGTTCTTTGTTTGCCTTTGTTGAACTTCACTCTGCAAGATTTTCCAAGTACACAGGGTTCACAAAACTTCAGCTTTTCGATTTTGTCTCCACCAAGCAGATTTTGTTTCCCTAATTCGACCAGACCCCTTTCACTGACATGGCCCAATCTCATGTGCCAGATTTCTGTTTTCGACAAAGGTTTCGTGGATGCAACATTTGTCGAACCACTTACAACTTCAGCCTCAAGGGTATACAAGCCTTGTTTCTTCACGCCTCTCAAGACTTCCTTCGAACCCTTCATGACTCTTAGGATACTTTTCTCTCCTTGGAAAACATATCCTTTCTTGTCGAATTCACCAAGAGAAAGCAAATTTCTCTTCAAATCAGGAACATACCTGACTTCAGTCAACAACTTTATTGACTCATCATGGAGCTTGAATCTCACAGATCCAACACCTGCAATCTTGCAAGCCTTGTTGTTTCCCAGTAATACTGATCCACCATCTTGATCACATAATTCCTCGAACAAGTCTTTGTTTGGAGTCATGTGCCAAGTGCAACCTGAATCCATAATCCACTCCTTCTTAGAGTCACTGCTTGAAACCACAAGAACATCAGATGATTCGAAATCATCTTGAACAATGGCAGCGTTGCCATTATCCTTACCTCCATGATATTTCAAGCGTTCAGGGCACACCTTTCTTGTGTGACCCTCCTTCTTACAATGGTAGCATCGAATGCCAGATGCTTCGCCACTGTAAGTCTTCGACTGGCTTTTGCCTTTCTTCTTGTCGAACTTACCATCCTTTCGTAAGAGTTTTCCTTTAACGGCCAAACCTTCGCCAACAGTCGAAGGTTTATGCTCCTTTCGTTCATTCAAGTCCTTAGAGTACAAGGCTGATTGAACTTCTTCAAACGTCAGGGACTCCCTTCCATACAAGAGAGTTTCTTTGAAGTGAGCATGTGATCGAGGCAAAGAACACAATAGTAACAACGCTTGATCTTCATCATCGATCTTCACATCAATATTTTCAAGATCAAGAATCAGCTTGTTGAACATATCCAACTGCTCAGCCAATACTTTGTCTTCAATCATCTTGAATGAATACAAAGCTTGCTTCAGGTAGAGTCGATTTACCAGCGATTTGGTCATATACAAACTTTCAAGTTTCACCCATAACCCTGATGCCGTCGTCTCCTTTGATACCTGCCAGAGAACCTTATCACCAAGGCTCAACAAAATTGCGCTGTGTGCTTTCTCGATCATATTCTTCTTCTCCGCTGCCGTTAATTCTGCATTCATGGCTGCCTCTCCCTTCAACGCTTCCAAACAACCCTGCTGAACCAGTAGAGCTTTCATCTTCAAGCGCCACAGACCGAAATCATTCACTCCGGTGAACTTTTCAATCTCATACTTTGTTGAAGGCATCTTCTCCACGCTCACCGCACCAATTTGTTGTGAATTCAATGCCAAAAACAAAGTATAAACCAAGGAAGAATAAAGGACAAGGAAGAAGAGGAACACAATAATTGGTTATAACTGCTATTCTTTTACTTTCTCTTAGAACAAGATTACAAGTTTACAAGAATAACAATTATAACCAATTATTGTGTTCCTCTTCTTCCTTGTCCTTTATTCTTCTTTGGTTTATACTTTGTTCTTGGCATTGAATTCACAACAGTTACAGTTCGGTTTTCTACCCCCTTCTTTCACTGTTCACTTCACAAGTCTTTCCACTGAGAACAGAGAACGTAACGATCTTGATCCTTATTTGCGGCGTGTTTCCGGAGCGACCAACGAGCAACCAAGGTTTAACGGTCACGTGCTCGACTCAATTAAGGGCTACTTCTCCATCCAATTTCCCTTTCTTCACCGAAAACCTAACTGTATTGTAACTCCACGTTTCTTCTCGATTGCTGCGGTATCTAGGTTTTCTCGAATTTCATGGCTTCCCCCTGCTCGTTTCGACGATGTAAGTGATGTTATTATCTCACACCATGGCCTTCTAGGATTCTGTTTGATCTTAATTTCGGTTATGTGAAATGTAGGATTTCGATTTCGGAGATGAAATTGTTGTAAGACAATCAGGTTTTTGATTTTGTTACTGAAATGGTGGTTTGTTGGATTTGTTGGTTTATTTGTTAATTCTATTTGATTGGTTTGTTGTTTTGAAAATATAAGAGACCATCGCCGGATTTTTATTAAGAACTTGGTTTATTGGAGTTGATAGATCAACTCTCATCACCATGATTCAAGCATTGGCAATGTGAATCTGTATAGTGTACATACAAGGTTGATTTGTTTCTCACCATTCACAATTTCTATATATTTTGTTTAGCTCTAATTAAGGTTAATCTGTATAGAGAGAGTGACATTGGTGTTGTGTTATGTATAATATTTATGGTGTAAAAAATTGTTTCCGAAAGTTTTTCTACTCAAGCTGGAAGAATATATGCTGTGTTTTGGAAATTAACAGGTACTATTTGAGTGGCTCAGTTTCTCAAAGGTTTTTATTTAAACAATACATAAGTGAAACACTTAAAAGTAGAAATATAAAATTTGATAAATATATTGCACTGGGAATGTGAAAGAAAACACAAATGTGTTACATAGTTTCAATATTGGTAAAGAGAAGATTGTAATAAAAAATGGATAGTGTTTGTTTTAGAAGCACTCTTTTAGAATTTTAAATAAAGAATTTTTTAAAAAAATTAAGCATTTCAATTTCCATTGTACTCAAATAAAGAATTTTTTTTGAAAAATTAAATATTTCAATTTTCTTGCATTTAAATACGCATTTTTTTTAAAAATTACATTTTTAAGTTTTTGAAATAGACTCTCAAGTCAAAACATTGCATTTTTTTAAAAAAAATTACATTTTTAAGCTTTTGAAATAATCTATTAAAATAGACTCTCAAGTCAAAACATTACATAGACACTCCACTCCATAACACTTCATGGTGAAAATTTTCTCCACATCTACATGCAAATTTTTAACAACGATCAAAATAAAATTTACACACAAACTACTCTTAATTAAAATAAAATTTACACATATAAATTACTCTTAATTTGATAAAATTGGCCTGCCATGTGTTTACGTAGTTTTTGGTCATGAGAAAGTCAATCAAACCAAAACAACAAGTAAATTTAATGAATGTGACTATGAAAATACATAAATGTTCGGGAAATTCTTTATACATCTGTCCTAAAAATTCTAAAATATTCGAAGATACATATCTGAAAGTAATTTAATGTATGAGAAATGTGTTTCGGATATGCATCTTCGAAATTCTAGAAGCTTCAACCTAAATCACCTAAAAATACAATATAATAATAAAATGTTCAATCTCACGGGTCACTATCACCATAATATATTTTTTATTTTAATGAAAATTTTTTCTTTATTTGAGAAGTAAATCTTTTCTTTATTTGAGAAGTAAATTTTTTATTTTCAAATGTCAAAATTTTCTTTTTCTTTTTATTCATCTCACGGATCTATTTTTCTCTTCTTTTTGTTTAATTATTTAATACAATTTAATTTATATGATCATGGTCATTTTATAATTAGATGATTTATTTTAAATTTATATGTATATCTAAATATATTTTATAGTGTATCAAATAAATAATTTTAAATTTTACCGACTCCTGTAAATTTTATCACTAAAACTCATTATTTTAACGGGTCACTATCACCACAATACCTTAATGATATTTTTATTTATTTTAACGGATCAAATATTTGTAAATATTTATAGTTATTAGTGATATTTATAAATATTTATAATTATTAGGCATATTGGATTTATCATGTTGGTGATTTGCTATATATTTATTACTAAATATTTGTTGTTATTAGTAATTTTATAATAATTATAATTATTTATCAGTAACAACTAAATCTTATCAATGATCTAAGATAAGAATGGACTTACCTGTGCGGACGCACGGGTCTTTTACTAGTAAATTATGAGGCCACAACAAAATGGGATGATGGAAAGAAAATATCGAACATACTTTAAATAGGGTTAAATATGTCAGGGGTTCTTATAAATATGCGACCCTGTATTTTTAGTCTCTATAAAAAATTTCTTCGAATTATGGTCCCGTAAAATTTGACGTCACCATATATGGTCCTTGCTGTTAGTTTCCACTAACGGAGGATGACGTGGCTTGCCAAGTGTATTTTATTTATGTGACTCGTAGGCCAACTTTTATAATAATGTTATTTGTTTTATATTTAAGTGAAATTACACAACCCTAAAACCATATCCTCATCCTTGTCTGCGCCCAAATCGGGTTGTTTCACAATCTTCTTCACAGTTGTTCTTCTTCATCATTCTTCATCGTGCTCAACAATTACACAAGGTATGTCATCTTTTTTAATTAGAAGCAAATCGATTTCAGTTCAGTTAACAAGTGTTAGAAATCGTAGATGGAGAATGTGTGCCTACAATCTTCGTATGATTTTGTATCATTGCAAGAACAGTCGTAATCAAGGGAGACTATTCTAGAGATGTTTCTTTTGGCAAAGCGAGGAAACGTGCAATCTATTCGAATGGAATTATACTATGGGACCATGGCAAGATGCAATCGAGACTTTAGATGAAGAATGGAGAAATGATTCGACCAAGACGAGGGATATGCAACCTGTTGAAACATTGAAGGAGTTGTATGAGTCAGCAATGAAGAAGAATGTGGAATTCCAGATCCAGCTAAAGTCGGATGGATTTTCTGGAAAGATGAAGACAGTTTGCCTATTTTTTTCTTTCATGGTCAATCTGTACTTGTTAGTGAAATGTAAAAGATGAAGGTTTATGGTATAATTGGTGTGTTTTGTTAGTGTTTACAATAACCTGTAATTTATAAATAATGATAAGTAACTTGAAGCTATTACCTTCTGCTGATAGGATATGAAACACCATCTACCATCTCCAATATATCAATAAGCAACTTCATAAACCAGCTCCATGAGTCTTTTGTTTCACTCTCAACTACACCAAAAATAATTGGTAGATATTGGTCATTTGGATCTCTGCCCACTGCAATAAGTAAAATACTACCATATTTGTGTTTCAAGTGGCATCCATCTAATCCAATAAATGACCTATATGCCTTTGTCAATGATTTCTTGGTCCCATCAAAGAAAATGTAACACCTCTCAAATCTAGATTTCAAACCTGGAGCTAGGGTAGTAGTGTTGACTTTGAAAGTATTACTTACTGAGGCCCTTCTTAACTTAGCACCATAAAACCACAACAAACTGAATTGTTTACTTGAATCCCCTTAAACTATTTGTCTTGCAATTTTCCTTGCCCTGAATGCCCTGCACCCTGGGATTTCAGTTGAATACCTAAGTCTTACATCTGTCACTACCTCATTTAGTTTCATCTTTGTATTGTTCTTCAGACCTTCTACAATGACCTTAGTAACCCACTCTACCTTAGCACTTTTGTTAAAGAATTTTCTTCCACACATGTGTTTTGCATACAGTGTTTTTATCCTAAAAGTTATGGATGTTAACACTCTACTACACAAGACAGTATAATTACATTTCTTCTTATCCTTGCATACCACCCTACATATATTGGAATCATTTTTCTCAAACTTCAAATCCCTCTCATTTATCATATTATGCTTAAGTATGACATCCTTAAATTTTTTCAAGGAACGAAACTCCATTCCTACTTTGAAAATATAATCCTTACTCAATTTATCTTCCTCATTGAACCTTATTACACAAGGCCTTTCATCACAACTGTCATCTTCAGTCCTATTGTCCAACTCATCTGTCATATATTCTTCTTCAATGACATGTTGCTTCCCCATTTCTTCTGTGATAAACATTTGCTTAACTGATTCAGTTGAGGCACAAGGAGCTGGTTAATTTATATGTTCAGCAACAACACCATCAACCATATCATCCATTTCTTCATCTAAACCCTTCATCCTCTCCTCCTCACTATCATCAAAATGCACATCCCTAACTGAATCACCACTTGATTCATCATCACTAGCATCATCTGGTTTATCCTTCCCCTTCTCCCTAACCCTATCCATAAAGGTATTACCTCATGTCTCAGGTTTTGGCCCACAATAAATTTCAACATCACACTTATGCTAAACAACAAACATTCTTAACTCAGTAGCATCTCCGTCATCGCTAAATGACTTTAAATTTTCTCCAAAAGTTCTTTTTTCATGTTTCCACCACATCTTAACAGTATTAGCATCAAACTAAGGTTCAATGGATTTCACTAAGTCACGGGCTTCAAAAAAGGACCATTAATCTACGTCTTGACTATTAAAACCAATTACATCCCCACCACCGTATCTAATGTTTGGGGTTTTTTTTTACAAAACAACCTTATGTATAAAACACCAATTTAAATGTAATTATTTCCTGTACATAATGTTACCAATTTAAGATTCAATTTTAACTCACGTACATATTAGGGTAAAAATTTAGGTATTCAGTACAAACAGTTTTGTTACCTATTACGGAACAAGATGTAAAATATGTATTCCTAACAATACGAACACTCAGATTCCACTATTTATTAACCCTAACATTACTAAATTGGGACAAAAGGAGTTTACTTGGGACCACAAAAGGACGAAGACACCAAGTGAAATGAGGGACCACACAGAGACAGGAAAACGATGGCCACGATAGCTGGGACCACCAATGAAGATGAGTGACCACGCGTTGCTAGGGTTTTTCTTTAGGGAAAGAAGAAAGCTTGCAGAATAACGTTTGATAATGAGAGGAATGAATTGACTTTATCACTTATGTTATCTTAATCCAAGCTGGAAATTTCATTTTTTTTATTATTCCATGTCACACACGCCACATCATCCTCCGTTAGTGGAAACTAACAACAAGGACCATATATGGTTACGTCAAATTTTACAGCGACTGTAATTCGAAGAAAAATTTTATAGGGACTAAAAATGCAGGGTTGCATATTTATAGGGACTAAAATCATATTTAACCCTTTTAAATATAGCAAGAGTTGTCATTTTTCAAACTAACACTCCCAAAAAATTTTGGTCGTATGTTGTCAACCATGTAGTTTTTATTATGAACAGAATTTTTAATCCTGTTTTAGAAAAAAATCAACTCATTACCTTTTTTCTAATGAAGAATCTAATTTGAATATTTTAAAATTTTTTTAAATTTTAGCATATGCATCAAAATCAATACTTCATTCTCATAGAAACAAACTTAATCAATACCTTTTGTGTCTTCTCAAAGTTTTCAGCTACTTTTATAGAGGAACATAAAAGAGTCATTGGAGAGGACTTCATGCACAATGAATCTTTGAGAGAATCATTATCAGAGACGTTGGAAAGCTTCCAGATATGGTTAATATCGTTTAGAGGCCATTTGAATATTTGTTGCTATAAGAGGAATTATCAGTCGCATTGCTACTGTCTTCTGCAGATTTCTGCTAAGTCTTCACATGATCAGAAGAGGACAATCAGAAGAAGACAAAATGTCTTCAAAGTTTAATAGTGACCTATTAGAGTTTCTTGATCCTTGAGCTTTGACTGGCTTTAGATTCCGAGTCTTCAGAAGATGAAACTCAACTTCTGATCCTTTAGACTCTGACTCTTCAGAGGTTGACTTCTTCAGAGTTTGGATCTTCGGAGGTTGACTTTCTTCAAACTTTGTTCTTTAAAAGTTGACCACTACAGAAGCTGATTCTTTAGAGTTTGATCTTAAGGCTTCTCTTTGAATGTTCAATGCAAAGTCAGAACTGACTTTGAATATGAATTTTGATCTATGTTCCTGCACACTTTAACAAATATTAGAATACCCAATTGTTCCTTAAATACTTTGTTATCATCAAAATCTAAGGGATATGGTACAAACCAATTTTGTTTCAACAAATATGAAAACCATTCTTTACATAAACTTTAAAATCACGAATCTAGAAATCCTGAAATACTTTCTTGACCTTAAAGTGGCCCATTTAAAGGAAGGAATTGTTATCTAACAAAGAAAATATCACATAGATTGTTAAATGATATATGTTTACTTGCATCAAAACCTGCTTCTACACTCTTAATTCCTTGAACAAAGATACAACGAGATGGAAGCAAACCCTTTGAAGGTGTCACCTCATCTAGAAGACTCATTGGTAGATTGTTGTATCTAAATTACTAAAGGCAAAACATAACACTTGCAACACAATAATTGAGTAAATTCCTCCAAAATCATGTTCAATTGCACTATCACATAGCTTGTAGAGTCATAAGATGTTTGAAGCAATATCTTGGCAGAGGGTTGTTGTTACCTAGATTTTATAATATGCAAATTCTATGATACTCTGATGCAAATTTAGTCGATGCATTGATTCTAGAAAATCTACGTCAGGGTATTGTTTCTTCATTAGTTTATCTTTTGTGTCTTGAAAAGCTAAGAAACAACAAACAATCTATAGGTTCTCTTCTAAAGCAGAATATATAGCACTTGGATTAGCTACATGTGAATTGGGTTGACTCCTCTACAGTCTAAGAGATATGTACATCACATGCTAGAAGCCAACAATTTTGTATTGTGCCAATCAAAGTGCGCTGCACATAGAATCAAATCATGTATTTAATGAAAGAATAAAAATTCTTTGAGATTGATTGTCACCTAGTGAGAGAGAAAGTTTCAACAAGGCATGTTGAAGTTGCTACCCATATCTTCCCAAAAAAAAAACAGTTGGCTGATTTTCTTACAAAATCTTTGACTAAATTCAATAGTTTCATTTCCAAATTTGGCATGTTAGATATATACCATGCTAAAGTTGGATGGAGGATGTTGAAAGAGTAAAGATGTGTTCAATGCTAACTTTCCCTTTTTTTATTAATAACTAAGTTCAAAAAGTAGTTAGGAAGTTATTATTTTGGAAAACTAATTAGTTAGTTTTATAGTTAGTTAAGGTTTGTTGTAAGGATTTTCTATCTGTTTATATATGATTAATGCATGTGTCATTTCAAGTCAAGTTCAATAATACAAATGGTTGCTTCAATTTTATTCTCTCTTTCGCTTTTTTTATTTATTTATATAAACTCAATGTTCTAATGTAATAATTATTGAAAATATACTTTTTAGTTCTTTATCATCTAATGGTCATTTATTTATTTTTTAAAAACTTTTTTAAACCATTTATTTTTTCAAATAGACAAACGTTAGTCCTTTTTCCAGAATATGTTATGCTAAATATGAAGAAGAAAAAAATGCTGACTTAGCAACCCTTGAACAAATAATTGTCTATTTCAACCAAATCATCAACTTGAAAAATAGGGATATGATGATTAGCCCTTTTATTGGACAAATTTTGCCACGTAGATACCATGGGAAAATTAATTAACATCAATTACAAACAAAAAATGCAAATATATTACACATGGCTACAAATAATCCTTGTATCCTTCTACCTGCATCACACATGATAATTCTCCATCTGAACATCTTTATCCTTCAAAGGCTCATACTCTCCATGATAAACTTCAAGATGCTCCGACAAAGCAGACTTATCAATACTCTGATGATGATAAGACTTACAAACAAAATAAAGCACCGTTTGTATAACAAGTCCAAACAAAAACAAATTTGGCAACAAAACCACACATAGTATACCAGACACTGTTCTCCCAACCAAACTCAACCACCAACCTCCCACAACAACCTTTGTAAACAAAAACTGTATCCCAAATATTGAAACACTTAGCACCAAAAATATAACTATTGACAAACCCATTTTCCCTTTTATCAATTCATTGCTCTTCATCATAGCTTCAACTCCATAACAGTCTTCTAAAATAGTCACAACACTAGCTAGTTGCCACACTATTGTAAGATATAGAGCCCCAACAAAGTATAAGATTCCTATAATTAGTAGTATCACAACACCACCACTGTTATATCCAACCAAAAGTGCCCAAATAATGAAAACTAGTATTGCCATAATATTGTAAACAAAAAAAGCTACAAAAGTGCATATGAAAGTGACCATGAGTCTCTTCCAAACCCTTGGAACAACACTCATGACAGTTTTGAAACTCACATCTCTTGCTGTGTAAATGGATGCTATGGTGTAGACTACTGCAGAGGTTGATAAGAGAGAGAAGATTAGAAGACAAGTGAAGTAAAAGAGTTTGAAGAGTAGGAAAGTGGTCCATTCTGAAGAGATTATGTCGGAAAGTTTTTGGTATTGTGGTGTGCCTTGTGGTGTGTCGATTATTTCTTGTGTGTTGATGATGATTTTCTTGAAGAGGATGTTGGATACATCTATATGGATAAGGAAGATGAAGGAGAGAGGGAGGATGAGAGTTAAGGCAATTTGGCTGATAATTTTGCTGCATGAAACTATGATCTTGTTAGATTCTTTGTAGATTCCAATGAGTCCTAGAAATTGCATCTCTTCTTGTTCTCTGTCCATGGCTATTTTTTTCTTCTTTCAATTACTACTTTTGGTTTGGTTTTAGAATGATGTGTCAAATGTTTGTGATGGTATATAATGTAAACATATTTGACTCGGTCTGTTTTATATCTTATGCTCCAAACTACCCCTATACGTGTAGAATGAATACGGAATTTGAAAGTTATGGTCAACGGTTACCTTATTTTGATTGGTTGAAGAAGGATTAAATATTGGTATTTGATTCGAATGAAGACAAGTCAAACAAAGGACTAAATCAAGGGAAGGACAATGATTCCAAACATTGATAAGGAAAGAGTATGCTGCATGCTGGGGTAGACTGCCTGCCAGGTTGAATAAAAATCAACAGTCTAGAATTTTTTTTAAGACAGGTCTCTAGTTTATGGACAAGTGATTACTTGCTAATGGAAAGAGGTTCATAAGTTTATATTTTTTTTAGAAAGAACTAATTTACAACAAAGAAGGTAGAAAGAACTGCAATCTGACACTTTTGGTTTGACACTTTTGTCCTATCATTCTAGAACGATACTCTCGACTCTTGTGGTTGAAGACCGAGAGTAGTAAAAGTGTCCCTTTTAAGTTTATATATTTTTTTTCTTGTTTAGTAGAAATATTATACTTAGGATCTTGTGTTGGTGTATTTATTTTGTTCACCATGAACTAAACTCTTTGTCTTAATTGTGAAATTTAATGAAAAAGTAATATTTTGTGGTATGAATTGATTTTTGTGACTTATTCGGTCGTATGAAATAATGTTATATATATTTTTCTTTGACTAATCATCTTAGAAATAGATAATAATTTATTAGTATTAAGAAATTCTCTAGTACTTAGTCATCATGACAATCATGGATAAAAAGTGAATGTATGAATAGTTTACCATTTAATTATTTTAAGGATAAAAGAACTAAAAGTGTGTTTGGATGAAGCATTTTAATGAGGTAATGTAATGTTTTGAGGGAATTCAAAATGATTTGCACAAAATTAATTGTTTGGATACAAAAATGAAGAATGGTTAAAATGATGGAAATTTATAGAGTATTTTATCTAAGTTAAATTTAATCATTTTGAAATGACAACAAAAACCAAAGAATTTGAAATTCCTACTTACTCCATAAAATATTTGTTATTATTATTTTTTCAAATTTTGCAAATTAGTCCTCATATTTTCCAAAATTACAAAATTGACCCTAAAATTTTTCTAAAAATTGCAAATTGGTCCTTAATAATTTTTAAATTTTACAATTTGGTCCTTCAAATTTTAAAAAATTACAATTTGGTCCCTACTTTTCAATTTTTTTAATTTAGTCCAAAAAATTTATATTTTATAAAAAAGGACCCCAAAAATTTAACAATGAATTACCTTAATACTCCATCCAAACAAAATAATTTAAAATTAATGAATTTCAATTGAATCATTTGAATTGATTTGAATTTTAAATTTTTTTAAAATTTTCAATTACCTCATCCAAACACACTCTAAGAATTTGAAATTCCTCTCATACTTCATAGAATGAATTTGTTACTATTGTTTCTTCAAATTTTACAAATTGGTCCTCATATTTTCTAAAATTACAATTTGACCCCAAAAATTTTCAAAAAATTAGAAATTGGTCCTTAATAACTTTTAAATGTTACAATTTAGTCCTTCAAATTTTTAAAAATTGCACATTGGTCCCTACTTTTAAATTTTTTATTTGGTCCAAAAATTAAATTTTATAAAAAATGACCCCAAAATTCTTACAATGAATTATCTTAATACTTCATCCAAACAAAATAATTTAAAAATGAATGGATTTCAATTGAATCATTGAAATTGCTTTGAATTTTAAATTCCTTTAAAATTTCCAATTACTTCATCCGAAAAATGCATGAATTGTCAAAGAAATGCATAAATTCTATTGTAAGATATAAAAATCGTTTCCATAGATATTCACTACAAGAAAACAGCTCATTAGCCAGGTGACTATGCCAGGTGCTAATCACCTCGCAAAAAAACGTACTTGCGGGGTGTTATTCACCTCGCAACACAGTTTTTTTTTTTAAAAAAATATTATAAGTTTTTCCATTTCGCAACAGTTAGAGGGAAATTTAAATTTTTTCAAAAGAATGTTGTGAAGTGATAAACACCCCGCAACTGTTTTTAAAAAATTTCGGGGGAAATTTATTTGTGCAATTATTGATGCGTCAGTAGTGGCAGGAGAAATGTAATGTCATAAAGGGATAAAGAATTTGCGGGGTGAACCCCACGTCGCAACTTCCAACAAAATAATATTTGCAGGGTTAAAGCCATCTCGCAAGTTTTTTTTTTTGAAAAAGTGGGTGGAAAGCTTTAATTGCAGTCATTGATTGACAAAGGGGTAGGTGAACGTTATGTACAATTTCTGACATTAATGTTGCGGGGTGATTTGCACTTCACAAATCTCAACAGTCAGAAAAGTTGCGGGGTGATATTCACCTCACAAGTTTCCTTTATATATCACATGCGTCTTTCTCGTTTGTCCACCAGTAAACTTAAACAATTCTTCAAAACTTCTCAAACTCTTATTCTCTCAAACCCATTTTCTCTCATTCTCCAACCCTTTCTCAACTCCTCTATATCTCTCATTTCTCTCCATTTTAATACAAAATCAAGATCCAAATACTCAAAAAAATTGTTAGATTCGGATCTGCTTTCTATATTTCCATCAAATCCATTTACAAAGGTACACATATTTATAAATTGTTTGTTATTTTAGGAATTCTTTTAATTGTTTTGTATTATAGAAATAATTGGTCTGTATGTTTTATGAATATGTGTAGAAATATATGTTGAAATGGGTATAAAAATATGTTGTATGAATTTTGTATGTTGAAATTAATTACAAATATATGTTGAAATGGGAACAAATGTATGTTGAAATTATAGAAATATATGCTAAAATTTGTAAAAATAGAATATACTTTTTAATTTTAGTAAACTGAATTTTTATTTATTTTATAAAACAGAATATTTTATTATTATAAAAAAACAAAATATTATTATTATTTGTTAAAACAAAATATATTTTTTATTATATGTTAAATAATTAAATATTATATTTTAGGAAACAAAATATTATTACCCTCTATTATTAAGCTAAACATAAATATTGTATTACTAACATTTATTACTGTTTTTAATATATTTATGATAGTTATGATTTATTATATTTATGTTATTTTAAATATTAATAATTTAATATTTAGAATAATGTAAATATATTATTTTTTATTAGCTTATTTACTGTTTGACAGGTGATCTCCACCCCGCAAGTTTTAATCTTTTTCTGCTCTGCTCTGAACCACCCTGCACTCCTGCACTCTCTGCTCTGTCTTGCGTGTAATTCTAGTAAAGGACTTGTGGGGTGCTTTTCACCTGGCAAAATTGCAAAGTGAAAACCACCTTGCAAACTTGCGAAGTGCGTTTCCCTTTGCAAAAAGTTGCGACTAACGTTTTTGCAAGGTGTTTTGTCCACCCCGCAATTGTTACGTTACAGGATAATATTTGCATTTGCGGGGTGCTATTCACCTGAGAAATTGATGTTTTTTTTAGTGATTTACAATTGTATTTAGACATTGTAGGCTTATACCCCTAGGTAACATTTTGGTCTCATCGGTCATGATAGATCCTACCATATTCACATATTTAAAGAAATCATCAAATGAATCATTCTCAAACATGTTTTTAAACTCTTTTAAACATCCTCATTTCTCAGTTGTTATTCATTATTTTAAACAAGTAAAAAAAATCAATTATTATTATTATTATTATTATTATTATTATTATTATTATTATTATTATTATTATTATTATTATTATTATTATTATTATTATTATTCTCTCATGTTCTATTCATAATTTGTTGTTTTGAAAATTAACTTAAATTAATATAATATTTATCGAATCGATACTCTTATTTTTAAAATTTACTATCACATTGGTCGTGTATACTTGCACATAAAAAAATAGCACTTGATCCTACATGGAGGCTATTATTTAAGGAGAGCGAAGGAACGAAACGAGGGTTAAAAAATTTGTTTAAAGTAAAAAGATGGCAGAAAATATGCAGCAAAAGTGAAAGTTCGAAAATTCTCTATTTCATCCATATTTCACTATTAAAAATAATATATTTTTTAACAAAACTTTCATGTCAGCTATTAAAAATCGAGGTCAAATGGCGACATGAAAAACTGTTTATTGTTTGAGCTTCGATTCCCAATTCTTGGTAATTTTTTGTTTTATTTAGAACCAAAAAAGACGTGTTTATTTTTTATAGGTTTTACGTCAGATATGTTATGTCGGGTTTCTAGAAAACCGAGATAATAACTCTCTAAATTTTTTATTCTTTTAGAACAAAAAATGCGCTTTTATTTTTTATAGAATTTATGTCAGATATGTTCCCTCGTTTTTCAAGAAAACTGAGATGATAACTATCTAAATTTTTTATTCCTTAAGAGTTAAAGTAAATCTCATTTCACTTTTTGAGCCCTAGCGAACGAAAGAATACTATTATTCTCAAGCGAACAAAAGAATACCATTATTCTTCTATCAAGGAGGAAGAAAGCAACACTTTTCTTTCAGTCTCTCCTCACATTTTCGGTGTGTACAAGTTCTCCATTACTGTTGTTGTTTCCGTCGTTGATGTTGTTGTCGTGGTCATTATTGTTGTTATTATTATGGTTTTTGAGACTTAGGGTGTAATGTAGTGTTGTTTTATAGTTATTTATAGTTGTTTTTGTTTGTTGTTATTGTTGTTTCATTAAGATGGATTGAATGTTCATTTTTGTTGGTTGTGTATTATTTTTATTTTATTTTCAGAAGCTTTATGTGATTTTGGATAATAGTTGGATGAAAGCCAACAGATTAAATAAAGAGTATGAGAATAGAGTGAAACAATTTCTTGATTTCGCAGAAAAAACCTTCCTAGCAGTAAGGCGATTTTTTGGTGTCCATGTAAAATTTGCCGAAATATTCAAAAACTTCCAAAGAAAGATATATTGAATCATTTAGGTTATGATGAAATTATTCAAAATTACACGAAATGGGTGTTATGGCATGGTAAAGTAACAAAAAAAAAGACCTCTGTAACATATAGTTGAAGATGATGAATTTATGAATGATAATTTAGAAGACATGATCTGTGATATTGGAGTATATATTTTCAAGAAAGCTAATGTGGTAGATACTTTGAAAAGAGAAATGGAATAGTAGTTTTACAAGATTGCCAATTGTGTTAAGACTATGTAATCCTAAGACAAGAGGTGGGTGGAGGGATAGAAGTTTCATTGAATTTCTTGAATTGTTAAAAGAAATGCTTCTAGAAGGTAACACACTGTCAAACCGTAGTTATGAGGCCAATAAAATATTATGTCCAATGGATTTGGACTATTTCAAAATACAAGCATGCTGTAATGATTGCATATTATATATGAAAGAGTATGAAAACTTGAGGGAGTGCTCGAGGTGTCACGCTACAAGCAGAAGGACAGTGGTGTTGAAGACCATGATGGTGTAACTAGAAAACATGTTTCTTTCAAGGTGACGTGGTACCTACTGATAATTCAAAGGTTCAAGAAATTGTTTGCTAATGTTAAGGACGCAAAGAATACTAGATGTCATGCAAATGAAAGAATGTGTGATGGAAAAATTCACCATGTAACTGATTAATTGCAATGGAAGAAAATTGATTCCTTGTTTTTCAGATTTTGCCCTTGAATCGAGGAACCTTAGGCTTGGAATTACCACCGAAAGAATGAACTCTTTCGGTAATTTGAGTACTAACCATACGTCATGGCCTGTTCTTCTCATAATTTACAATATATCTCCATGGTTGTGCATGAAGTGTAAATATATGATATTATCAATGATGATTTTGGGTCCAAGATAACAAGGAAACGACATAGATGTTTATTTAGCTTTATTGATTAAAGATTTAAGACTTTTGTGGGAGAATGACATTGATGTTAATGATGCGTATACAGGTGATAACTTTAAGTTGTGTGTCATGTTGTTTTGCACAATCAATGACTTTCTCACATACGGTAATTTGTGCGAGTACAGCGTCAAGGGATATAAAGTGTGTCCTACATGTGAATTTGATACATACCACCACCAATTACAAAATGGAAAAAAAGACAGTTTATTTTGGGCATCGAAAAATTTCTAAGAACTAATTATCCTTACTGAAGATTGCGGAAGGCTTTTAATGAAGAGCAAGCATTTGATATAGCTCCAAAGCCCTTAACAGGAAGGAAATTTTTAAAAGACAACAACACATTAATGTTGTCTCTAGGAAGAAACAAAAAAAGCTCGTGGAGAAAAATATTTTGAAAAAGAGATTAGTATTCTTTTATCTTCCATATTGGTCTAGTCTTGATGTAAGACATTGTCTTGATGTGATGCATGTGGAGAAAAATGTATGTGATAGTTTGATTGGAATATTTTTCAACATTAAAGCCAAGACAAAAGATACTAAAAAATCCCGTAAAAATATGGTTGTGATGGGTATACGACAAGTGTTAGCCCCAAAAGAAATAGGAAATTGAACCTATTTCCCAGCATGTCACACTCTGTCTAAAAAAGAAAAACAAATTTTTTGTGATTGTTTGCAAGGTATCGAATTTGTCTAAGGGTATAATCAAATGTGAAGAAACTTGTGTCAATCAATGATCTCAAGTTAGTTGACTTAAAATCTCATGATTGTCATGTAATGATGCAACAACTTCTATCAGTAACTATCCGTGGCATTTTAAGGGTAACTACAATCAAATTGTGCTTATTCTTCAATGATATATGTAGTAAAGTCATTTCCAGACGACTTGGAACATGAGATTGCAATTATCTTGTGTCAATTAGAGATGTTTTTTCCTCTATCATTCTTTGATATTATGGTTCACTAGTTAGATTTTCATCTAGTAAGGAAGATTAGAGTTTATGGTCCAGTTTATTTTCGGTGGATGTATTCGGTATAGCAATACATGAAGATCTTTACGGTGGATGAAACACAGATTTTGATACCTATAACATAAATATACATTATTGAAGATCAAAATATAGTCAAAATTGTAATTTTTTCAAAAAGTTTTAATTCAAAAAAGACTTTTATGAGAAACTATTTGAAATATCTTCAAAATTAAGTGATTTTTTGAAATTTTAATATCCCAAAAATTTTTTAACATAAAGATGAAATATTGAAAATAAAATTTTATTAAAATAAAATTTTCATTTTAAATTTTTATAAAAAGTTTCTTAATAATTTTTTTTACAAAATATTATGGAATATTATAAAAAATATTTTTAGAAAATAAAACAAACGACCTCTTAGTGGAATTAGAATATTGTGTTACAGAAAAGGACTATGAGGCAAGGCAAGGAATTGATGTTTACTACTTTTTGTGATTCTAGAGAGATAATAATTGGAAGTAGACCATGATTAATCACTATCGGAAATAGATGGTCTTCAAATAATCTAATTTTATTTTTTAGTTGATTTAATTCTCATAATTTTAATTCATATCATAATCCTGAAATACATGTTAATGTTAATCACCCCTCCTATTACTCGACCTTAGTAAAATGATAATTTTTTTATTAGAAATTAGAACAATCTAAGAGGATATGAACATCTATTTTATATATGATGACAAATAGTTACACTTGTTGAAAAGAAATTATTTTGTAAGCTTACAATTATACTCATATTCCTACACGAAATTTTTTGGACCAAAATACTCTTATATAAATAATTTATATTTTAAATTTTTTTATTTTTTTCTCACATTTCAGAAAAGCTCTCGGAACACCTACAAATATATAAATCGGAGCATATTTTTAAATAATCTAGTTTACAAAAATACACACCGAAATATTTTTGAAAGTGTTCCGGTAAATAAATTCATACCGGAACACTTTTTAAAAGTGTTCCAGTTTTCAAAAATTAAAAAAAAAAAAAAAGTAGCAATTTCGACAAAAGACTAAAACGTAGCCAAAAGTAAAAGACAACATTTTAAAAGTGTTGCAGTAAACCATTTAACTAGTTCTTTAACCGAAGTACCGGTATGTTAATAATACACTCTACCGGAAAATTATTCAAAAGTGTTCCGATAATAATAATTTTTTCTAAATTAACTTCGGCAACAAATTAACACCGTGGCTTAAAATAAATAGACAACATTTTTAATCGTTACTGGTACTCATTATGCAATTTATTAAATCGGAACAATTTTAAAAAGTGTTTTGGTTTCTTAATAATACACTCTACCGGAACACTTTTAAAAAGTCTTTTCTAATTGAAATAACAATTTATATATGTTAATTAAGTAATATTTCTAATTAAAATGATTTTTAAATAGCTTAATAATTATAATTATTTTCTATGTAAAAAACAAGTCATGAAATTATAATTAATTTCATGGCACGCATAAGTTTCAGTTCGACCACTGTGTTTACTTCAGATTTTGACCTGGTAATTCATTTGTTATTTTGTTGCTTTATGTGGATGATATTCTCATAGCAAGCAACAATGTCGAAGATGTAATGAGGGTGAAGGCTGAACTCAATAAGGAGTTCGATATGAAGGATCTGGGAGCTGCTTCCAGGATTCTTGGAATTGACATTCGAAGAGATAGAAAGAAGTCAAAGTTATGCTTATCTCAAATGGCATATCTATGAAAGAACAATGAATCCTGGAAGTGAGAACACTTGGTGACGACTCAAGTGAGAACACTTGGTTATTATGAGAAATGAGAACAATGAATCACGACCATTAAATTTTGATTTGTTGATTTTAATGAGCTGGATTCGTTTCTCTTTTTATGTTGAAAAAGAAACCAATCCAGTCCATTAAAATCAACAAATCAAAATTTAATGGCCGGGATTCATTATTCTCATTTTTTATAATAACCAATTGTTCTCACTTGAGTCGTCATATATATATATATATATATATATATATATATATATATATATATATATATATATATATATATGTATATATATATATATATATATATATATATATATATATATATATATATATATATGCTTATCCATTTTATTAAATACATCACTATTAGATTTGTACGCGTTTTAATACAAGTGTTGGTTAATATCTTAACTCAACAATAACATCTTTAATTTTTTTATTAATGTGTTGTTAAAAAACTTAAAATCACATGATAAATTATAATTTGAGCATGAATTTTTATTAGAAATTTCAGTAAACGGGTATAGATATGAGTTTGGGTACTTAGGTACCTATAGGGCACGTGAACAGGCTCAAACGTTGGTTCCCAGCGGATATGGGCTCGAGTATGGAGATTTTTCAAACTACGGTATAAAAACGGGTACTATAATACCCTACTCATTCCCTGCCAATTGTTATCCATACTAGCACATGTCATTTGTTATGTCATTTTTTTTTAAAAAAAACTGTTTAAATCATTTTAATATATTTAATATAATAAGTTATAAATCATAATTAATATTATTAATAAATTAGATATGACATTAGACTACAACTATCCATCAACAACATAAATGTTTTTTCTATTATTTTCTGATACCTCAAATTCATAATGAGAATTTGAGAAGAACCTATTGAATCCTTGGGGATTTGCGCTTATGAGACAGAAAAATCCTTAAGGACAGTGTCACGCCTCAGATTTGTTTAACAATTTATTATATTGTAGGATTAATATTTGTGATTATGTAGAAACTTGACCAAGTTGCATTAGTGGCCAAATTCTACAACAATCTTCAAAAATTATGTTTATATCAAAAAAAAAGTAAATTGTTCATTTAAAAATTTTATATATACAAAAAATAAAGACATAAATTTATTATTTTTTAAAAAATAATAAAATTTGTTGATTAAATAAATATAACTTTTTTTATTACATTTTAAAAACAAATGCGCGTACCGTACTCATACCGTGCGAACGCACGGGTATTCCGCTAGTTTTATGAATAAGGAAGTATCAGTTTACTCTATAAAATTGCTTAGTAGTTGATTATTTTGTAGACAATTTTCTTGCAACTTTTTTCAATAAACAGAAATGTTGGTTCTAGAACAGGCCAAAATATTGAAATTGAAGGCGGTAGGGTGCGATGTTGTTAACTGGAAATTAAAGTGGCAGGTTGAGTACTTTGATCTTGAAAGGGGTAGATGAGGACTCCGAGTTATGTTAAAGGCTTTGCCACCTAAAAAGAAACAAAAGTTGCAGGTTTTTTAGTGCACATAATAAAGATATATATACTACTAGTAAGTTTTGCCCGGGTCCCTCGCAATAACCACAACAAAAAATCTATCAATCATCACCTCCATCTTCTCAACCAACCCAACTCAACGCCAAAATAAAATAATTATTAGATCTTTATTATTTTCATCATAATTATGTTTAAAATCATTGTCATCTATTATTGTGATATGTTGATAACATAATTTTCTAATTTGTGATAGACTTAAATTATATTTTTCTATTCATTAGTTTCTGCATGTCGAAAACATTCCCATATTAGTGGCCCTTGTGTCAATAAAGTATTAATCCATGGACCACGAAATTTCAATAAAGCCATTTTGAAGCCAAAAAAATAGCAATGTATGACAAGTCTATATTAGGCCCTCGTGTATTAAAGAGATATGTTTGGTATGGATCTTTAAAATAGAGTAGAATTATTAAATATGTTAAGCATAAAAAGATACTTTTATAATAGTAAAATTTATTGTTGGATTAGGTTGAGCCGTTGAGGTCCATGTTACATGTCCTTGTATAAGAGTACATATTGTGATAAATCAAATTAACTCAGGATTTATGAGACAAGACACATCCCTCACTTAGTACTTGAATTTATTTTTACCCTCTCTTGAATTTAATTTGTTTTTAAAATGATGAGTAACTTGTCCTTTTAGTTTGATTAAAATGCCATGGATTCATGTTATCTTCTACAAAAAGTCGTTAAAGTTCCTCATAATTACTAAAGGGACAGTTTATAGATTGATACTAGTTTTTAGATTAAAAAATGAGCTCTGCTATGCTTACATCAATTTTTTACCCAGTATACAATTACACCGTGTATGAATGTCATTGGTTTAGTGGTGTATGGATTCCAAAACGAGACAAAAAAACTATTATAAAAATAATGAGTATGTACTTTTGGTATGCAATACAATGGAAGTGTAAAATTTAATCTCATAGTAGCATTTCTCTAAAAACATGCTTTGTATGTAAGGGACAGTTTATAGTTGATAATAGTTTTTAGATTAAAATATGTTTTGTTTTGTATGTAACATTATGTATTGTTATGAGAATAGGTGAATATGATCATCGAGTGATCGATGAATTCAATCACATTATATGTGAAACTTAATCAAGTATTCGGATGTTTTTTCTTGATTGTGCACACTCCATTTGAGAGGTTTATGTAAATTAGAAAATGAGAACATGGCACCACTGATCCGTGTCACAAAACAGGTTTGAGTCTTGATGAAGTGGGTTAGAGTCTCATTGAAGAGAGGTGGACACCAAAGTGGGATTGATTTTCATACGGTGAAAGAGACTCAAAGTGGGTTTGAGTCTCATACGAGTGACAGTTCTTGAAGTGGGTTCGAGTCTCATGGAGAATCTGAATCCACATGAAAGTCTAATCATACGGGCATGCGTGAACCGAGCCTTGCCCTAGACGTAGGTCCAGTCGAGAATCGAAATTTCGTGTTCCGAATAATGATTTATTGAGTTAAATGGACTCAAGTGACATGTTTCCATACACTGCGAGAAATCCCTCGATACTTAAGTTTTCATCGCCTTATAAGACTTAAGTTATAAACCAATTAGAAACCTTGTAGAGCTAAGTGGACCCATAAAATAGGAAACTCATTGAGATTATTATCACACCCCATCTATTATTGTTATTTTCAGGAGATTCTTCGCAGTTTAAAGGCAAGGGAAACTTGCTTGATGCTTTGGACGATGCTTTTTACCTTGGTTTTTGTCAGAAACCGAGGGTATTATTTTGGCATGATAATTGAGAAGATTGATCATCGTCCTTAAACAAATTTGTGTTATCTATTTCATGAGTATCAACGCTCAAGACACTTTCATTAGTGGTCTGCGTGAAACCTAATAGACATTCATTATAAAAGCAATTTGATAGTCAATAATTGTTAATGAAACATATAACATGATAATTTGAAGCATAAAAAACTCTGTAAAGTTCTCTAAGACGGATTGCAAGAGCAGAAAACAAATTGTGTTTAAGGCATTCAACATTTTTCTTTAATAATCATTTTTCACGACATTCTTCAATAATCATATATTCATGCATTTAACTAACCATTTTCTTGTTTTACATCAGAAACAGATTAATGCGAAAGGGATTTAGAATATATTGCATCCAACATTTTATCTTTCTTGACATTTCAATGAAACAAGGAATCAACATCTGATCTTTATCAACAGTAATGACGATGAATCAGATTCAAAATTTGTTATATATATATATATATATATATATATATATATATATATATACACACACACATAAATATTTTATGTAAACGATGTAATATTATGAGTAAACAATTAATTTATAAATATTTTGTAGTTCATAACAAATTTAAAAAAATATCAATCTTACCTCTCGGTGTTATTGATAAACCGAGATGTTTGATGTGCTAATTTTGAAAATATTAAAAGTGCAGAAGCTGAGATTCGAACCCAGGTGCATAAGCATTTTCTCCTTGGTGTTTTAAAAACCGATGGATAAAGTTGATACTTTTCATGATGCCCTTCGTTACCTAGTGTTTTTAGCCAATGTTAAATACATTTCACATCCGAGATAAAATGTATTTTTTATAGTAGTGAATAAATAGATGAATCAACAGTCGTATCCATTAGAAAATTCAAAAAGGAGGTTGGAAAATGTTTAGTCCAGTTAACAAACATGGAACATTCATCCTTAATCATCAACAATATAGACCCTCGGATAAAAAAGTAATTGTTGTGAAAAACGATGTCAAGAACAGAGTGTAATAAAGAATTAGGGAAGACAAGAAGAACAACAAGAATTGGTTATAACTGCTATTCTTTTACTTTCTCTTAGAAAACAAGATTACAAGTTTACAAGAATAACAAATAACCTCTCTCACCCTAAATTAGGATTTGCAGTGTGCAATGATGAGAGACTAGTATGCTATTTATAATAAAACCTAACATACTAACTAATGAGCTTTTTACACAAGGCCCATTACACAAGCTAACTTAATTAACAAGCTAACTTAACAAATTAAGATTTAAACATTAAAACCTAATTTAAAATGCTAACAACCCTAGCATCTTCGACACCAGCATGTGAACAACCTTCGACTCCATGCTTAATCCTGTCGAACCAAGAAGCTACCCTTCAACCATACTAGAGTTCTATCCAATATCTCACAAATCTCCACCTTGTACCTAACTCTACAACATCAAGGGAACAACTAACTTTCTTCATGCAGCTTTATCAACTGCATACAGTGGAAAAACCTGCAACTCGGCAATGTCTTGGTGATCATATTAGCAGCATTGTCCTCAGTCGAAACCATCAGCACTTGGACTTCTCCACCCTCGATAACTTCTCTGACGAAATACAGCCTCACATCAATGTGCTTAGTTCGCTCATGATATGCTGAGTTCTCCGACAGGGTTATTGCACTTTGACTATCACATTTAACAGTGATACCTTGTTAAGTGCCAAAATGTAGTTATTTTGTGTTTGTAAATGTCATACCCCAAAATTTACCCGATACAATTCGCGTCTTTTAATTTATTGAGGGTGTTAGAATTAAGAGCCATGGGGTTTAATATATCTATTGTTAAACTCGACCTCTTATAAAATTCCCTTATAAATTGGTTGAAATAAAAATAGGGGTTTGAATAGCAAGTATTTTGGGATCTAAACAATGGGCCCAATTGTTACAAAAATTCTATGATTTTTGGAGAAATCATTTGTGTTTTACCAACATTTGTTTTATTATTACTTAAATTTTATTATTAATGATAATATTAATAGGATTATTAATAGGTAGTATTAGAATTAGTATTATTATTTAGGATCAATATTTATTGATTAGCATTATTAAGTTCAATAGGATTATCATTAGTTTCCTTATTTTTAATTATTTGATTTCTCTTAAAATATTAAATAAAATACACAAGTATAAGATTTTCATGGGGCATTGTGTGAACCACTTGGAGGCCCAAAATTGTCAACCTTGAAAACAAAAAAAACCGAGCCACTGGTACTGAAAAAGGAAGGAGGATCAAAATATAGCAAGATTGGATTGATTCCAAATCAAAGATATTGGCATCAAAGAGCAAGATTTAAAGGGATTTTGTGCAAAGAATGTTAACCTAATCTGATCTACTACATAAGGGGAAGAATTCCACACACCAGGGGGGGGCGCAAAAAAACCTGTGCTCAAGAACAAGAAAAAACGTGGAAAGGAGGGGAATTGCAGACCGAGGTTCAACTTGATTCAGGCCAATAAAAGATTACCACTCAATTCCTCATAGTTCTCTGAAGCTAATTGCATCGTTCTCTTTCATCAACATCATCAGAATCGCGAGCTAATTGAGTCACGGTTGCATCAAAATTTTTGACTTCGATTTCGCACATACGTGCACTTTTAACGTTATTTGATTATGTATTTGTGCTTATGATGATGTTTTGATGCCTCCTGGTGATTTAATTGGAGTTTAGTCGCAGGTATTAAAATCTGCCATAGTTAGGGTTCATGAGCTCTAGTTTGGGGTCGGACAAATAGAGGCCAAATTGCCCAAAATTAACAACGGTTTTGCACTCAGGGGATGAAGGTTAATTGATCTAGGTTGTTCATTGGTGTTTAATGGTGATGAATTGCCGGATTTGAGGACGAGGACTTACGGCCACGCTTATAAACTGTAGGCAAAAAAAACGTTGCTTTTGCTGGATATTCGCGAGGAAGAAGAAGCATCTGGGGCGCGCAACTTCTTCTTTTGAATGGCACAGTGGCAAAGGGAAGCGTCTTAAGGCTTTCAAACGCGAGGGGAGGGGTTCGATTCCCAGATCTTGCGTTTAATTTTATGAAATATCAAGCTTCTTGGTTCCATGCGCGCGCCACCAGAAGATACACCATGCACCCTCCAATCTCTACCATCAGATGCATGCCAAACCTGATCCTACGTTGCTGGGAGCGCAGGTTCGTCATGGACCTTCCAAAGCTGCCACACAGGATTGCTGCCCAGGTTCTTTTATTAGTTTTATTTTATAATTTGTTTTATTTTATATTTTTCTATTTTATTTAGGATTGAATTTAGGGGTTTGTTTTTTATAAATTTAATTTAGGTTTAAATGATAAAAAAATTAGGATTAGACTAGGGTTTAGGATTTCCTCCCGATTATTTTGATTATATCGATTTAATCTATTTAATTAGTTTTAACTATTATATCACAAAAACCCTAGGAAGGTTACCCACGCATTAGGGTTTGCCCAATCCTACTGGCCCTTTACAAAACATTGATTCCTATTCAATTGATTCTTGATTAATATAATTTTCTCCTCGATCTGACTATATCTATTAGTCGCATTGGCGAGAAATAAATTTAATCAAATTAATTGATTTATTAATGCTAATTTAAATAATTCTTGGCTAATTCTCTTCTCGACCCGACTAAATCTATTAGTCGCATTAGACAAGAGATAAAATAATGACAATATAAAATAAATGGAATCCATCATCGTGTAATAACTGAATTTATTGGTTATGCGAGTTGATGGTAAAAAATACGAAATTTAAAATACATTGTATTTGCGGCTCGTGACGATCGAATCTATCGGTCAGAGTTACCAGCAATACACTACTTAATCCGTTAACTATAATGATCAAATCTATTGATCATCGCACTTAACGGTAACATATTAAATCAGGGTTGTACGCCCAAATCTTAAAACACACCAAACCTCAAACTACAGATTTTCATCACTTCGACAAGGTAATTCAAAATGCCTTGCAAACCACAAAATTCAAAACTACGATAGGCCATTCAAAAAGCCTTCAAACACCTTCATATCAAATTCTAAGGCGTACAACCCTGTGCCCCGAACTACGTTGACTCTGATTCTCCCTAAGGAGATACGTATGCACTTGGCAACAAGGCGAGTCCCCTTCCCCATAAATCTCACTTTTCCCCTGTTCATTTCCTTAGCTATTAACCTTAATAAATTTATTCATAAATCTTTGCTTTAACTCAAAACCTTAGGAAAGGGTTGAGGGTGCCTAATACCTTCCCTCGACCTGATTATAATAATCTTACCAAATTTCTTAACTGCGTAGGGTTTCCTATTCGCCCTTCAGAATAGGTAGCGACTCTAAAATCTTTAATTTTTAGGGCAGGTTGCTACAGTAAATAGTGGCACTTATCGATACTTTTTGTTAATACCGTTCGAATAATACCCCGTTTTGTGTATAAATACGTATACTTTGTGAATAGATGTATTTTCATATACTTTTATACTTTTTGATACTTTTCTATTCATTTTGTAGGTATTGAGGCGTATTTGAAGCATGAGCAATAACGTGGCGAAGACACGACTTCAAACGCGCGATTTTGAGCGGCGGAATCAATTCATTCGGTGAATAAAGCTCAAAACCAAAGAATAATAATCACCAATTTGGTTGATATGTTGTCATTGTTAGATGGGAAATTGAATAAGTTTTCCAATGCTTCGAACCGGGCGCAAATCGGAGTTACGGTTCTCAAGTTACGCCATTTTTACTAAAAGCTATTTTTTTCAACTCAGCAAGTTAGGCGCGATGCACGCTGCTGCGCGTGACGCGCGCTGTACCAGAACCAGAATTGTATAAATAGGTGAAAAACAGATTTTTTTTTAGGGCATGGTTGGATATTTTAGAGCTCCAATCCATCCAATAGCATTTTTTGAGTGGAATGATGCTAGAAAACACATTGGAGCTGTCAAATGGATGATCCGAGGTTGAATCCTTCATCAATCGGAGCCGACAAACCGTGAGATTTTTGAGTTTTTCTTATTTTCTTCTCTTTGTGGTTTCATTAGTGGGTTTTGTATATGTATACTTTGATCTCATGTATATTTGTCGCCCATGGCGTTGTATAAAGTTTGCTTTACAATATAAACTTGTTGTTTTTCCTGATTTTTTACATCTTGATGTTTGGGTTATGTTTGGTGGGTTGTTTTGCATCTTGATGTTAGGGGTTTGTGTTGTTTTAGAGATAGACCTCACAAATCTTGATTAGGAGAGATAATCATTAGCTTCTTGGTTCTAGAGATAGATGAAGAGTTAATGTTCACTTTGTTTTGGTTCGTAATGCTACCGGATTGTTTGATTGGTGGAGAGATCGTCGATTGAGCAATATTTTAATTTAACACGGTAAGCTACCGTATGTTTGATTGGTGGAGAAATCGTCAACTAAGCATACGATAGAACTCGTGGAGGTGTTTGGATACGAATGCCGACAGCGGGCAACACGTGAATGGTTTAAGGAGTATAGTAGACTGAGTGCAAATGGTCGATAAGTTTAAGTTTGTGAAGAGTAGATTATATGCAATACTTGATAGTTTCTTCTATTTGAAGAATGTATTCTTTTTGTGTTGATATTTACTTTTCCATTTCATATTTAAATTCACACAAAACCCAAACTCATAACTAAGAATCCGTCGAACGACAGTTCAGTAGCACTAATCTCTGTGGACACGATAATTTCCTGGATAAATACTTCCAAAACTTTTGTTGCTTGCCGCTTTACCGCTCCAACAAAATGGTGCCGTTGCCGGGGATTGGTGTTTCTATTGAATTCGCATTGCGATAGTTTCTTTATTTTTGAGTTTTGTGAATATCGTATATTTTGTGCATATTCTCATACTTGTATATTTTTGTATATTGATACATGTTTATATTTTCATACTTATACATGTTTGTGTGTTTGATTTTGTTCCTCTTCACTTTTGCTATTTAGCAAGGTGAAGTTGGCTAAACAAATTGAACTCGGATAGTTCGTAAATTCTAAATCTTCACTTTTCAATTTGTTTAGCCAATTAAGGATTTTGTAAATATTGCGTTTTATGTATATTTGTGTTTTTACACATACTTGTGTATACTTTTGCTTTTGATTTGTTTGTTAAGTGTTTGGGCAGGTCGCTTTCTTTAGGTTGTGTTTGAGGTGAAAGCATTGGTGTACCGCGGGGAAGTTACTTACCATTCACGAAACAATAAAGGCGTCGAGCTAACGACGTTAAACGAGCGCTTGTTGGGAGGCACCCCAATGGTTTTATTTTTCTGTTTTAGTTTTTTTTGTAAATGAGTAGTGTAGGTGTTAAGTGGTGGCGCACTGAAATTCTGTTTTTCTGAGTTGGTTCTGTTTTTCTGGTGTAGCGCGCGTCGCGCAGCCTGGGAGCTGAAGAGCTTGGTTAGGCAGAACTGCGCCCGCGTCGCGCGGTCTTAAGGGCGCGTCGCGCGCTGTGTTGCTTTTGGCCAGTGAATTCTTTTTAATTGTTCGCTTGGCCCGCCTTTTTCCCACTTACACCAAGGCCTTATAGTATAGTATTTTATAGTTTTATTTTTAATTCTCTTGTTTGTGTTTAGATTCAAATTTTGGCCCGATTACTTGGAGTCTCATTTGGTAATTCTCCAATTGTGATAGATTCAACATGCCGGTTGTGCGGTAATGATTGTTCAAATTTGTACGTCGCAAGGTACTCGTTTATCGCTTTCTATAGCATAGCATGTTTATGAGACTTTTCATTTGTACAAATTTCATATTACTCATTCTTTTTGCATAACTTGCTCATGACTTGAATCACAATTAGTTTTCCCTTTTTACCATAAATGTGAGGTGGCTTTCCATTGTGTATATATGCGAGAGACCGACATTTCTTGTTTTAACTGGATATTATTATGTTTAATCTTTCGTTTGTATTGTTTTTGTGAATGCACGAAAGTGATCAAGGCACTTGTTTGATTTTGAGCACAACTACCATAGCCAAATATCAATTCACCTTGTGAGTGTGTGACCATTAGTAACCCCTTTTGAGCCTTTTTGTCAATATCCATATTGTTTTTGCTTAATGCTTGTCTATGAGCGTTTGGTTTTCATTTGTGTATGGATGTTTGATTCTTTGTTTTCTTGACCTTCACCTATGATGTTTGGTTGGATTTTTACCTTGCCTTAGAAAGTAGGGAGTATTCACTTGATATTGTGGTTGGATTCAAGTTGGGGAGAAGATGTTTGCCTATTTATGATGTGATTGGTATGAGGTTATGAAAAGAAAAAGAAAAAAAGGATGTGAGAAAGAAAGAATAGAAAAAGAAAGAAAAAAAGAAGAGAAAAAATTTAAAAAAAAAAAGAAAATAACAAAAAGAGTTTGGAATAAGATTTGTGTTAATAAGTTTTGTGTTTGGTGTGAAACTTGTGATGAAGAAGAGAGTTTGATTGAAATTCCTTTGTTTGAAACTTTGTGGAAGTAATTACTCCCTTAGGTTTAGGCAAGTTTTTATTTCGATTAGCTTTAGGACTTATCATTTGTTTGTTAACCGAGCCACATTACAACCTTGAAAGCCCTTGTGATTTGTGTCGTTGCATTTTCAATACTATTTTTGGATGAATGCATAATTTTGTCTATTGTTTGCAAGATTGTTGGGTGTGTGTCAAAGTCCTTGGATGAATGCATAATTTTGTCTATTGTTTGCAAGATTGTTGGGTGTGTGTCAAATTCCTCACCTTTCGGTGTTTTTCATCTACCGATGAGTTTTTGCTAGGCGTGGTTCGTGATTGAGCTTGTTTTGTTTTAGAATGTTTTGTATGACTTTTGTACTTAGGATTCGTTTCATTTTCATGTTCGTTGTAGGATTGTGGTAAGTGTTTACTTTGTTTGTGCGTTTTTCTTTGAACCGTACAATTGTTTCGTTTTTCCAAATCTTGTTGATTCTTGATTCTTTGGATTTTTTACTTTTGATTCTTTAAGTGTTTGGCCTTGTTTGAGGACAAACAAATTCAAGTTGGGGAGAGTTGTTAAGTCCCAAAATTTAGTTATTTTGTGTTTGTAAATAGTGGCACTTATCGATACTTTTTGTTAATACCGTTCGAATAATACCCCATTTTGTGTATAAATACGTATACTTTGTAAATAGATGTATTTTTATATACTTTTATACTTTTTGATAGTTTTCTATTCATTTTGAAGGTATTGAGGCGTATTTGGAGCATGAGCAATAACGTGGCGAAGACACGACTTCAAACGCGCGATTTTGAGCGGCGGAATCAATTCATTCGGTGAATAAAGCTCAAAACCAAAGAATAATAAATCACCAATTTGGTTGATATGTTGTCATTGTTATATGGGAAATTGAATAAGCTTTCCAACGCTTCGAACCGGGCGCAAATCGGAGTTACGGTTCTCAAGTTACGCCATTTTTACTAAAAGCTGTTTTTTTCAACTCAGCAAGTTGGGCGCGATGCGCGCTCCTGCGCACGACGCGCGCTGTACCAGAACCAGAATTATATAAATAGGTGAAAAACAGATTTTTTTAGGGCATGGTTGGATATTTTAGAGCTCAAATCCATCCAATAGCATTTTTTTAGTGGAATGATGCTAGAAAACACATTGGAGCTGTCAAATGGATGATCCGAGGTTGAATCCTTCATCAATCGGAGCCGACAAACCGTGAGATTTTTGGGTTTTTCTTCTTTTCTTCTCTTTGTGGTTTCATTTGTGGGTTTTGTATATATATACTTTGATCTCATGTATATTTGTCGCCCATGGCGTTGTATAAAGTTTGCTTTACAATATAAACTTGTTGTTTTTCCTGATTTTTTACATCTTGATGTTTGGGTTATGTTTGGTGGGTTGTTTTGCATCTTGATGTTAGGGTTTGTGTTGTTTTAGAGATAGACCTCACAAATCTTATTTAGGAGAGATAATCATTATCTTCTTGATTCTAGAGATAGATGAAGAGTTAATGTTCACTTTATGTTGGTTCGTAATGCTACCGGGTTGTTTGATTGGTGGAGAGATCGTCGATCGAGCAATATTTTAATTTAACACGGTAAGCTACCGTATGTTTGATTGGTGGAGAAATCGTCAACTAAGCATACGATAGAACTCGTGGAGGTGTTTGGATACGAATGCCGACAGCGGGCAACACGTGAATGGTTTAAGGAGTATAGTAGACTGAGTGCAAATGGTCGATAAGTTTAAGTTTGTGAAGAGCAGATTATATGCAATACTTGATAGTTTCTTCTATTTGAAGAATGGATTCTTTTTGTGTTGATATTTACTTTTCCATTTCATATTTAAATTCACACAAAACCCAAACTCATAACTAAGAATCCGTCAAACGGCAGTTCAGTAGCACTAATCTCTGTGGACACGATAATTTCCCAGATAAATACTTCCAAAACTTTTGTTGCTTGCCGCTTTACCGCTCCAACAAAATGTCGACCATGAAATTTCAGCTCCTTCGCAAAACCTTCAAGCCACAATGCTTCTTTCCCAGCTTCAGTTAGGGCAATATAGTCCGCTTCAGTGGTTGATAGAGCAACAACCTTCTGAAGTGGTACTTTCCAACCAATTGTAGTGCCAAATATAGTGAAAACATATCCAGAAATAGATTTTCTAGAATCCATACAACGTGCATAATCAGAGTCGACATATCCTTCGATTACTGCTTTACTATCTTCACCCAAGGTTCCACCATAAATTAAGACCCTATTCAGAGACCCATTTATGTCCCTTAAAATCCACTTCAATGCTTGCCAGTGAGCCTTTCAAGGATTCATCATGTACCTGCTTTCAAGACTTACTGCATATGCTATGTCGGGTCTAGTACAGACCATAACATACATCAAAGAACCAACTATATTAGCATATGGGATGCTATTCATATAGGCTCTTTCGACATCAATACTAGGACACTAATCAATACTCATCTTGAATTGAGGGTTTGTAGAAGTCATAACTAGCTTCAAATTCGACATACCAAACTTTTCGAGAATCTTTCCTAGATATGCCTCTTGAGATAAGCATAACTTCAACTTCTTTCTATCTTTTCGAATGTCGATTACAAGAATCCTGGATGCAACTCCCAGATCCTTCATATAGAACTCCTTATTAAGTTCAGCCTTCACCCTCTTTACATCTTTGACATTATTGCTTGCTATGAGAATATCATCCACGTAAAGCAACAAAATAACAAATGAATTACCAGGTCAAAATCTGAAGTAAACGCAGTGGTCGAACTGACTTCTAATGAAACTTATGCATGCCATGAACTTGTCGAATCTCCTATTCCTTTGTCAAGGAGATTGTTTCAGCCCATATAAAGATCTTTTTAGCTTGCACACATAATCTTCCTTGCTCTTTTCGACATACGCTTCAGGTTGCCTCATCTAGATCGTTTCATCTAGATCACCACACAAGAACGTAGCCTCCACATCCATTTATTCCTGTTCAAGGTTGAACTATGCCACCATGGAAAGCAACATTTGAATGGACCTATGCTTCACAACAGGAGAAAACACATCATTAAAGTTGACACCTTCTTTCTGAAGGAGTGAAAAACACTTAGAAAGGGGGGGATTGGATAAGGGTTTCTTCCAAAAATGGTAGATAAAAATAAATCACACAGTTATTTTTATCCTGGTTCGTTGTTAACTAAACTACTCCAGTCCACCCCTGACAAGGTGATTTACCTCAACTGAGGATTTAATCCACTAATCAAACTGATTACGATGGTTCTCCATATAGATACCCTCTAAGTCTTCTAGAGTATTCTGATCACAACTTGATCACTCTAGGAATTCCTTTTACAATGAATGTAAAATAAATGATACAAGAGATTCAAATGCTTCTTAATAAGCTATAATCACAAAGTGATTTTTCTCTTAAGTTTAAGTACTAAAACTCATTAAGATATTACAAAGTTGTGAGGTTGAAGATGAAGTTCTTCTTTGCTTTGGTGTGATTTCAGTTTGACAGCGTTTTGGTTCTTTTTCGTTCAAGAGTTCTTGCTGCTTCTGAATCAGAACTTCTATATATAGGCATTAAGGAAATGTGACCGTTGGGAGCATCTAATGCTTTGCGTGAATAGTACACTGCTGCATTTAATGTTTCACTCTTTTGTCAACTACCTCGATCCATGCTTCAGCTTCTTTTACCGACTTTTCCTTTTGTAGCTTCTAACGTTCTTTTTGTCAGTTAGAGATTTGACGTTATAGCCTTTTCATCTTGTACTTGCTTCTGGACTCAGATTATGTGTTATTGAACATTTGAATATCAGAGTCTTCATCTTTGGTGCAGATGCAACTTCTGTCTTCAGACTTTGAAGTGCTTTGGAGCGTGATACTATCAGATCTTCAGAGCTTTTCTTCTGACTACCATCTTCTATTGCTTTCCAGATCATGTTCTGAATTCTGCAGAACCATCTTCTGATGTCTGCCAGACCATGTTCTGATGAAGCAATCCAGATCTTCTGGGTCAGAGCTTCTGAACGCTGATTTTGTGCATACTCTTTTAGACTTTTCCTGAAATGGAAAACGTGAATAATTAGAGTACCACATTCTCTTATACAAAATTCATATATAATGTTATCATCAAAACTAAGAATATTGATCAGAATATTTCTTCTTCTAACACTTTCTGAGTGAAACCCTTTGCGACCAACCTTGCCTTGTATCTTTTCGACGCTACTCCTTCGATTCCTTCCTTAACTTTGAAAATCCAATTACAGCTGACTAACCTTGCTCAAGCAGGTTTCTTGATCAGTTCCCAAGTGTGATTATCATGAAGAGATTTCATCTCATATCCATGGCCTTCAGCCATTCAGTCTTATTTTAACTCCTCATAACTTCCTTATAATCTCTAGGTTCATCATCAAGAACCTCATTGGAAGAGATTAATGCATAAGCTATAAGATCTGCATACCCAAGTCTCTAAGGTGGCTTGATGACTCTTCTCGACCTATCTCTTGCCAACAAGTAGTCATCGACAGTTTCCTCAACTTCCTCAACATCTTCTGCTTCTTCTTCGATTTCATCAAGGATATGCAATTCAACATCAACTTGCTCCACTTCAATAGGAATATCTACCTATTCCAGCTTTTCTGCACTTCGACCATCATCATCATCAGTTTTCTTGAAACCATCTCAGCTTCATAGAAAACTACATCTCGACTGGTGATACATCTCCTATGATCTGGCTCTAGGCATCATAGCCTATAAGCAATTTGATCCGCTGTCGCGTGCGGATCAAAAACGAGTATTTTGAAAATATAGTGTAACGGTAACGACAACTCGGATATCGTTCTCACAAGGATTCTTGTTTCGTTACTAACTAATATAAATAAAATTGGGGGTTTATGGTTTTAGTTTAGGATTCTATTATGAAAAACAAAGTAAATAATTGATTATCAAATAAGCTAAAACGGCTAATCTACTGATTTCGGTTCCGACTTATCATTGATTATTATAATTTCAATCTCCTAATCCATTCCTATTCGACTACAAAACTCACTGACAAGCGCAACAAATTTTATATGTTGTAAGTTCCTATGATCCGAATTAAGCAAACGGGTTTAAGCCCTCGCGGATTAAGCAAATGCGAATTAATCAAACACGATAACGAATTAAGCAAACGCGAACGTGATTATAGTTAAGGATCATACAACAATCGAATTAAATCAATATACTCTATGAAAATTGAATTAAGCAAACAATAATCACATAATATAATTGAACGGAATAGAAACTTGATTAAAATTATTATAACCTCAAAGTATGATGGAACCCGTAATCAGCAGATTTTGCCTTCGGGGATTAGTTCCTCATCATTCGTACAAAGCTTTCAAAATTATTTGGTGAAAAGTAAAAAAGTGAATGTAAACAATACGGCTAGACCTAGGTAAAATGGGAGAGACAAGAATTCGGGTCATAACCGAACTGGGTCAAACAAACATAACTCAGGCCCAAACTAATCGACCCAAAACTAAATAAAACTAATGCTGCAGCTTCAAACGAAATTATGGAAAATATCCGTTCTGAATCTGACTTCGACTTCAACACGAGAATTGTAGCTCTTTTTCTTAGCTTTCCGTCGATTACTAGAACGCGTCGATCGGATTCCCGGAGCTCCAGTTATGATCGTTCCCGTGCAGACTTCTAAAGCTGAAAATAAAGTGCGAAAATTAAATAAGGCTAAAAATAAAATAAAATATAAAAACACATTAAAACATAAAAATAATCAAAACAAACCAAGAAAACGCTTGAGTACAAACATGAAAGGACGTGCATAAAAATGCACTGATCAAATCCCCCCACACTTGAACTTTTGCACTCCGAGCAAAATGAACAACAAAACAAAGAAAACACAAATACATCATTAGTTACTCATCCTAGGCTACAACTTATCTTCGGTTAAGTTTGCATCGATAGGTACTAATATTGCACATTAAGGACATCGTAAGAACACTAACCACAGATATGCAGATATAAGCTCCTAAATACACAAACTAATTCAAATCATATTATTATACCATAGCCTAACTTACTCATCCTTTTTGCTCTTTTTCATTCAGGCGCAATCACATTAAGCCCGTTATCTCCACACACTTATAGCAAGACGATCGGTTAGTGACTCTGATCCTTTTCTACACGGGGTTCTGGTACTTACGTGGCATAACCCTTTGTTTACTCAGTTGTAGTTGCAGGGGATCGGACCGTAATCCTCCCTACCAAGTTCAGCACCAGAAACCGCTGAACCAACTAACACAGAGTCTTATTTTCAACTTTTTCTTTTGAAGGTTCCACAACCGTTGGGTTAAGTGACCGGGTGAGGGCCACCAAACTTAGAAGGTGCATTCCCTTTTTCTTTTCCTTTTTTTTTTTGGAACACTCACTTATATTCATCGGCTTCCCTGCGTAAAGTGTGTGAGAGATGGTGCCGACTGCTGAAATAAACTACTCAAGAGCTGTCAGAGAATGAGAATTTAAGGCTAAAACATAATAAAAAAATTCAAATCAATTTCCATAATCAGGAGACTTACGGTGTTAAAACGATACCGATCTTGTGAATTTTTCCCAAGTCTCCGCAAACTCGACTCAAATCAGTCTATAGCCTAAAACTTTCAAAACGGTGCATATTTATTTTTTATTTTTTTAAACTGAAAAACAAAACAAGAAAACAAAAGAATAAAACAAAGAATTCCCTTCCCCAAACTAAAACAAGCATTGTCCTCAATGAAAGGACATAATTATTAAAGTAAGAGGGAGAGAAAGGAAAGAACACACCCGAGTAGTCAAGGAGGATAGGTGATCACATAAGCAGCCTTTTCTACTGAGGGATCTTCTACATTCTCTTCTTCCAAAGTGGGACTCTTATGGAGTAGCTTTGGGTAATGTCCATTTAACTTGAAATTCTTATTAGTGCCTTCGCCTTTTCTTCCAGGATCAAAGAATAATCTTCGATAAGTAAAAGTGTCGAATGGACACGTGATCTTATTTTCCACCATATCGGAGTTCAAAAGATTGAGGGGCTGCCTCACTACTTTTGTTTCATCTTCCCCTTCAATTGAGACCCTATGCAAAATCATAGATGGGCTAATATAGGAAATTTCAGTCAAAGTCCACCCAATCACCTTCTTATGCTTCTTCAAAACCTGCAATAGCTTATTTTCTTGATCAAAATCAAGGTTAGAAGAAATTATAACCGGAATTTTTTCATTGCTCTCTAAATAAGCGTATTTCAGGTTTTCATGGAGTTGTCTCAGCTCTAAGGATGGGGGCTGCTTGATGGATGGAGTGTTTGGGGCAGCCGGGGTATCAAGAGCTTCAGTCGCATAAACGACTTCATGTATGACTTTATCTGTATGAGAAACATCAACCTGCAAGGCAGCCTCAATCTCAGCACAAACAGAGCAAATTTTAGTGTCAGTACAAACATCACAAGAATAAACATCACCAAAACTAGACAATGATGGAAAATCATCTGCAAAAAAATCAATACAAGTATCATCAACAGTTTCAGAAAGCAACTCTATTTGAAAAATAAATTGCTCTTCCAAGGGTTGTTGGTTTGATCCTTGAGCTTGTTGTATGACATTCATAAAAGTGGCAAGCTGTCCAATCTGTGTTTGCAAAGTCTGAAGAGTAGAATCTATTTGTTGTTGATACTGAAGATTATTTGCAGCCATTTGTTTGACAATATCCTCTAGTGAAGGTTCGGAAGGTGCAGAGCACACAACCTGAAATTCATTCAGATGCATATGCGGATCCTCACCTACAAAACCATTAAACCTAGGCAACAAATGTATCAAACCATATTTTAATTCAAAAGGTACATCAGCTGCGGGATACTCAATACATAAACCATTATAGTTCGCATCAGGGGCAGCCAACTGTCTCAAAGTTCTTTGTTCAGCCATGTTATCAACAAACACAGAAATACCAACTATGTCCCAAACAGGCAGAAACAAATAGAAAGAATAAAAACGATTAAAATAAATTTATAAAAATATAAAAACACAAAATTTAATCTAATTAAGACAAATAAGAATTTTGGGATTTTTTTTGGATTTTTTCGACTCTATGAAAACAGTAAAAAATTCATTAAAAATAGAAAAACAATGAATTTGGCAATTTGGAGTCGAATTCCCTTACTCTTCTAGAGTACGGGAGTATTGATCGCACAATTTTTCTGCTCCCAGTAGGCAAAAACAGATTATCGATCAGACTCAATTTCCAAAAAAAAAAACGTTTTTTCGACTCAAAAAGGCGTTATGGCCGAAACCGCGAGGAACCTATGGCCTAAACGCACAAACACTAAACCTAAGACTCTAAAATCAGTTAATAACAACAAGAATCCCCGGCAACGGCGCCAATTTGATCCGCTGTCGCGCGCGGATCAAAAACGAGTATTTTGAAAATATAGTGTAACGGTAACGACAACTCGGATATCGTTCTCACAAGGATTCTTGTTTCGTTACTAACTAATATAAATAAAATTGGGGGTTTATGGTTTTAGTTTAGGATTCTATTATGAAAAACAAAGTAAATAATTGATTATCAAATAAGCTAAAACGGCTAATCTACTGATTTCGGTTCCGACTTATCATTGATTATTATAATTTCTATCTCCTAATCCATTCCTATTCGACTACAAAACTCACTGACAAGCGCAACAAATTTTATATGTTGTAAGTTCCTATGATCCGAATTAAGCAAACGGATTTAAGCCCTCGCGGATTAAGCAAACGCGAATTAATCAAACACGATAACGAATTAAGCAAACGCGAACGTGATTATAGTTAAGGATCATACAACAATCGAATTAAATCAATATACTCTATGAAAATTGAATTAAGCAAACAATAATCACATAATATAATTGAACGGAATAGAAACTTGATTAAAATTATTATAACCTCAAAGTATGATGGAACCCGTAATCAGCAGATTTTGCCTTCGGGGATTAGTTCCTCATCATTCGTACAAAGCTTTCAAAATTATTTGGTGAAAAGTAAAAAAGTGAATGTAAACAATACGGCTAGACCTAGGTAAAATGGGAGAGACAAGAATTCGGGTCATAACCGAACTGGGTCAAACAAACATAACTCAGGCCCAAACTAATCGACCCAAAACTAAATAAAACTAATGCTGCAGCTTCAAACGAAATTATGGAAAATATCCGTTCTGAATCTGACTTCGACTTCAACACGAGAATTGTAGCTCTTTTTCTTAGCTTTCCGTCGATTACTAGAACACGTCGATCGGATTCCCGGAGCTCCAGTTATGATCGTTCCTGTGCAGACTGCTAAAGCTGAAAATAAAGTGCGAAAATTAAATAAGGCTAAAAATAAAATAAAATATAAAAACACATTAAAATATAAAAATAATCAAAACAAACCAAGAAAACGCTTGAGTACAAACATGAAAGGACGTGCATAAAAATGCACTGATCAGTATCCCATTAACATGCATATCAGAGCTCTAGGTTCGGCCTTGTCTTGCCTAATGTGAACATAGGCTACGCCGCTGAAAATTTTAGTAACACACGCTCGATGTCAAACTGGATGTTATGACATCCACAATTACGCAGGACAGACAATAATATTAAATAGCATAAAACAGTAAAGAACACACAGAATTGTTTACCCAGTTCGGTTCAAACAACCTACTCTGGAGGCTACCAAGCCAGGGATGAAGTCCACTATCAGTAGTATCAATTCAAAGCTAAACTCACCCATTTACAACTTATCACTTAATCACTACCCAATGACCCTTCTACCTAGGTTCTACCTAGATATGGAATATCTCCATTCCACTCCCCCTCAATCACAGCAGTGATTACACATACACAATAAACAATTACAGATAGAAGACACACTTCAAAAACACACCTTGATCTGCTTAAAAGCTTCAATCAAGAGACACACACTCTTGCTTAAAAGCTTAGAGTGACACAACAAAAACACAAACTAATTCCAACGCAATCATCAAAGATAATAGCGTGGATCACAAGAGACAGTTACAGAACAACCATTCTTCACAATACACAATCTTCTGTCTGCATTCCAAATTAGGATTGCAGTTCCTTTTATATGCAGTCTTGGGCCTTGGGCTTTTTAAGAAACACATTAGGGTTAACAAAGTTAACCTAATTCACACGTCAACTGTATGTTACACAATATGCTGTCAGTAGGATCTTCTGAACGAAATTTGCAGCACTCAATAAAAAGTTTCCTAAACAAATAAAAGTGATAAATCAGGAAACACAATTAATAAAAACTAACAGCTCCTGCTATCACACATGGATGTCATGACATCGATCATGACATTCCTTACAAAACCTGTATTAGCTCCACACATATATGCAACCTGCATATACACAATCAACCAGGTATGTTTTACCAATAAAGCAGCCAACATGCAAAACACCTTCAATCTCCCCCTTTGGCAAATTTTTGGCTAAAACATCCTGTCACACCATATCAGAGAAAAACTTGCAGCGGATAACCAAAACACAAAAAACACAAGCTAATACAAACAAACAACATACATCACCAGTATGCACACAGTGCTCAGACAAAAATAGACAGTGCACAAGAGCAGCACAAGCACAAGCCACAAGTCACAAGAGTAGCACAAGCACAAACAGATCAACACAAAGATAAGCAAATAGAATTGTTGATCACACATAACCACCATTCTTGTTGTTCTGGGGTGACACACAAAATACTTTTCCCCCTGTTTGCCATAAATGTTACCAAAGCCAAAAGAAACTCCTCTCTTAACGAGTTTAAATATGTCCAAAAACAAAACAAACCGAAAAAAATAAAACAGACGGAACTAAATGCAACAGAACAAATCAAACAAAACAAAAATAAACACACTAGACTCTAGTTGCAATTACTGCTCAAAGTCAGATCCAGCTGAGGTGTCTGAAGAACTTTCTTTCTCAGAGTCATCAGCAGGACTAACACTTTCTTCTTCCAATTCTTGATCATCTTTATCTTCCATCTCTTTTGTATCTGCAAACTCCTCATTCTCATCCATTTCCAGAGTACGTATCATTTGTTCAAGAGACATTTTTCTAGCTTCCAGTTCTTTGCAAGTCTCTTTTAGTATTGTTATGACTTCTGCTTTACTGACTGATGCTCCAGATTTGGAAGTTTCAGCTGATGTCATGACAATGTCTGGAACATGCTTTCCCTGAAACAGTTTGTAATGGAAAGCCAATGGACTTTCTCTTTTGCACACTACATCATGTTCATTGAGAATGTTTGGATATTGATCCAAAATTATACCACTCAAGAGGGATGGAAAGGCAATTGGACCCTTAATACTGAAGCTTCCAGCATGCTTCATGGTTTGGTCGAAAATATATGCTCCATAATCAAACTTTGCCTTTGTTCCTACATCATACAGAAATCTACCAAGCACAGTTGAGATAGTGGACTTGTGATTTGTTGGAACCCAATTAGCTGCTCCTATTTTGTGAAGCATTGCATACTTGATGCTCAGCTTACTTGCAGTTAGCTTCTCTTTCATGGGCCAGCTTTTTACCTGCTTGGCTGTGATCACTTGACAAACTTGGTTGTCTGTTACTTCCAGCTCAGTTTGAGCTTCATCTGTTCTTCCCAAGAATTTATTAATCACAAAAGGAGAGAACGATACACACTTACCTTTGACAAACACCTTTCTGTAGTCTGCACTTCTGCTATTGCCACAATCTTCATATAGGTTTACCACAAATTCTTTGACCAGCTTATTATAGAATTTGGGAAGATTGCACACAGTTTTTAGCAGTCCAACTTCTTGAATCAACTCTAAGACCTCCTTGTTTTCAAGAGCATTTGGAGCCAATTCCCTTTCAACATCCAATCTCTTTTGGAGAACATATTTCCATCTGCTGACACTAGAGGCATAGTGGAAAGACACATTATCAATGGGAACTTCAGGGATGCTAGCAGCAAGCTTATTGGTTGTAGGCTTCTTCCTTGATGGAATGTCAGGGACATTTACTTCAACATCAGATTCAGGTTCAACAATTTCCCTCTTTTTTCTTTTCTTTGGAATGACCCTGCTCCAAGATTTTGAAGGACCAACCCCTTTACTCTTGATAACAGCTTTGCTCTTGACAGAATCTGCAGAAGTACTCTTCTTCCTGATAGTGTCTTTGTCAGGGTTGTTCACTTGAGTGCTCCCTTTTGGTGATCCTTGAACAACAGCTTTGCCTTTTCTTCTTGTCATTAGCCTGTTGGCTACACTCGGATTCCAGGAAGTGAGTAATTCGTCGTCAGAGTACTCATCTAAGTCTACCACACTAGTATCAGTTTCAGTATTGGCCTTAGGGTGCTCATTATTGTCAATGTCATTGACATCCTTGGTGACATTGGTATTCTTAGTAACCCCTTGTTCATCCTTGTTGATTTCTAGGTCATTATCAACGGTGTGAACAGCCTCAGCCTTACTGGTGTTATTGAAGGGATCAGCCATTATGGTTTGAAGAGGAATAGATATTCCAGGCACTTGATGATTCTCCTTCAGAATATGATTAACAATCCTGGTAATTGCGCTATCTACATATTTGGATCATTCTTTAGTAAGTTCCTCTATGGTAGCAGATGCTAAGGATTTGGTACCCTTGTTGTGGATACCCTCCTTGGATCGTTTTGCATGATTCGTTTTAGGATTTATGGCCTTTACTTCGTCACTGATAATCGTCCTTAAAGGAACAACCTTAAGGACCCTATTAGGGTTAGAGGACTCCTCCGGTGCTGCTGAGTCTGAAACGGGAGATTCATCATTTGATTGCTGAGACATTCTGAACCTTAGAGAACCAGAACTTGTTTCACACTTGTGAGAGCAATAGAAGTAAAACAATCTCAGAGAGTAGCTAGCAGAACTACTAGGAAGGTTTGCCGTTTTTAGAATATTAGGGGATCGAGGGGGCTTTATATGCACACTGAGTGAGGGAAATTTCAAAACATGGATTTTGACAAAGCCCAAATAGTATTCCCTCACGTTGGTTAATTGCTATAATAAGTTTTGGTAATAGATACCCAACATACCCTTTTCCGTCACATTGTCTTTAGATGTTGTTGCAACATTCTCTGTGACATTGCTTTCAGACAGTCCTTTAGGATCATTGCTCACATTTGACTTTTTCAATTTTTTTTCCCGATCTGTAATGTCCATCACAAGGCTTACTCTTTCTTCTAGAAGAAATCTATTGATACTTCTGTATTCCCTTACTTTTGCACATAGTTTCTCGTTCATTAGACTGGTCTCAGAAAAACCAGTAGACAGTTCACTTATAGTGAGATCACCAATATAGGATTCTTTATCCGATTCATCAGAATCATTAGATTCATCAAATTCATGATGGTACATTTTTAATTCTTCCTTGATCATGGAGTAGTCAGAGGGGTGGACAGGTGTGTCAGGCTTCCATAGATAGAAATTATCCTTAGATCTAAATCCCTTCATGACTTCCTCATTTGCTTCATTTGTGATGATACACTCATCTTTGGTGAACTTAGCATTGAATCCTTCATCACACAACTGACTGATGCTTATAAGGTTTGTAGCTAATCCTTGTTCAAGTAGAACATTGTTTAGATTAGGTATACCCACCCCTTCTGTCTTCCCAACACCTTTGAATTCTCTTATATCTCCATCACCCAGAGTTACATAGTTGTTTCCTTCCGATTTGAGATCTACTAGAGAGTTCTTCCTCCCGGTCATATGATTTGAACAACCACTATCAAGGTACCAGTCTTCTTCTGCTGGCACCCTTAGAGAAGTGTGTGCTATTAGAGAAACATTCTTAGCTATCCCAGAATGCTTCCTGTTACAAGTATCATGATCAAGTTTGACTTGTTGAGTTTGGTATGGATATCCAAATAGTCTGAAACAGAATGGCTTTATGTGACCAAATCTTCCACAGTGATGACACCTCCACTTCTGGAACCTTTTCTTTGAGTGTCTCCTTCTAATGTTTCCTTGATGTTGTGACATTTGGATTGACATCTGGTTAGTCACACACTTCTTGGATTCTATCCTCCTGAGACCAGAGATTAATTCCTCTTTAGCCACAAATCCCACTCCAGACATGTCTCCTGATATTTGTCCAGATTCCAGAATTTCTTCTAGAGTATCAGATCTATTGTTCAGCATTTTGAATGACTTGGTCATTTGATCAAGTTTATGGTTCAACATGCTTACTTCATTACTGAGGGAGTCTATGGTTGCTAGATGTTTAATCTTCTCAGTTTCTAGTTCTCTTATGGTCACCTCTTGCTTCTCCACTTGTTTGCAAACTTCAGCATTCTCCCTACACAACTTCTTGTACGAGGCAGCTAGTTCATCAAAGGTTAGCTCATCATCACTGGAATCATCATCAGATTCATAGATTCTTATTGAAACTGACATGCTTTGCAGTTTCCTTTTCTGAATCTGAGTCTTCGTCAAACCAAGTAACAGTCAGTCCTTTCTTTTTCTCCTTGTGGTAGGTAGGACATTCAGCTCTAATGTGTCCGAATCCTTCACATCCATGACATTGAACCCTTTTCCCTAGATAGGGCTTCTCCTCAGCTTTGAACCTTTTGCTTGAGTCATATGTCTGATTGATGTCATAGGAAGTGTTCTTGACATTAGGTCTGAACTTCTGATCAACCCTTTTAATAAGTCTGTTGAATTTCTTTCCAAGCATGGCTATGGCGTCTGATAAATTCTCATCACTTACACCATTGCTTTCTTTTAAATTATCACTTGTGTTGGTGACAAACGCAATGCTTTTGTTCTTCTTTTCAACAGGTTCACAGATGCTTGACTCAAAGGTTTGAAGAGAACCAAGAAGTTCGTCCAGCTTCATGTTGTTGATGTCTTGAGCTTCCTCTATGGCAGTTACCTTCATATCAAATCGCTTAGGCAGTGTGATCAGTGGTTTTTACACATGTTTTTACCATTGTTTTTAGTTGCATTTGAAGTATTTTAATTAGTGTTTTATTTCTTTATTCCGCATTTTATGCTTTAGTTGTGTGTTTAAGTGTTTGCAGACTCAGATGAATGAAGTGGAGAAAATCAGTGCAAAACGTGAAGAAACTGATGAAAAAGCACATGGCCTGGCTAGACGCGTCTCCACACGCGTGTGGAGCTTGTAAATGTACATCCTGCTGCTCAAACGCGTCCCCAGACGCGTGTGGAAGTGAAATATTGAGGTTTGCTGAGCAAACGCGTGCCCAGACGCGTCCCAGACCACCAGACGCGTGCCCACACGCGTCCCAGAAGCCAGAATTGCAAAAGAAATGCCTCCCCTTGCCAGGACGCGTCCCAGGACGCGTGTCACAGCACCAAACGTGTGCCCACACGCGTGTGCACGTGATTTTTGGGCCTGTTTTGCTGAAAAGCCCAGAATGACAGTAATAAAAGAACCAGATTGCGTTTGGAGAAGGGATGGACAGTTTTGGGTGCGAAAATACACTGTGAAAGGCTGGAGAACTCAGATTTGATGCAAGGATTGAAGAATTCTATGAGCTTTTGCCATTGAAGATTGGATTTCCTTCATTTATCTGTAATGTCTACAATTAACACTATATTTTCTGTTTTTATTATGAGTAGCTAAACCTCCCAATGCTAGGGGGTGACCCTGATTTTGATCTGTAATGAATAAATTTATATTTTTGCAATGATAATTTGGTTTGTTCTATATTGATTTGTTCTCTTGCTGTTATAATGCTTTTTCTGTCGGACAAACGGAAATTGATTTTGTGTGATACAATTAAGCCGGACCAGCTGTTGTTCATGATCTGTCTGAGAACATATTTTAGTAGATATTACCTAGGACTAGGAATACCCTTTAATAATCAGAATATTCTTGATATTGGAAAGCTTAATGTCAGCCGTGATTTCTATGGATATAGTGATTAGGTTGAGGGATTAAAGAATTATTACCTGAGGACTTGGGAATAATAAACCTTAAGAACTGATAATCAATTAGGCAAACCATTGTTGCAAGATATAGTTATATTTGTTGCATGATCAAATCATTCACCACCCCTAGCATTCTACTCATCTCTGTTCATCGTTCTATTATTCTATATATTTACTTTATTTGCAAAACCAACCAAAACCCCTTTTGAACTTTTGTTTAATTGAAATATTGATAAAACTCTGTATCGTCAAGCAGTCCTTGAGATTCGACATTCGGGGAATTCCCCCTTTATTACTACAGAGGCAAAATAGTACACTTGCTATTTTACCGATCACAGTGATCTGAGGATCTTCCTTATCAGTTTTTCTTCAGTCATTTTCTCACCTAAGGTTGCAGAGTTGTTTGAAATCTCGTGGACATTCATGTAAAACTCATAAATGGTTTCATCCTCTTTCATCTTGAGATTTTCAAACTTAGTGGTAAGTATTTGAAGTCTCGACATATTTACCTTGGACGTGCCTTCATGTGCTGTTTTGAGAATATCCCAAGCTTCTTTAGCCAGCTCACAATGTTGTACAAGTCTGAAGATGTTTTTGTCAATACTATTGAACAGTGCACTTAGAGCCTTGGAATTTCCCAACGCTAACTCTTCTTCAGATTTGCTCCATTAAGTTTCAGGAATTAGAACAGTAGTTCCATCTTCCAGAATTTTCTCAGGATGTTTCCATCCACTTTCAACAGCTCTCCAGGCCTTGTTGTCCACTGACTTAATGATTGCTACCATACGAGGTTTCCAGTGGTCATAGTTAGAGCCATCCAGGATAGGTGGTCTGTTTCCAAACACTAACAGTTCCTTCTCCATAGTACCAGAATTTTGTTATCCCTAGATCTCACCCAGATGTAAACAGGCAGGGTGCCTGCTCTGATGCCAATTGAAAATTATAGTAACACACGCTCGATGTCAAATTGGATGTTATGACATCCACAATTACGCAGGACAGACAATAATATTAAACAACATAAAATAGTAAAGAACACACAAAATTCTTTACCCAGATCGGTTCAAACAACCTACTCTAGGGGCTACCAAGCCAGGGATTAAGTCCACTATCAGTAGTATCAATGCAAAGCTAAACTCCCCCGTTTACAACTTATCACTTAATCACTACCCAATGACCCTTCTACCTAGGTTCTACCTAGATATGGAATATCTCCATTCCACCCCCCCTCAATCACAGCAATGATTACACATACACAATAAACAATTACAGATAGAAGACACACTTCAAAAACACACCTTGATCTGCTTAAAAGCTTCAATCAAGAGACACACACTCGTGCTTAAAATCTTAGAGTGACACAACAAAAACACAAACTAATTCTAACGCAATCATCAAAGATAATAGCGTTGATCACAAGAGACAGTTACAGAACAACCGTTCTTCACAATACACAATCTTCTGTCTGCGTTCCAAATTAGGATTGCAGTTCCTTTTATATGCAGTCTTGGGCCTTGGGCTTTTTAAGAAACACATTAGGGTTAACAAAGTTAACCTAATTCACACGTCAACTGTATGTTACACAATATGCTGTCAGTAGGATCTTCTGAACGAAATTTGCAGCACTCAATAAAAAGTTTCCTAAACAGATAAAAGTGATAAATCAGGAAACACAATTAATAAAAACTAACAGCTCCTGCTATCACACATGGATGTCATGACATCGATCATGACATTCCTTACAAAACCTGTATTAGCTCCACACATATATGCAACCTGCATATACACAATCAACCAGGAATGTTTTAACAATAAAGCAGCCAACATGCAAAACACCTTCAGCCGCCAAATACTCTCAATTTGTCGAGATCTGGTGGATGTCCCGACCAAACTTCTTCAGGTTTTTTCATATCTAACGCTGTCTAAGGACATCTATTTATCAAGTACGTTGTTGTCGAGACAAGCTCAACCCAAAACACCTTCTTTAACCCAGCACTAGTCAACATGCATTTGAATCTCTCCGAAATAGTTAGATTAAACCTTTTAGCCAAACCATTTTGCTGTGGAGTACCTGTAGTAGTTCTGTGTCTTGCAATACTAGAGGCAGCACAGAAACAATCGAACGACTCATTGCAAAACTCAAGGCCATTGTCGATTCTCAACCTCTTGACCTTTCTTCCAGTATGATTTTTGACTAGAGTCTTCCAACTTTTGAAATTCTCAAAAGTTTCATCCTTAGTCTTCTGGATGAATACCCATAACTTCCTAGAATAATCATCAACTATGGATAGAAAATAACTTGCTCCTGAATGTGATGGACACCATGCAGGCCCCCAAAGATCAGCATGGATATAATCAAGGGATCCATGTGTTCTTTGTTGCCTTTGTTGAACTTCACTCTATAATATTTTACAAGTACACAGGGTTCACAAAACTTCAGCTTTTCGACTTTGTCTCCACGAAGCATATTTTGTTTCCCTAACTCGACCAGACCCCTTTCCTTGAATTGGCCCAATCTCATGTGCCAGATTTGTGTCTTCGATAGAGGTTTCATAGATGCAACATTAGTCGAACCACTTACAACTTCAACCTCATGGGTATACAAGCCTTGTTTCTTCACGCCTCTCCAGACTTCCTTCGACCCCTTCATGACTCTTAGGATACTTTTCTCTCCTTGGAAAACATATCCTTTCTTGTTGAATTCACCAAGAGAAAGTAGATTTCTCTTCAAATCAGGATTATACCCGGCTTCAGTCAACAACCTTATTGACTCATCATGGAGCTTGAATCTCACAGATCCAACACCTGTAATCTTGCAAGCTTTGTTGTTTCCCAGCAATACTGATCCACCATCTTGATCACAATTCCTCAAACAAGTATTTGTTTGGAGTCATGTGCCATGTGGAACCTGAATCCATAATCCACTCTCTTCTCGAGTCACTGCTCGAAACCACAAGAACATCAAATGATTCAAAATTATCTTGAACAATGGTTGCATTGCCATTATCCTTACCTCCATGATCTTTCAGGTGTTCAAGACACACCTTTCTCGTGTGACCATCCTTCTTACAGTGATAGCATTGAATACCAGATGCTTCGCCACTATAAGACTTTTGCTGACTTTTGCCTTTCTTCTTGTTGAACTTAGCATCTTTTCGCAAGAATTTGCCCTTAACGGTCAAACCTTCACCAACAGTCAAAGATTTATGCTCCTTTCGTTTGTTCAAGTCCTTAGAATATAGGACTGATTGAAATTCTTCAAAGGTCAGGGACTGCCTTCCATACATAAACGTTTCTTTGAAATGAGCATGTGATCGAGGCAAAGCGCACAATAGTAACAACGCTTGATCTTCTTCATCGATCTTCACATCAATATTTCCAAGATCAAGAATCAGCTTGTTGAACATATCCAACTGCTCAGCCAACACTTTGTATTCAATCATCTTGAATGAATACAAAGCTTGCTTCAGGTAGAGTCGATTTACCAGCGATTTGGTCATGTACAAACTTTCAAGTTTCACCCATAACCCTGATGTCGTCGTCTCCTTTGATACCTGTTAAAGAACCTTATCACCAAGGCTCAACCAAATTGTTTTGTGTGCTTTCTCGATCATGGTTGTCTTCTCTCTTTCCGTTAACGCAACGTCCATAGTCGCCGCTCCCTTCAACCCTTTCAAACAACCCTGCTGAACCAGTAGGGCTTTCATCTTCAAGCGCCACAGACCAAAATTATTCACTCCGGTGAACTTTTCAATCTCATAATTTGTTGAAGGCATCTTCTCCACGCTCACCGCACCAATTTATCGTGAAGAACGATGTCAAGAACAAAGTATAATAGGGAATTAAAGAAGACATGAAGAACAACAAGAATTGATTATAACTACTATTCTTTTAGTTTCTCTTAGAAAACAAGATTACAAGTTTACAAGAATGACAAATAACCTCTCTCACCCTAAATTAGGAATTGCAGTGTGTAATGATGAGAGACTAGTATGCTATTTATAATAAAACCTAACATACTAACTAATGGGCTTTTTCGCCCATTACACAGGCTAACTTAATAAACAGGCTAACTTAACAAATTAGGGTTTAAACACTAAAACCTAATTTAACATGCTAACAACCCTAACATCTTCGACACCATCATGTGAACAACCTTCGACTTCATGCTTAATATTGTCAAACCAAGAAGCTACCATTCGACCATACTAGAGTTCGATCCAATATCTCACAGTAATTGATTGAACATGCATGCCACAATTTTAGAAAATTAGCTTCCGAAATACCACCTATTGAACAATTCTAGTATTATCGAGGGAAAGGCCCACACCTATTTTCCATTAAAAATATGGAAGAATGTGATGAAAATTTATCAGTCGAGGCCACGACAACCATACTAGCCATTTATATCATTAAAAGGAAAATCTATTTGTGTTTTTCCAAAATGCCTCATAGGGGAAAACTACCACTTTGTTAGAAAATATAATCAAATAATACCTTTGACATTATAAAGGCCAAGTACATATTTGACCGTCTACGTAAAAGATAAGAATATTTGGCTACTTGATATTAAAAAAGTCTCCCCATATGAGGAAATAAAATATAAAAGGTATTAAAAATGTCACAATTCTTAAAATAACACAACACATAATTGCGCTTTTTCCGAAGGGATATTCAAAAGTTCTTTAAGAAAAGCAGGCTCTAGTTGGTCGATTAAAGATTAATAAATATGGTTGTGGATATCTATCACTTCCATGTCATGAACATAACTGCGATTTATCTTTTTATAACCTACAATATTCAAGAGTCGTGAGGGATAAGTGTAAAGAAAATGAGGAAATTATTCACATGAAGATGAAGGTTACTTATTAGAATTTGGCTCAGCGAAGACATTGAAATTGAATGCCACTTGTTTAAAATACAAGTCATAGGAAAGACTAAACGCTTTTCTTTGGTGTTTGCTGTTTGGTTGGAAGTTAGCCTGAAATTTTATTTTTTATTATATGAGGGGTTCGAGAGTTCAACCTCTATAATTCCTTGTGTTACTTCTGTTACCCATAACTCTTTCTTTTCTCCTTTTTTTCCGCTTCTAGTTTCTAATAACGTTTTCAAAAAAATTTAAACCCTAAAAATAGTTGCATAAGTTTTTCAAACAATAGGTTTTTTGAAACCCACAACCCCTCCATCTTGTGCATAGAGTCACATGTCCAACAAGTGGTATTAGAGTTTAACTCATGTTCAAGGACTTATCATCTCATAAGGAAGATAACTTGTAACACATTTTTAAACAATAGATTTTTCTTAAACACACCTCCACAATTTAATGGTGCTAGATTTGAAATATGAAACCTAGATTTAGATTATTTATTAAAATTATTAAGTTTGAATTGTAGGAAACTCTAATTAATGGTCTATTTATCCCTACTTACCAAATAAAAATAGAAGTAGTTGATAAACCTGTTTCCTTTGAACCAAAGAAGAAAATAGAAAATTTGAAATTCATTTCAAAACCAAAAAATTTATAGTAATGTCTCTAGATGATAATAAATTTTATTATGTTAAGTATTGTAAAACCACCAATTAAATGTGGGATACTAATGAAAAGATATATGTAGTTTCTTCGAGTATCGAATAAGAGGAAATAAACACACGGGACGAAAAAGACGAAGACCTCTTTTATAAATGTTTTTCCAAATATAGATATGTTAGAACGTTTATTACTAACCAATTTCTAAGAATAGAAAAATGGAAACTTAATCCAATCCTAAAATCAAATAAGAATAAAATTATAGAAAATTTGAACTAATTAGTTCAAATAATCAAATATGAATGTTTTAGCTCATAGATCAAAGAATCTTCAACAACGTCATCAAACTCTTATGAAACAACTCCCATGGCTTCCTTCGAAAGAACATACTTAATAGGATATATCTTATATGACCGTTTGATCAAATACTATTAACGGTTGAGATTTGGTGTCAAATTAAATTTTAAAACATTAGAGTCATTTGATATATATATATATATATATATATATATATATATATATATATATATATATATATATATATATATATATATATATATATATATATATATATATATATATATATATATATATATACACACACACCCATCAATTAGGAGATTTTATGGTGATTTTTCATTTATTACATATGTCCTATAAATAGCACTCATGACATCCATATATATATATATATATATATATATATATATATATATATATATATATATATATATATATATATATATATATATTATGCCCATCAATTAGAAGATTTTATGTTGATTTTTTATTTATTACATATGTCCTATAAATAAGACTCATATTGTATCGAAATTTCAGACACTTAGAATATGAATAATAGAACACACTCTCTTCATTTCTTTCTATCTTCTATTGTTTTATTCAGCTTCATAACACGTTATCAACATAGAATTCTACCAAACTTAAAAAGGAAAAAAATGAAGCCCTAAATATCAAAAATAATATTATTTTATTATTTAATTCTTTTCCATTATCTTTGTTGAATTTCAATATTATATCTTATTAAATTTTCAAATAATCCTTGAAGGATTACAAAACAATGAGTTTGTTATATAGTTCCTGAAGAACTTAACAAATATCCCTGAAGGATAGTATTGAGTTTATATATAGTTTCTGGAGAACTTATCAAATATTTCTGAAGGATAATTTTGAGTTTATTATATAGTTCTTGAAGAACTTATAAAGCATCTCTGAAGGATAATATTAACAATCCCAGAAGGATTGCATCTATAATATTAACGAATCTCAGAAAGATTGCATCTATAATATCAATGAATCTTAAAATGATTACATCTATAATATCAATGAATCCCAGAAGAATTGCATCAATTATGTTAAAAATTAGCAAAATGATTGCATCAATAATATTATCCAATTCGAAAAAAATGAAAAAATAATATTGAATATCCTAGAAGGATTTCATAAATATTTTTTTGTTATATCGATCTAAAAATTTGTAATATGCTCATAAAATAATTGTCATTCCAGAAGAATGACACAAATAATTTTAACGCATCTCAAAAGGATGGTTATATTTTTTTAGATCATTGTTTATAGCAAATAATTTTAAACCATTCCAGAAAGATGGTTATTTTTTTAGATCATTGTTTATAACAAATAATTTTAACGCAACTCAAAAGGATAATTATATATTTTTTAGATCATCATCTATAAACTAATAATTTTAATGCATCTAAAAAAATGATTATATTTATTTTAAATTATTGTTTATAAATTAATAATTTTAGCGCATCTCAGAAAGAAGATTATATTTATTTTAAATTATTGTTTATAAACACAACAACAACTTCATTAATCATGAAGAAATTTTTAGCACTATATGAGGCAAGTAAGTCGAGAATGCGCTTGATTGAGATACCAAATTCAACACAAACAACAGACTTGTGATTTGACTTCTAGAAAGAAATACAACAACCATATATGAAGATAATACTGCATACATTACTCAACTAAAATATGGTTACATTAAAGGAGATTGAACAAAACACATTTCTCCAAAGTTCTTTTTTATTCATGATCTTTAGTAAAGTGGCGATTTAATCTCCAACAAACTTGTTCATCTTGCAGACCTTTTAGTGCAAAAGATTGATCTCCATCGTCGAAGAAATAATCGTTCAGTTGAGGAGGAGAACTAAATTCAGTCAACTGAGAAAGAGAAATGAATTTTTCTTAAAAAGATATGTACTCTTTTTCCTTCAATAGATTTTTTTCCACTGAGTTTTTTTTCTATTAAGATTTTAATGAAACATATTCTAAAGAAACATTCAAGGAGAACTGTTATGAATAATGGTTGGTTGTCTCCCTATAATTTCATTTCTCATTTGTAATAATTTGTATTGATTAGTAATGCGGTAGTTCTCTGCTAAAGAATGTAGTACGTACTCTAGTACGTACTCTTTCACCATCACTATAATTTTTTCTACTGAGCTTTTTAATAAGGTTTTAACGAGGCATATTCTTTATGGACATACAAGGGGAGTGTTATATAAATGGTATGATTATGGATGTCCATCAATTATGAGATTTTATGTTGATTTTTCATTTATTGCATATGTGCTATAAATAGAATTCATATTGTATCAAAATCTCAGACACTCCGAATATGAATAATAGAATATACTCTCTTTCTTTCTTCTATTATTTTTTTCGGCTTCATAACACTATTTCCATTTTTATTTTTTGAACATTTATTATTTATTTATAAATATTAAAATAGTACGCCTTTAAACCGTTAAAATTTATAATAAATACTGCTTAGTTGAAAACAACTTGCAACACATGACATGATTGGAAGTTCTTTTCCTATATAAATTGTAGCTTGGTTTCTCTACTTCAACTCAACGGTTTCTCTTAGACATGGGAGTTGCAAACAATATGGTGCTATCAATACGTCCCCAAGGGCTAGCACTTGCAAGGATCCCAATACAATGTCACCAAAACATCACATCCAAAATCCCCTTAAAGTCCCAAAAGACACACTCAATGCCACCTGAGAAAAAAGAAGTGTTCAAATCACTAGATAAATGGGCAGTGCAAGGTCTTTTGCCACTCATCAAGCCTGTAGAGGAAAGCTGGCAGCCCCATGACTTGTTGCCAGACTCGTCGCTACCGGCAGACGAGTTCTTCGATCAAGTGAAGGCTCTAAAAGATCGAACGGCCGAGCTTCCAGACGATTATCTTGTAGTATTGGTAGGTGGCATGATAACTGAGGAAGCATTGCCAACTTACCAAACATGGGTGAACGGGTTGGATGGTGTTGAGGATGAGACTGGTTCAAGTTTGACACCATGGGCTATATGGACACGATCTTGGACTGCTGAAGAAAATAGACATGGAGATTTACTCAAAACATATCTCTATCTATCTGGTCGAGTTGATATGCACATGATTGAGAAAACCATCCATTATTTGATTGGAGCTGGCATGGTAATATATTATATGTCACTGTCACTAACATATGAACACAACTTTTTTTTTTTTTTTATGTATATAATAAATTTTATATAATGATAAATTTATATAAAAATAGAACGTAAACTTACAACAAATTTCGCCGCTACCCTTTTTTTATAACACTTTTTTAAAATATAAAACTGATTTAATGTTCATGGTGCAGGATTTAGGTACTGAAAACAACCCATACATGGGTTTTGTGTACACATCTTTCCAAGAGCGAGCCACATTTGTGACACACGGCAACCTAGCTCGAATGGCTAAGGAGAGAGGTGATTTTACGCTTGCACGCATATGTGGTACGATTGCCGCAGATGAAAAGCGCCATGAGAATGCATACGTGAAGATTATCGAGAAGCTTCTAGAAGTAGATCCCACGGAGACTATGACGGCCATAGAGAATATGATGCGACACAAAATTACAATGCCCGCGCACTTGATGCAAGACGGGCAGGATTCACGACTCTTTGATCATTATTCTACGGTAGCACAACGTATGGGCGTGTATACGACTAATGATTATGCTGATATTTTAGATTTTTTAATTGGAAGGTGGAAATTGGAGAAGCTTGAGGGGTTGACTAGTGAGGGAAAACGTGCACAAGAGTTTGTGTGTGGACTTGCACCTAGAATAAGGAAATTGCAAGAACGTCTTGATGAGAGAACAAGCAAGATCAACCACAAATTCACATGGGTCTTCAACAAAGAAGTGTCCTTTTGAAGATTTATAGCATTTGGTTTGATAGTTTGTCTATGATTATGAGAGTTTACTTATGATTTGACATGCTATGGTTGATATAAAAATCTCCAAATAATATGGTGTTCTCGATTAAATTGGTGACAACTAAGGAAGTGGAAGATATGAACCTTCTCGACCTAGATTGAGAATTTTATCAAGTATCGGAGCCAATACCTGCTTGAGTGTCTTTATCTTCACTTTGGTGTGTTGTTATTGTTTCGGTGGAAATCGGTACAAATCGGTGTTGCTCTTAGCTGGTTCTTTTCTAGAGAGTTCAATTGCATTGCTTTGAGTTTTCTTTTCTTTTTAATTTGGATTGTATTTCACTTGTATTAGTGGTTAGTGCTTTGTGACGATTTTGTTGGCTGTTGGGTATCTCTTGTATCTTCTTCAGCCCTATTATTTTGTACCTTGGATTTTAGTGTCCTTTATCTATTTATAGTATTTGGTTTTGAAGAAAAATAGCATCATCTAAATGTTTACATTTTTGTGATCCAAATTTATTTGTTAGTACTATCGAAATAACATATGTCTGAGTGTTAGTTAAATATATAGTAGCATTTTGTACTATCAAATAACTATATCTGCCACTATTGTATCTTCTACTATGTGCATTTTAATCATGATGTTTTTATTACATATTTTCGGTTTAGAAACATCACACGATGATGATTCTTACGTAGAAGATAATTACTAACTAAATATATTTTATAAAAAAACTTAATGTAATTAGGTGAACACTTATATTAGAAATCGCTAAATTAAATTACGTAATACTAACTTGTACAATTAAAAACAATAATACTAATTTTCACTCTAAAGGCATAAGTTATAATTTAAATATAAAACCTGTTTTAAAAGTGGATGTTAATTTTATTAAAAATTTATAGTTAATTGTTTTTTAACACAAACTCTCTATACGAAGATTTATTTTTTAAGATGTGTCTTTAAAGCACAAGTATGGGTAGAAAGAAGTTACGCTGGGTTAGGTTTTAGGTTTTAGAAGGTCTGAATCTGATACACAATAAATTTTTACAAGGCTTGAACATGGCATATGGCCTACAATAAACTCTTTTTTTCGGTTTGATCTGACCATTTTAAAAGTCTGACATGCTCTGTCTTAAAAGTCTATTTAAAAACCTGTTTCTTATTAAAGTTTTCAATTAATCTATATACTTACGAAGTCTTATAGGTTGGCCTATATATGTTTATATAGGCCAACCTATTTAACATTTTTTCCTAATATATATACATATATAGGTCAAACTATTTAGCCTTTTTTCTAATATATATGCATATATAGGCCATCATATTTAGACTATTGATAATATATATGAAAATATAGGTCTGCCTATAAGGCTTCGTAGGCTCTTTTAATAGCCTAAGCATGACCTATTAAATTAAACATGCTTTTAAAAAAGTCTAAGTTTGACCTTTTTATTAAATAGGTTTGGCCTGCCCTGACCTTAAATAGGTTAGGTTATAGGCCCCTGTAGGTCGGACTAACTGATTCCCACCCCTAAGCACATGTTACTATGACTCATTCTAATATTAATATTTTATGAATTTTTAAACTAAAATTATATTAATAATTTAAATTTTAAAATGTCTTTGTCCTAGTTCTTTTTTAAGAAGAATTATATGTCAAAAGGAGCTTTTAATTTGGTATAAGTTTTTGGTATAAATAGTTGGTCCATTGTTTAATCCTTAGCAACAATATTTATTTTTATTTCGGTCAAATATATTTTTAGTGGAGAAGATGAAGATAGCTGTGATGATAGGCCTATATTGATTAGTTTTAATGAGAAAAAAACAATGACAAAGGAATTTACATTCAAGTGTAAGAAGAAAGAGCGATAGATTGATGACAATGAAGACAAGGAATATTGTACGTGGGACCTGGAAAGAATCCTGATGATTTACTTGTGATACCTTACAAAGATGTAGAACCACCTGTTAATGTCATTACTAAGAAAATGAAACCTTGGAATGACATTTAGAAGGGACTTACTCGATGTTGCAGAAATTGAAGAAACCTAATAATCTATTTTGTGTATCAGTTCATGTTACTATGCGTTGATGATCTGTTGATTGCTTCTAATCATTTTCATGATGCAAGTGAACTAAAATCATGTTGAGAAAGGATTTTGATATGAAAAACTTAGGTGTTTCCAAGAAGATTCTTGGTATAGAAATTCACAAGGATGTGAGTGATAGAAAATTATGGCTCTGTTAAAAAAGTTATGATGAAAATGTGCTAGAAAAGTTTAATATGAGTATTTCGAAGGTTATGATTGCTCCATTAAAGAATCATTTTAAGCTCTCATCGAATCAATATCCAAAGAAAGATGCAAAAGCTGAGTATGTGTCAAAGGTTCCTTATGTCAATATTGTTGGTTGTTTAATGTATACTACGATCTGAACTAGACCAGATTTTGACACAAGATATAAGTAAAGTTTGTAAGTTTACGTCCAAATATGCTAACGATCACTGACAATCAGTCCAGTAGATTTTTTAAGTACTTGAAAGGTACAATGAGTCATGGTATTATGTTTAGTAGCGAATTTTGTGATCCTTCAATTGTAGGATATGTTGATTTAGATGTGGGTGATATGGATGATATGTCTACAATGAGGTATTCCATACTTTAGTATGAAGACCTATTTGTAGAAAATCATAAGTTCAATCAATAGTGGCCATATGTTAAAAACTAAAGCAAAATACAAGGCGACATGTGAAGCTTCTAAAGAAGCCTAATGTCTTTATTGGTGATAAAATTGGGTGCTGAGCAAAGTGGAATTGAGTTGCATTGTGATAGTCAGAGTATCATTTATTTGGAATATAATCAAGTGCATCATGCCAGGACCAAGCATATTGATGTGAGGTTTCATAAGAAGAGAGAGTTACTCAAATCTGTACAAATATTCCGAGAATGCACTTATATGTTTAGCAAGCCAATCATCAAATACAAGTTTAGACATTGCTTGAGCTTGTTATATGTTTCTTAGTGTTAATAAAAAATTGTACCTTCTTCCCAATTGCTAGAATGTGTTCATCTTGAAGTGAATTTTCATAGGTCTTTAATATTCACCAAGGTGAAAATTGCTGAGTATGAATCATATTGTGAAAATTAATATGAGTATTATTTAGTATGAATCATATTATAGAGATTTTTTATTTCTATTATTAAGTATGACTCATATTGAGAAGATTATTATTGATAGGTAACTAAGAGTGCGAGGATTTCATGGGTATTATTGTAAACTGAACTATATATTGAACGAGTGTAACTCTTCGGGAGTAATTTGATCTCTTCTTATATATATATATATATATATATATATATATATATATATATATATATATATATATATGGGGACGTATCAAATGAGAACTTTGGTTATTATGAGAACTGAGAACTTTTGATATTAACCGTACGATTTAAAATCAATGCTCAGAGATGCATTTATGTGATATGTATTTAAACCATAATCTATCTATTAATTATTGTCTCTTAATATTTGAGGGAAATCTGAGGCATTGATTTTAAATCGTATGGTTATTATTGAAAGTTCTCAGTTCTTATAATAACCAAAGTTCTCATTTGATATGTCCCATATATATATATATATATATATATATATATATATATATATATATATATATATATATATATATATATATATATATATATATATATATATATATATATATATATATATATATATATATATATATATATATTAGTTTTTTATAGCCTATACATGGTGATATGTGTGGGCCAATACATCCATCATGTGAATCATTTAGATTTTTTATGGTTTTAGTTGATGCATCAACTAGATGATCAGATGTCTGTTTATTGTCAACTTGCAACCAGACGTTTGTGAGATTGTTAGCTCAACAAATTTAAATAAGAGCTCATTTCCTTGATTATCATGTCAAGAAATTATGTCTCGATAATGCTGCAGAATTATCATCTCAAGCACTTAATGAGTATTGTATGTCTATTGGAATTTGCATTGAACATTCAGTAGCACATGTTCATACACAAAATAGACTTGCAAAATTATTTATTAAATATATAATATTAATTTTAAGACCACTTATTATGAGATGCAAACTCCTAGTTTTTGGTTGGGGACAGACAATTTTACATGATGCAACATTGATTCGCATCAGGCCAACGAGTTATCACACCTCTTCCCCTTTTACAATTAGTTTTTGGTAAAGAACCTAATATTTCCCATCTAAAAATTTCTTGATGTGCAGTGTATGTTGTAACACCCGAGGCCGAAGAAGACGAGGGGTGGTTGCACCGCAGTGATTGATCTTCCGAAGATCTAAAAGAATCTTCAGACAAAATAAATATTTCATCTTCAAAAGAGATTGATCAGGTACCTGAAACTTATGAAAATAAAGAGATCTCAATAAATTATGTCCAAAATGAAATACAATGGAACCGACATGAAGTCGACATTGATGATATTTTTTCGTACAATATAGCTCTAAATGTGATAAATGACAAAGAGGATCATGAACCAATGTCTACTAAAAATTGTAGACAAAGTGAGAATTGACTGAAATGGAAAGATGCAATTGAAGCAGAATTAAACTCACTCTACAAAAGACAAGTTTTTGGGCCTATAGTCTGAACACCTCAAAGTGTGAAGCCAGTTGGATACAAATGATTTTTCGTGCGAAAGGGCTTCATTTGCACATGATGGATAGTGTAACACGTGAAGGGCTTCATTTGCACATGATGGATATTGTAACAGCTTATCTATATGGTTCACTTGATAGTGAAATTTACATGAAACTCTCTGAAGGGATCAATACTCCATCAAATTGAACAAGTTTATCTATGGACTAAAACAATCTGGACGTAGGTATTATAATCATCTCAGTGAATATTTTTTGGGAAAAGCTAACATGTGACCCGAAGGCACAAGTTAATACATTATTTTATAAGAATATTCTCTTGAAATGCGTGCATTCAATGTTTTGAAATTTTAAATTTGACTTTATTACACTTACTTTTTCTAATTTTAGTATCCTTAACATGTGCCCTTAGGGCATATGTTAGCATGACCCATATTTTTTAAAGATAACTCCATTTGTCCTTGCATTTTTATTAAAAGATCTGGAAAAGTATTTCCTATAATAGACAATACATGAGGATGACATAAATATTATTGAAACTTTTGAAGAGCTTTAAAAAGGTATAATTGTTTAAATATATTGTTTGAGATGAAGGAATTGGATAAGACAAAGTCCTTATTAAGTGAGCATTTGGACAACAGGAATTTATACACCGATAAATTTATATAGAAAAAGTGGTAATGCATTTCTATATAGAAAAGTCTCAATTTTTGTCTATCTCGATGATGTTAGATCATTGGATTTGGATAAGATTCAAGAAAATGATGAAGAATTGCTTGGTCATGAAGTACCATATCTCATTGCAATTTGAGCACTAATGTACCTTGTTAATTATACACGTCATAGTATGTCATTTATTATAAATCTATTAGCAAGATATAATTCTTCTTCAACACGAAGACATTAGAATGAAATCAAACATATACTTCGTTATCTTAGAGGTACAATAGACATGAGTCTGTTTTATTCCAAAGTATCCAAACTTGAATTAACAGGTTATGCATATGCAGGTAAATTGTCAGATTCTCACAATGGTAGATCACAAATAGGTTATTTGTTTACATGTGTTGGTACATGGGTTTCATGGAGATCGGTGAAACAAACAATAGCAGCAACTTCATCTAATCATGCATAAATTTTAGCACTACATGAAGCAAGTCGAGAATGTGTTTCGCTGAGATCCTTAATCTAACACATACAAAATACTTGTGGTTTGTCTTTTGGAAAAACAAATACAACGACCATATATGAAGATAATACTGGACGCATCACTCAATTGAGAGATGGTCACATTAAAAGAGATCGAACAAAACACATCTTTACAAAGTTTTTTTCACTCATGATCTTCAAAAGAATTGTGATATAAACATCCAACAAATCCATTCATGTGTAATCTTGCTGATCTTTTCACAAAGTCACTCCCAAGTAGAATTTTTAATTAACTAGTACAAAAGACTGGTCTTCATCGTCGAAGAAATAATGATTTAGCTGAGGGGAGAAATAAATTTATTTTAAAAGAATATTGTACGCTTTTTCTTTCACTAGATTTTAACAAGGCATATCCAAAACAAACATCCAAGAGGAGTGTTATGAATAATTTGATGATTGTTTCCCAATAATTTTATTTCTTATTTATAACAATTTGTATTTATTAAATTGTTTGGATATTGTACTATAAATATATTAGAGTTTGACCTAACTCATCCTTACAAAACCGGTTGGTAAGTTGAGGAGTGTCCCTCTATATTCAATGCTCTATCTCCAACCAATGTGAGACTTTAGGATCTTCCTAATAAAATATGACCAATCTCTTTGTAAAAATATACCTAAAAAATAATACGCAACATTTTATCCTTCTCTTTTATCTTATTTCTCTTTATTTTATAACAACATTGATATTTTAAATAAACAAATAATTTGAGATCAATAAATTAAAATTAAGAAAGAAGACACATAATATAAAACCGAGAGAATATTCAATTTGTGACCGCAAATCAGAAATTGTAATTTAATGCAGGATCCGCTCGCGACCTGCCGATAAAATATGTCCATCTCGTGTTTGGGTATGTTTCAACTTACAGCCAAATTTTACATGGAAGTTTCCTCTCATTTAAAATCTCACTCATTTCATCAATGGACATTAACGATAATTATTGTGATTCGACTTCATCAGTTATTTGCACCAGGATTTATACGGACATTATTGATAATATTGAAGTAGGATTTGAATTTGTTGCTATAATGATCCCAATGAATTGTGTGCCATAATTTGGGCTCACTTAAAAATGAATATATTATAATAATCTGTTATGTTTATCACTAGAAATTAACAAATTATTTCTCATAAAAAATTATTAATTTTAAATGCAAAAATATAATTAAAGAGGTTCAAAACTGTTAAAATTTAAAATATACTGAGGACCAAAAGATTTTGAGTGCTGTTTAACTAAAACATTTTTAATAATTATTTTTATATATTTAATATCACTATTAAAGCTTCAAGTTTTATAGAACAACTATAATAATATTTTTAGGTACAGTCTAAAGTGAACCATCAACTAAATGGTATAAGGTAGACCACGAATAAGAGTCACTGAATTAAGTTATTATATAAGATCTTATCATATACCACCTACATAGAATTTTTTTTACTGTATCTTCTTCATTTTCACGCTTAACCACCGTTACGTTTGTGCAATTTTTAAAAGCATCACATTTTTGTTGTAGAAAATTTAAAAGTGAATATTTTTTAAATTAACTCCATTAAAAACTCAACAACATCACCAAGAACCTTATTGAAAACACCATTAAAATTGCTGTTAGAATAAAACCTACAGTTCTTCATATAAGCTTTATCCTTAAAAAGAATTAGGACAAAACAGTCCATGATTGGTTGGAAATTGAATCCTAACCTATGCTACTTCACATTTATTTTACTACTGTTAGTTATTAATACTGCAATTGAAGTACAAATAACAAGTATAACATTTAACCTTACACGTAGAAAAAACTATAAAGTGAAACCAATAAGAAACGAAACAAACAAAATTGTTTCATTAGTGTTGGCGTTCAACTCCAACTACTCCATTTTTACACCATAAAATCTATACTTAATATAAAACAAATGTTGTTGAAATAGAAATTGAACATCTAAAAAACCAACAAAATCATGATGGTGAATGAAAGGAAAAAAAATTCTAGTAAAAGAAAACTACATGACATATTTAACTTATCTTATAAAAGAGATTTTATTTAAAATACCCATTTATGGAACCTCAAGGATTGACAAAATTTAAAGAGAGAGTCGGACCTATATTTTAAACATAGAAGCAATATTCAATCTTGCAAAAATTTTATTAAATTTTTTAATAAGGTCTTCTTAATTATTGATGAAGTTAATTTAAAAAATATTCATTTTAACTTTCTACAACAACAAATGTGATGCTTTAAAAATGTTCACGGAAAGAAGGGCGGTTAACAGTCAAAATGAAGAAGATAGGAAAAAAATTCTATGTAAGTGGTACATGATAAGTTCTGATACAACAATTCGATCTGACGACTCTTATTCATGGTGAACCACTTAGTTGACGGTTCACCTTAGATGTCACCATATTTTTAAGTGCTATTAAAAGAATAATTTTTAATTGTATTTTTTCAAAATACTATGAGACTATGGGCTTGTTTGTTTCAAATTTTTAAAAATGGATTTTTTTTCTTTGTATTTTTTAAAATAGATCTTATAAAACTAATTTTTAAAATATTATAAGATTTTTATATTCATTTTTTCTAAATTAAAACATTACTTTTGACATCCTATAACATAAACAAATATTATTGAAGACCAACACATAGTCATAATTATAATGTTTTAAAAAAGTAGTATTTCAAAAATGATTTTTATGAAAATCTATTTGAAATAGTTTCAAAATTAAGTGATTTTTTTAAAATTTTAATATTCAATTTTTTTTTTCATAAAAGATAAAACACCTAAAATAACAGTTTAAAAGTAACTATTCAAACCAAATTTTCATTTGAAATTTTTATGAAAAATTTAATTGTAAATTTTTACACAATTATGTAATACTATAAAATTTATTTTTATAAACAGCTAAAACAAACGGACCCCATATTTATGTAGGTGTTATTTTTATAAGATTTAGGTTTAATTAAGCTACTGCTCTCTTAACTTAAGGTTTTAATTTCATCTATTAACTAATAAACATTATTTTTTTCTCTCAAAAACAATAATGTTAATCAACTTGATTATTTATGTTGAAGTATGTCTTAAAACATTTGTTGATGAAAAGAAAGAAAACATATTTTGAAATTGCCAGAAATCAGAAAACTAAAAAGTAATCTGGTTCGAGCGAGTTATAGATATCGGGTTCGGTCAATTCGGTTCATAGATCCATTCATTAATGTTAGAATATTTTATATTAATTTAGAGATCATATAAATTAATATAAGAAGATATTATAAGATATTTATAATATTCTAAAAGATATTATAAGATATATATTAATGATCTAAAAGATATTATAAGATATATATTTATAATAGTCTAGATATTATAAGATATTTATAATATTTGAGCGATATTATAAGATTACAGTAATATCTTTAATTCTAACAATTAAGGAGATGTGTTTTGGGATTAATTATGAATTTGTTAGATTTTGGCTATGATAAATATGCATCTCTTTGGTTCAGGTTGATGTGCATAAGGTATATCCTTATGCACAATGCATAAGTCTCGTACGAGTAATATTTAAATTGTTCCGAGTAACATTTTAGTTAGAAACGAGTAATAATATCATAATCCATGAATAATATATGCATTATTTGTACACATCTATTAATTATGAGTAATTATTAATTGTGAGTAATGAGTACACTATTCTGAGTAATATTTACACTATTATGAGTAATATCAAATTTTAACTATTTTGAGTAATATATTCATTGTTCTGAGTAATATTTATACTATTTTGAGTAATCTGTATATTATTTTGAGTAATAAATATAATATTTTGAGTAATATAAACAATATTTGAGTATTTATGCACAGTGCAAAAGGATATACCTTATGCACATCAACACATCCCTATCTCTTCTATTATTACAGTGTGACAATCTTAGAGCTTACAACAACAAGGGAGAATAAGAGTTTAGGGAATTTCATGGGAAAACTTAGGAAGACAAAGGTTTTTGGGAAACCTTTTGAAGTTATCTAAGGGGATTAGAAAATACTTCTAAACACCTTGGGTTTGAGTGATTCTTATATTGAGAGTTGGTGAGGTTGAGAAACACTTGGGTAGAAAATAGGGTTTGTTCTTTGAGAACTGTGAAGGCTATTTTTTTGTAACTCATTTGTAATCTCTTGTAACAACTTTATGAGTATAGTGAATTGGAGAGCTGCTCTCTCCTGGAGTAAATCGTTTGGTCGAATTGGGTAAACAAACCTTCGTTTTTTTCTCGCCTTATTCTGTTATATTATCTTAGTACGAATTATTATTGTTGTAGACCAATTATGTTGGTTTCTACTTTTCTTTACCTCACAAATTGATATTGAATTTTGTCGTAATTAACAATAAGATTCACAACAATTAGTGCGGTGAGCGTGGAGCAAAGAGGTATTGTTTACAAGTGAGCATCATGGTTAGATGGGAGATCGAGAAATTTTCTGGTAACAACGACTTCGGGTTGTGGAAAATTAAGATGCAAGCAATTTTAATTCAAGAGAAGTGTATCGATGCTTTGAAGAATAAAGAATTAATGCCTGCAGGGCTTACACAGGTACAGAAGACCGAGATTGTGGATAAGGCTGGGAGTTCCATTATCTTGTGCCCCGGGGATAAAGTTCTAAGTGAAGTCTCCAGGGAGCAAATTGCGGTCGCTATGTGGACAAAACTTGAATCATTGTATATGACCAAGTCTTTGGCTCACAGGTTGTGTTTGAAACAACAACTCTATTCATTCTGAATGGTGGAGTACAAATCCACAGTTGAACAGCTTACCGAATTTCACAAGATTATCGATGATCTTGAGAATATTGAAGTGAAGATTGATGATGAGGACAAGGCTTTGCTCCTGTTGAATACATTACCCAGATCCTTTGAGAATTTTAAGGATGCCCTTTTTTATGGTAAGGAAGGTACTATTACTTTGGATGAAGTCCAGACGGCAGTGAAATCCAAAGAATTTTCAAATTCAAAAGTTTTGAAGATTGAAGATAGTGGCGAAGGCTTAATGTGTCAAGAGGAGGAGTGAGCGTAAAGGGATGTCCAAATCAAAGAGCTCCGACAAGTCAAAGGTAAAATATTTTAATTGTCAAAAAAATGGTCACTTTAAAAGAGATTGTCATGAGAGAAAGATCAATGGAGATTCTGTTCAAGTTGCAGTTGCCTTGGGTGAGGAAATTCATGAGGATGCCGATGTACTAGTAATATCGAGTTTGGAAAAAAATTAAGAATTTTTTAATTATTTTTTAGATGAAATTAGTGAGAGCCAAAATATTCTTTTGATAATTCTAACACTTACTATGGGAGAGCGTGAAAATTTGTTAATATAGAGGTTCTACTCAATAAAAAACTTATAAACAATATGGTTGATATTAGTGAGTTTGATCAAGAAGAGACTTAACCTCTTCACAAAACATGAGAAAAATATAATCTCAAGATTAAACAATACCAGAGCCGGCCTTAGGCTATGGCAACCAGGCCTATGATCCAGGACCTCAAAAACCCGGGGGTCTCAAAATCAGGTGATAAGATAAAAAGTTATAATAATCATTAACTAATAAATAAAATGCCCGCTGCTCATTACATGCAGCTGTGGCCTAGCGGTAATAGTCATTTTCTTGGAACATCTATTGTCTATTACACTCTACGAGAACACTTTTTTTATTTTGATCCCAAAAATTAGGCGTTGTCGTCGGCTAAAAATGTTGTAGTTAATGCTTCTGTAACAACAAATCGGATGAACGTTAGTGATAGAGCTTCTGAATGAGACTCTCATGAAAGGGCTTCTAGGGCCTCCTCTAGCTTTGAGATTTCCTGTCCAATTTTTAAAGATTCTGAAGACAAGATTCGGAATGAACAAGTTCTGAATATTATGTAGACAAGTGATTCTGAAGACCAAATGCTGAAGACTCTGAAAATAAGGTTCTGGATGAACAAGTTCTGAAGACTCTGAAGATTTGCAGACCAAGTGCTGAAAATTTTGAACACAAGGTTCTAAGTGAACAAGTTTTGAAGACTCTGAAGACTTAGGTTCTGGTAACTCAAGTTTTGGTCCTTCTAAACATGCTTCAATATCTACTATCAGAAGCCTCTGAAGATTAGAAGATAAAGATCAAATTTGGACTCACGTGAGGAAATAGTACGAGGTATCTACGTTTCCACTACCCGGATAGGGTGGCGCAAGGATAATACAATATTGTACTATGCTGTTGTCGTGGCCAGCAAAATTAATGAAGTCGCCACCATCATTTATTCGTCCTAAGGACAGGGAAACAATAGGGAAAACCTAAAGTGGAAGAATTAAGGGTTCGGGAGTCGATTAAGCGAGGAGAATATGTAAGCACGCCTCACTTCCCTAGTACTCAAGGGGAACCTTCTCTAGGATTAGGATATGTGTGTTTAGGTTTGCTTAATTTCTACTTGCCTCAATTATTTAATTACAAAAGGGATTGGGAATTCTACTATGTACAAGAAAGACCTAAATGTTAAGGGACTTGCTAAAGCATCGCACTTTATGCCTACGTATTCGTCAAGAGAAGGAATTAGAGTATGCGTAGTTCAGCTCAAAATTTGTTGATTGATTGATTTTAGTTTATGAGAAGATTTTTTAGTTTGGAATTAGAATAGATGCAAAGGAGAAATTTGAGTGCTTAGATGTTTTATAAGCTAATAAGAAAAAAATATTTGTTCTGTTTGATTGTTAGTTAGCAATAAGTGTTACGAAATACGTACAGGTGAATTTGATTATTTACAGATTACTGTGAAGGTTTTAGTCGGAAAAAGCTTAGAGAGTATGTATAAACGAAAATGTTAAATATATATATATATATAGGGTTAATACCTATTTTGCCCCCTGCCATATAGGGCGGATTTGAAAAACCCCCCTGCGAAAAAAAAAGTTGCAGGAATCCCCTCAACATTTAAAAATAATTCTTCTTAAAACCCTCCCCATGCCACATCACAAAAAAAGCTGATCTGTCACGTTTTTTTCATTTTTTTTTTCAGAACTTAAATGCCACATGTGTATTGGACAGGGTAGAAAGACAAAAATGCCCTTCAGTGTTAACACATAAATGTCTTCTTCTTCCTTGGAAACCCTAAATCTATGTTACCTCCACCTTCTTCTCCATCGTTGTTTTTCTTTCACTGCTGCTAGTCCCGTCACCTCAAATCATCTTCATCCGCGCGGCCAATTCTTGTAATTCTTCTTCTTCATCTAATTCTTCATCCAATCCGCATCCAATCCGCAAGAATGAGTTACCCAGTTTGTTCTTATTCGTGCAATTCTCCAAACAGCAGGGTTACTCCTAAATGCGACCATAACATGTCCATGAAGATGTTTGTTTCAAAATCTGCTGCAAATCCTGGACGAAAGTATTGGAAGTGTAAGTTTTGGGGGAGGGAAGATGATTGTAACATGTTTCATTGGGATGATGAGGTTTGTGGCGAAACTGTTGCAAATGTCATGGACAGAGAAGTTGTTTATGTGATGAGGAAAATGGAGAAAGATTTAACAAAAAAGATGGAAGATTTGAAGAAACAGCTTGATGATTTAAGGAAGAAACTGAAGTTTTTTATTGCTGTAGTTTTTGCTATGTGTTTTTTCTTCATGATTCATGTAACACACATGTTGCAAAGTTAAATGTATTTTAAGTACAATTGTAATGTAGTATGTTGAAGTAATGTACTTCTCTTGTTATTGTTTGAAAGCAAACAGAGTGTCCTATTGTAATGTATCATGTTGAATTAATGAAGTTTTTGTTTGAAGGCATACACAGTTTTGGGATAATTTGTTGAATAAAATTGTTTGTAAAACATTACTTAAATGTTGAATCAATGAAAGCAAACACATTGTACTTAAAACTCCCATCAAACATTATACTAATTAAAACTTGTTTTGGAATCACATTACAAATAAAGTTGCAAAAAGGCACATTATGTGCTTACAAAATGCTAGATAAAGTTGCATAATCAGAGGTTCTTAAAGTTACAAAATAAGAGACAAATAAACTACTGAGTCATTCTTCTTGCAATGTCCTTCCATTTTTCTGAAGATTCATCAATCACCAATGGTGCATCTGAAGTTGAGCCAGGCCCACCAATTTTCCTTGAATTTGCCAAAATCTTAATCCTTTCACTAACCCTCTTCCTCTTAGGCTTGCTAACAGGTTCCTTTTTCTTAATTTTTTTTGTAACAGATGCATTACACGACCCTGACTGATCAGCTGCTATGGTTGTTGTTTCAGTTTGAACATGTGATGCATGAACTGGATTAACTGGTGCATCTTGAACATGTGATGCATGAACTGGATTAACTGCTGCAGCTTGAACAGGTGATGCAGGGGTTGGAGTCACTGCTGCAACTTGAACAGGTGATGCAGGGGTTGGTGTCACTGCTTCAACTTGAACAGGTGATGCAGGGGTTGGATTCACAACCTGTGATTGTTGTTCTTCAAAAGCCTGCATCATGTCATCAAGCATTGTCTCTAATTCAGGGTCTAATTCAGTGTCACATTCAGGTTCAACTCCAGCCTGTGCAGCAGATGTAGAAGCTTTGCTCCTTGGTGCCTTTCTCTGCATTAGTCACAAAAATACATAACAATAGTGGAATGAAATACCAGCCATAAACATATATAAGATCAACAATTATTGTTCAATGCTGTTACCTTTCTCTGGCATTGGGATCTTGTTCAGTGCTCTTACACTTCCTTGAGTTATGTCCAAATTTGTCACACTTGGTGCATCTATAGCTCACACCAATTCTCCTCAACCTTGGTAGCACTCCTCATAGAACTAGAACCCAAAACACTTTTAGGAACAAGAAGATTCACTTTGGTCCCCTTCACAGATTTCATTTTCTTGGTGTCCTTCGATGCCATAATCTTATATCTCAAAGACTTTCCATGTACCTCAACCCTGTTTCCACTCTCTGGTATTTCTACTTCCACTGCTTCAAAGTGTTCCTCTTCTCCTTCACATACCCTTTCTTCTTCACTGTCATCGAATGCTGTCCCTCCTTCATAATCTTCATCTGCACTATCATCATCATTAGAGTCACTAAAACTCTCAAATTCCGGAGTCAACACTTTGGACATCATGTCTTCAACCCCATGTTCTACCCATATGTGTCCATCAACATTAAAGGACAAACTATGATTAGCAATTTCTCCAGCTTGAGCATCATCAATCAAGTGGGTAAAACTTTCGTCCACAGTTGAAATCTTCCTCCATAGCCTGAAAGAATCGTAACCCCGGTCTTTCACCAAGCTAACAGCTTCAAAAAAACTCCACTTGTCCGAGTCTTGTCCTTCTACAATGGTTTCGCTCCCTCCCCTGTAAAACACGTGATTGTCTTGCACAAAGTTTCCTCCATGGTGAAAGATAACCGAAAAAACCCCATTTCTGCAAACACCCAGGTACCTAAACATTACTAATCGTGAAAAGTCATTAAAATCGGTTCGATGGAGAAGAAGATTTAACTTACCTTTTGACAATGTGGATGAATGCAACCCTAGCAGCAACAACAACTTCCCAGGATGATGAACGAGAGAGCATAGAATGTGAAGATGAAGAATCAATTTTAGTTAGGGTTCAAAATGGGCAAAATAATGTGTTAACACTGAAGGGCATTTTTGTCTTTCTACCCTGTCCAATACACATGTGGCATTTAAGTTCTGAAAAAAAATGAAAAAAACGTGACAGATCAGCTTTTTTTGTGATGTGGCATGGGGAGGGTTTTAAGAAGAATTATTTTTAAATGTTGAGGGGATTCCTGCAACTTTTTTTTTCGCAGGGGGGTTTTTCAAATCCGCCCTATATGGCAGGGGGCAAAATAGGTATTAACCCATATATATATATATATATATATATATATATATATATATATATATATATATATATATATATATATATATATATATATATATGACTAAAAAACCTGAATTAAATTAACATAATTAAAGGTAAAAAAAAGAAAAAAGAAAACTAACCAATTAACCCAAGTAACAAACTAAATTAATTTAGATAAAAGAAAGAACCAGGGGTGCATCTTATATGGGTTAGCAACATATGGTGGTGTCAATAATAACGATCAAGACCCGATTGAAACTAAAATTAAAAAGACAATTTCTTTATAGACTTTCGTGGGTTAAAAACCTGCCGAAAATCTCAAAATACTTTTAGAAGATGCATCTCCGAAAAAATTGAGATTTTAGTTAATTCGGAGATTCATCTCCAAAAACATCCAAAAAATTGAGAAATTTCTTTACGGACTTCCCTGCGGTGAAAACCCATGCTGGAAGTACGAAAATACCCTTCGGATATGCATATCCAAAAAAAACCCCAAAAAAATATCAGAGATTTTATCGGATATGCATATCCTAATTAATCAAAATCTCAAAAAAATTAAAAATTTTGGAATATTGATTAATTCAGATATTATAAAATTAATATTAATAATGATAATTATACACTTGATATTTCTTTTCTAATTTCAATTATAAATAAATAAAAAAACTCATAAAAATTTAATATTTTTTGATAAATTTCATATTAATAATTACTAAAATTATAACTAATACAATATAATTGTAATTATAAATATATATATATATATATATATATATATATATATATATATATATATATATTATTAATATTTATTCAACAAAAATTTAAAATAAAAGAGATCAAGTAAGAGTAAAATTATTTACTACTTTATTCGTATTTTAATATAAATTTCGATTACATTAATTTTTCGAATAATTTTTTTATGTATCATAAAAAAATAGTAAATAAGGTGTTAATTTAAATATTTATTAGGTTAATATTATTATTATTATATCTTGATTATAATGATATATATTTAATAATATATTTTAATTAATACAATTAATTGTATTGATTCACTTTGATTTTAATTTTAAATAATTATTGAATTTTTTTCGGATATGCATATTTGAAACATTTCAAGACTAAAAATTGGAATATTTTGGATATACATCTTGGAAGACACCCGTCTTCGGAAAAAAAGGTGATTTCGGAAATGCATCTCCGAAAACTTTTTTTTTTGGTGTTTTCGGAAGTGCACTTCCGAAATCAATTTTTTTTAGAAAAAAGTGATTTCGAAGATGCATTTCCGAAATATAGGGGCATTTTGGTATTTTCGTCGCGGGTGTCCAAGAAAGTTGGGGTCCATAAAGAAATTTCAAAAATTGGGATTTTGGTTAATTCGAATATGCATATCCGAAAAAACCCCAAATAATGGTCAGAGGTTTTTTCGGATATGCATATCCGAAAAAATTCTAAAAAATTAAAAATTTTGGGATATTGATTAATACAGATATCATAAAATTGAAATAATTTATAAGTTATGAATAATAATAATGATAATTATACTGTTGATATTTCTATTCTAATTCCAATTTTAAATTAAAAAATAAAACTCATAAAAAGTTTAATTATTTTTTGATAAATTTCATATTAATAATTACTAAAATTATAACTAATACACAACAATTATGATTATATAAAAAATAAATACATTAATAATTATTCAACAAAAATTTAAAATAAAAGAGATCAAATAAGAATAAAATTATTTATTACTTTATTCATATTTTAATATAAATTTCGAATTACATAGTTTTTCAAAATAATAAATAAAAATCACAAATATAAAAATATTTTTAATAATTAATTATGATAAAAAAAATCATTTTTCACTTGGTTTAAAAAAATTACAAAAATATTTTGTTTTAATTTTATTTAGTGAATAAATTATTTATTTAAATTTGTAAAATTCAAAATTTACTTATGAAATATAATAAGCATATTTTTTATTTATATAAGTTAGTAAAATAATTTTTAACTTTAAAATTTTTTTGGAAATTTTTTTATAAAATGATTTTTTTTTAATATAAAATTGTTTTTGAAAATTAGTTTATGAAATGATTTTTTTATCTATCATAAAAAATAATAAATAAATATCTTTATTATTGTTATTATTAATTTTAGATATAAAAATAAGGTGTTGATTTAAATATTACTAGGGTAATATTATTATTATATCTTGATTATAATGATATATTTAATAATATATTTTAATTAATATAATTAATTATATTATTAATTGTATTGTTTCACCTTGATTTTAATTTTTTTTATAATTATTGAGTTTTTTTGGATATGCATATCCAAAAAATTCCAAGACAAAAAATTAAAATATTTCGAATATGCATCTTCGAAGACACCCCTTTCCCAAAAAAATGGTGTTTTCAAAAATGGATCTCCGAAGTCACATTTTTTTCTAAAAAAGTATCTTCAGATATTCACTTCCGAAAGAACCATTTTTTTATCAAAACAAGTGCATTGGGAGATGCACTTCCGAAATATAGTGGCATTTAAGGAATTTTACTGCAGGTTTCTAAGAAGATAGGGGGTGGATATAGAAATTGTCAATTAAAAAAACAACAACAACAACAATCTGGGACGCTGCCCCTTATTATGATCCAACTCTAGGAGTATTTTTTATGATTGGTATAAGCTACCATTAAACTGTTTCAACTTTATTTAGAGTTTTTTGTTGTAAGGGTTGCACCTCTAGTGCGATATCATATATCAATTGTCTATTAAAAAAAAAACTTCAATAGCCAATGAAGTAGTAATATGTGGCATTCCTATTAAAATTAATATTAAAATAAAATAAAACAAAAAAAAAAGAAAAAAAGCATTGGCTCTAAACCTTCATAAAAAGTAGGCATGGCAACAAAACTCATAACCGTGAGTATCCACTCGAATCCGCCCCGAAATTGACAGAGAAAATCAATTTTGATTAAGTTTGAGTTTATGTTTAGATCTTTCCCGTCTCGGCTGTTGTCATGCTTAGTCAAAAGTAATGCTTATAGGTTTTGCTAGAGTCCAAATTGTCTTCAACATGATTTGTTTCTGCCTTGGCTTAGACTTAGTCTGCATGATTTGTTTCTGTGTTAGTTTATCTAACAGGAATTACATTGCTTTGTTGTGAGTTGGTCAATTCTAATTAGCACTACAATTATACAATGAGTTTATTGTTTTTGGTCCAATTTTTTTTTTCTTCTGAAATGTCTTACTTTGCTGTGTTTTCTTTTTTATATATAAATTAGTCAGAGACCCGTGCTGTCGCACGGGTGTATTATTCGTGGTGCAGTATTTTTTGAATTATACGAAATAATTTGAAGTATAAAAGTTTGACCAAATTGTATATATTGTATATATAAAATAGAAATAAACCATTAGAAAAAAGTTTTATTAATAAGATTTTCATAGGCAATTTCATAATGTTTTGCCATTCCAACTACGTGAATTTTAAGGATGGGTAGCTTAATTATGATATTGTGTAAATAACTAAAAAAAAGTAGTAATTTAGAATCTTCAAATAATAATCATGAAATAAAAAAAATAACAACAAAATATTTGTTAATGTGATAACACATGAATGAGTTTTAATGTCATAACACTTAGATAGTATCAAATATAAATATAAAATTTTAGATATAAATGCAAAATTTGAAATGATTTACTTTTTTTAAAAAATGAACAGTAATCATATATATTTAATTATATTAACTAATTATACAAAAAGAAGAAAAATATAATTATGAGATGGAGAAAAAATTTAAATTTAAAAATAAAGATTTTGTCTCTTAAATTAAAATAATGATTGATTAAGTTAAATAAATATTTTCTTGTTAGTGGCCCGTGAGATAAAAAGGTGAAAGGTTATTTTTCAGTTACCAAAATGTCCATTTTCTAGTGTAAATTGTTTTTGAGGGAAGAGAAATTTATGGAGTTTGGTCAATCTCTTAGTATATGTTAGATAGTAGATAAATATATTTTTAATGTTATTAAAATTAAAAAATACATTATACAAATAAATTTAAAATGAATTACTTAATTATTAAATAATTATACAAAGAAAAAAATTGATCCATGAGACGGAAAGAGAATAAAAAGAATTTTAATATTTAAAAAAATAAATAAAATATTTATTATGTTGATAGTGACCCGTAAACTACAACCTAATATCATGTAAATTTATTTAATATTGTATAAAATATATTTAAAAACATGTAAATTTAAAATGAATGATTCAATTATAAATGAATAATAATCATAAATATGCAACTATATTATATTTTCAATTGAAATTGTATTTTATAAAGAGATAGAGAAAATGAGGTAGTGTATTATGTTGTAGAAATTGGGTGGACCAATGAAAGTGGAACACTTGGTGCAAAAGATAAAAAGGTGAAGTATTATTTTGTTAGTTACCAAAATGTCCATTTTGTAATGTAAATTATTTTTGAAGGAATGACAATTTAGGGAGTTTGATCAATCTATTAGTATATGTTAGATTTGTAGTGTAAATTATTTTTGAAGGAAGAACAATTTAGGAAGTTTGATCAATCTATTAGTATATGTTAGATATAGTAGATAGTAGAAAACCTATTCATAAGGTCTAGAATGAAAATTTTGAATATGGTGCAAAAAATCACATGTTTTTTATTTTAGGATTAAATATATGAAAGCCTAGTAAGATTCGGTTTATCCCCTATTTATTTATTTTTAAATTCCCGTTTTAAAATTAAGATTCTATGTTTTTAGCTCATGAGTTGATCAAGTGAAATAAAAACATATAGAATTTTAATATTATAAGGGAGAATTCAATTTTTTTTTTACTGGAGGATAAATTAAATCCCGCTAGCATTACAAAGAAAATTTTGTATATTTAACTATTGGAGCTGCATCCTAAGTTTAAACCTATTACCAAAATGGCTTTTTATGTGTTGCATTAATCAATTTCGAGTTTCAACTTGTAAAATTTTATAATCCTCCAAGCTTCTTTTTTCTAAAAATAACACTAAATTAATTAATGAAATATCATTTGAACATAATTTCAAACATTTAAGAATTCAAAAATATAAATTCTAACTGCTATACGTATTTCTATAATAACTATTTAACTATGAATTTGAATTCTCAACTACTACAAAATAAAATACTATTTGTTAATGGTATAATTGAAAGGGGGATACAAATTAAATTAATACTTAACCCACATGGCAATGACACATTGCAACATGGAAATTGAGAACCATGCCATTGAGTAGAGTTGTCCAAATGGGCCGGCCCATTAGGCCCGAAAAAAGTTAGGGCTTGGATCTTATTTTTCGAATCCATTTATATCCAGGCCTTTTTAAGCCCGGCCCCAAAAAACCTTAAAAAATATGGACCGGCCCGTATAGGCCATGGGTAACCCGCCAGCCCGAAAAAGAAAAAAAAAACCTTAGCCACATAATAAATAGTATTATTAATATTATTAGATTTTAATATATTAGATATAATAAAAAAAACAAATATAAATAGTATTTGTAGTTTTACACTATTAAAAGTTAAAGATTAATTTTATGCAACCATAAAATATATATTTATAGATATAGATATATTCTTTCTCCAGTTTGTTTTATATATCATTATTTTATATATATGTGCAGTGAATGAGCTATTACTTTACCTAATATATGAAGAAGACCATGAAGAATTAGGACGGATCATTAGTGGTGTTGCCCCTGCTACTGTCTTAGCAATATGTGTTTATCTATGTTCTCATATCGTTGAAAAGGGAGAAACAAATGTTGTATAATATGTCCCACATTGAAAGTTAAAAGAAAGTTGGAAAGATAGGTGCTATATATATAATCAATAAACTCTTAGTTCTTTACCAAGTGCAGTCTTCCTTTTGATATCATGTGTCAAATAGGTGTGGGACAACTGGCGCATAGTATTTAATATTTTAATATAATTTATTAAATTTTAATTAAAAAAAAGTTTAAATTTTTATGACTTGAGAAATCTGGCAAACTATTGGTCAACCAGGCCCGTTTAGGGCCTGGGCCCGGGTAGCCCGCAATCCGTCCAGGCTGGGTTTGGGTAGTAAAATAAGAGCCCATTTAAATATGGGTATTTTGGGCCCGGCCTTGAAAAGCCTGAGGCCCGTATGGGCTGGCCCATTTAGGGTCGGGTAGCCCATATTGACAGTTCTACCATTGAGGTTGCTCGAGTCGCCGCTGCCACATCCTGTGTAGAGGCTGCAACATCTAATGAGAAAGCCACTAAGTTGATGAATGGGTATCGATGTTGGAAAGTGAGTTTGAGTAATTTCACTTACACATGTTGGCTTTGGGGGCAAGTTTTTTTTAGTGTTGAATGTAGTACTCATTCTCATTCTGACCATGAATTTGACAAACAGTCGGCGGATGAAGATGAGAGATGGATCTGATCTTCCCTTTGACAAATATTTGTATGGATATGAACTTAAATTCATATTTTTAGAAACAACCAATTAAAAGAAAGAGAATACTAACTTATTTAAAATTTAATTTTGTTTTTAATTGGAATCATGAGAAGGAGAGTTTTATTTTTTAATTAACAAAAAAATTATAATTGATTGTGTGTAAATCCAAGTGTTATGGTTGTGTTCATGTAAATATTTTTTTTACCCGAGAAATACTTGTATGGATACGAACCTAAATTCATATTTTTTATTTATTTTGATGGGTCGTTTGAATTTATGGTTGTACTTGTAGACAGTATTTTGATAAATTATTTAAATACCTTGTTTATCTTCATAGATTTTACGAATATATTGATATGCATACATAAATGTAGTTGAATATTTTGATGGATTATTTGAATACCAACGGATTAATTGAATTTTAATTGGAATTTTGTTGATCTAACTACTAACGGATAGATTGCTATGTCTATGAACAATGATCTGTAATAGATTAGTCTATGTATGGACATTTGAGAATATGTTTTGAAAAAAGTTTTTAAAACGGTTCTGCAAAATTCTAAAAACTAGTTTTGAAAAAAATAATTTCTTTTTAGCATCTTTCAGAAACCGATGCAAATGCACCAACATTTTGAGTAATAGCATCTCAACTAAGAGAAGTTAAAATTTAGCGTCGGACAAAGAAGAAGCAAACAATGTCTACACATCAAAGAAATAGTGTCTCCACCAAGTGACATTAAAGTTATATTTGGTCAAAGTCGAAGGTGAAATTGTCTGCACGTAAAAGAAATAGCGTTTTCACTATGAGACATTAAAAATTAGAGTCAGCCAAAGTTGAAGCTAAAAATATCTACACATCAAAGAAATAGTGTCAGCCAAAGTAGAAGCTAAAATGACTACACATCAATAAAATAATGTCTCATATAGTCGACTCTAATAGCAACTGCTTTTTCTTATAAGTTTTGGCTTTGCTTTAACACCTCTTATGGCGGACGCTAACAAACGTCGGCTAGACGCTATTGTTAGTTTCAATACTTCAGGATTCAACCCCGACTCTGATGCTAACCCGGAACTAAAAACCTTATAGGGCCCTTTTTTGGCTTGTTAACGTCTATTTTGGGCAACGCCTCTGAACAATTTTCTTGTTGCCAATTAGAATTCCTAACAATTTCCTACCAAAACATATAACTGTTGGGCCCGTTCAAGATTAAGGTCCATATTTTTGACAAACAGGTTATGTATAAAGTTATATGCACCCCCACTATCAATCAGAATTGTAAGTCGGCTTTTACCAATGTGACCCACCAATTGTAAGGTTTGAGGGATAGAGTGATCCTTAAGATGATGAAGACTAATTCGAGCTTGGTTAGGTTTTTTGGGATTAAGAATCAACTCTATAAGGTTGTGTATGATGTAAGAAGTAGTTGGTTAAGAGTATTTTTGACTTTACCCATCGGGTCAGGTTCGATGACGAGGAAGTGGAAATGAAGTGGGAGTGACGAAGACATTTGTGACTAGGAGTGAAAATGTTCATCAGAGTTGTAGAAAAGCTTTTGTTCATGACGAACTGGCAATATAGTTAATGATAATTGTTTAA